>NC_081541.1:34029423-34091859 GCF_901000735.1 Corylus avellana | reverse complement strand
GTTGAACAATTTCTTCATCAGATGCACCTTGTTGTTAGCCGAAGGCTTCTCATACATGCTTGACAAAGCCTTCATTAGACTTGCTGTGGTCTTCTCCTTTACAAAGTTATGTGCAACTGATTTTGACAGAGATAACCTGATAAGTGCTAGGGCTTTACGATCAAACAGAGCCCAATCGCTATCATGCATGTCGTCAGGTTGTTCTTCTAAAAGAGGTTGATGAAGATCCTTCCCATAAAGAATATCTTCAATCTGTACCTTCCAATATCCAAAATCTTTGCCATTGAATTTCTTGATTCCCATATTTCCTTCTTCACTGCCATCGCTCCCACTCGAACCAACGGCTCTGATACCAGTTGTTAGGAAATTAATCCTATTTCCCAAGACCCGTGAGATGCGAAAAATAAGAAGAATACAAAATAACAAAGATAAGCAATCACACACAACACAAAGATTTAAGTGGTTCGGCTTAATAAGCCTACATCCACTGGAGGAGACGACCAAGAGAAATTCACTATCAAAAGATGAGTACAAGAGAGTAACAGGGCGAGAAAACCACTCAAACCCAAAGCCCCAAATACACCTAATTCTCACTTTACCCATAGGAGAATAATAACAAAAGGGAAAAACAAACTCTCTCTTTTTCTTGCTCTCACCTTTTTTTTTCTCCCAATTGTTTTTGGCACACAAAAACACAAAGAGCTCATGCCTTTATATACTTAGACAAAGTCGGTGCTTTCAAAGACCCAATACAACACGTATTGAAGAGATTTCCAAGAGCCAAGAGAAGACCCAATCGCGTTGGACAAAGACTCCAACTTCAACTATGAAAAGGGAACTCCAAACCTTGTATAACACAACAAAACCTCTTGGGTCCCACCCCTAGATTCAAGGCACATGTTCCCAAAAGAACTACCCAAGTCCAGCTGCAGGCAAGTTTCACTACCCATTTAGCTCGATTAAACTTTTGTTGGTTCTCATTTCGTTTTGTACATTTTCGTTTTTTATTTTTATTTTTATTTTCAGTTCATCGTGTTCATGTGCATTTTGGATTTTATTTTCTTTTATATAGTTTTGTTCTTCATGTTCATTCCTTTTATAAACCATATTTCCATTTTGAATGTGTTAAAGAAAGTTGCTTTAAGGATATGTTGTTGATAGAAATGATTGATTCAAATATTTTAATACCGATGAAACTCCCTCTTAACGAATGAGACCCAATACGTATAATATTTTAATTATAATAAAGGTAAACTGTGATAATTAAGGTTTAAACTCACTATCACTATTATAATACCATGTTACTACTGTTTGTCCTAAAAGTGTAAGTGGATAAAAAAATAATTTATTTAATAATTTAATTAATATTTAATCATCTTGAAGAAAAATATTTCCTGGGGGATTTTTTATTTTTTATTTTTAAGTCAAGGCTTAAGCATTTTATTTATTTATTTAAAATATAGCTATAGAGGGCAAGGTACAAGTTACAACTTCCAGGTAAAAGAAAAACCGAAAAAGGAAAACCCTTTGAGACGAATAGAACTTTTGATAAAATTGATAATACCCTTTTGACAGGAAGATTTTTCTCCAACCATTTTCGTTATTGAATTATATGGAGACTTATGGGTTTTCCTTTGGTCATGAGTTGAAAGCGATTAAGGATTTATCATCATTATAATTATATTTTCAACTTTTGTATGTTTAACTAGGTGCCCACATTCAGGAACGGAACTCCAATTTTTTATTGGAGGGGCGAAAGCATTAACGAGGGGTCAAGCCTAATTTTGATAGAGACCAAATTAATTTTTAGACTAGTGTGTATATATATATGTATTACTATATAATATGTAATTCAAAACAAGGGGGTTGGGATGCTCTTCCAATCTTATGCTGGCAATTTGCTTGACATTGTCTCGTTGGATGTCTAAAACTCTATAGCACAATGTATGTGTTGATAATGCTGCAGATTGCACACAACGATGAAATTCCAATTTTCACAACAATCTTTTTGGCATAAAGTACATTGTAAATATGCCACTGTGGTCAAAGTAAATTAAGAACAACCCAGTATATTGAGACACTCCTGATTGCTTTGCTTTGATAGACTTTGTATTGTGGAATTATGATTATATTTATAAAACCTGATTTTTACGAGCTTTCTACTCATGGAAAGGGTGCTTATGTTTCTCCAGAGCTATTTTGATATTGTTTTTCTTTTGTTTATAGTGTACTGGGACTTGTTATGACGAAGTATTATGAACTTTGTTCTGAAATCCTTTTATTTGTTTGCTTCTGCAAGTGCACGGCTTACATGGTTCTGATGATTTTCATGTTGAAAACAGAGATCTCTAAGGGGTACAAAAGGAGGAAAATTCACTTTGAAGGAGAAGATTCTGATAGCACAGCAAATTCTGTGACTAAGCATGACGTATCTAAAAAGAAGCAAGAAAAGGCCACATCAAGGTTTGTTAATGATTCTGACCCATTTGACATTCCCAAGTTGCTGCAAGAGTTGGATACAAGTCCATTTGGAAGTCTGACAAAAGAAATAGAGGAGCTTTTCTTACGAAGGTCACAGCTGCCAAACTTTCATAGGCTTCACGATACATGTTCAGAAGTGCCAAAGAACCACTGTAAAGAGCCTTCTAAGTCGGTGAACCAGCAGGTCACTCATCAGGCACATCAAAATGTCATTAATTTAGAGCCTTTTAATGGTGGCACTGCAATAGCCCCGATTGTTATAGATCTTAGTTCAGATGATGAAGAGAGTCCACAATGGATACATGCTGCTCCAACAGTTAAAGATCTTAGTTCAGATAATGAAGTGAGGGGACAAGAAACACGCTCTCTGCCAACTATTATAGATCTTAAGTCAAATGATGAAGACAATGGACAAGGAATGCATTCTCATATACTTCAAATGGTTGTGCCGGAGCCTGTTGGGGGACTTCTCATGAAGGACTCCATGGTAAGTTTGTTCCTGCATATGTAACTTTTACAGTTGCAAGTATGATGAAGCAGACATTTTAAGGCCCTCTCTACCAAGGTGGTTGTACTAGAGACTTGGGATTATGTCCTCCTTTCACTAGGCTTGAGGCAGTTTGTTGTATGTATGGATAAGGATTACCCCTGTTGTATGACCATTGTTGGCTAATGACCAAATAAAAAAAAAAAAAGTTGTCACCATGTTTAACAAGCATTCAAAGCATGTTGACAGACTTATACTACCTATGTGGTACGCCTTTGTTGAATTAGGAAGATCTTTATAACCTATGCAAATTTATAAATGCTTGCTTTTAAGTTTCCTTTGCTCTATTATTTTATTGTCCTTTCTAAATCATTTTCTTCACTGTGTATTAATTGGTGTGTATATGATATTCTGGTTCAGGATTGTTTAAAAAGCATGGTCGGTAAAGTTGATATTAGGATAGATGAAGGTGGTAATGTTGATGCAGGAGATGCACTTGTTGAGGAAGGTGAGAATGTTGATGCAGGAGATATACTCGTTGAGGATGGTGGGAATGTTGATGCAGGAGATGTATTTGTTGAGGAAGGTGGGAATGTGGATGTAGGAGATGTACTCATTGAGGAAGGTGGGAATGTTGATGCAGGAGATGTACTTGTTGAGGAAGGTGGAAATGTTGATGCAGGAGATGTAGTTGTTGATACTGAAGATGAGGGGCTAGAAGATATACAAATCAAAGCTCCAAGAAAAGAGGTGAGAAACATGGCTGCTGAAAATGATATCACGATAGATAAAGGTGGATATGTTGGCTCAGGAGATGATGTGATGATTGAGGAGGACGAGAGCCAAATTTATCAGAAACTAGAACAAAATCTTCAAACGGATATTGAAGATGATGATATGGCGAGTCTATGGAAGGAGATGACATTCACATTAGAATGTTCCAAGGTATCTTCATTTGCTTTGTTATTCATGGTAACAAGAGTTTTCATATTATTTATCCATTAATCTTGACTTAAAAGATATAGACTAGTGCATGTGCCAATTCTGCAATTGCTTCATTTTCTTGGCTTTAGTAACTTAAGTTTGGAGCTTTGCAAATGTTTCTGGATCTGTGGTTGGCTTTTTGGTACTATTATTTCCAGTTCACTCTTGCTCATATCGTAACACACACACACACACACACACACACACACATAATATTTCTTATTGGATTCCATTTAAATGGCCCAAAATATGATATTACCTCTCCCAAATGGTATCTAATTAATTAATTCATTTTTCAATTATGAAACTAAATAATGTCATCCAATGTGCTAATGCTAGTCCATCATCCATTGGGTAATTAGCACATTCATGTTGGTGCAATGCATAGTAATGATTCAGTAACAATTGTCATTATATCCCTAGACTCAAATCTATTACAAAATAATTAAATAAATTATTGCAACACCAGCTTGCCTGCTGAGATTATGTTGGATGATAGATTAGTACTGAATGTGAGAATGTCTCTGGCAAAGCAAGGAAAATGACAGAAAAACTGTTATTGTATGTCCTTCTGAGTCATCTCTGCCTTGTATAAGCGCATTTGCAGCAAAGCATGAGTAATTATTCCCTGAAGGAAACCCTTTCATATTGGATTTATGTGGACATAAATGAGTTGCATATTGGATGCATTCCGCCATTCCAAGTGCCCATTGTCTGTGTCTGTACTACATAAGCTTATTTATGAAGGATTAAGCTTGGGGAGTGTTACTTATATGCTTGCAGGTTTTGAAGTGACAGACATTTTTATGAATAAGGTTTTCTGACTTTGCTGGTGACTTGAAACCCCTGCTCTGTGTGTTAGAATCTTCTTTCATTATATTTTTGCTAAAATTTTCAATTCTTCCTGGGTTCATTTTAGATTTAATTCAAGTTTGTGCTACTATGCTAGAATATTGCTATTGATCCTTCAACTGATGAACACACAAGAGAGAAGGCGAGGAACAGTGTGATCATTCGTTGATCCTGAGGGATGATATTAGCTATGATTGTCGTCGCAAAATATCTTTCTGCAGAGAAGTCATTGCCAGTTATTTCTGCTAGATGAAATGTCATTACTGTAGCTAAAACAGTATGTTATTTGCTGGTAGTTTAAGCACACTTCAAGTTCTTTTCTTCGTTTGAACCTTGTTTCCTGTCTTTTTCTTAGTTATCTTTATATTCTGCAAGTTTTCAAGTTTTTCGTATTGTTTATATTCTGGTTCTTAAAATTAAAAGTTTTATCATGTAATTTTGGAATGAACACTTATCTACAAAGTTCTGCCCATTATTATGCTTAAAAATTGACTCATAACCAAATCCTGAAAATCTATTTCCAATTTGAGGTGTATGTTTTAAATTACTGAAAACTGGTCACATCATTGTCTAATGCAAATGACTTTACATTATTGAGCATGATATTAATTTTAATCTTATTCTGCATTCATAGGATGCTCTTGTAGATCCTTTGTCTGATGAACAAGTGAGCGAAGGGGAGGATTGTGATCATTCTTTCGTCTTAAAGGATGATATTGGATATGTTTGTCGCATATGTGGGGTCATTGACAGAGGGATTGAGACCATATTTGAGTTCCAGTACAATAAGGTGAGGTTTGCTGTTGGTGCATTTGTTCATTTTTCTTAATTTTCTAATTTGTCAGCTTGGAATTGCACTATTTGCATAGAACTAAAACGGCAATTGGGCATTCCAGCTGATGGTCCTTTTTTTAATGTTTAAATACTTGCATTCTAGTTGCTTTTATTTTATGATTGAGGTTCTCTTTAATAGGAGGTTTTTGTAGTATACTTCATTTATACTAGAGTTGCTCCCCTATGCGCTTTCTAATAAAATTGATTTTTTTATTAAAAAAAGAAGTTATGATGTAAGTTGATCCATTCATTGATGCTCAATAAGTAAGTCTAGGCTTATTAACCTTAAGGGGTCTCAAATGGCCTGGGATCACGATTCACACCTTATAAAATAGAGGTCACAAGTTCAAATTTCCCATTTCCCTTACCTTGGGGCCAATTAATTATTAAAAAAAAGAAGAAGTAAATATAGGCATATTGGTTAATGGTTATGGAATTCATCAGAAAATGGATATGCTTGAACCCATATTGGGAAATTTTGATGCCTTATTGACAAGTTGTCTTCTTTTCATTACTTTTCTTTCATTCCAGGTCAAAAAGAGTACCCGAACTTACATGTCTGATTCTCGGAATGCTAAAGTCAGACGGTCATCTAAGATGGTTGGATTTAAATTTTCTGAAGATGATGTGACAATAAGTGAAATTTCTGCCCATCCAAGGCATACAAAGCAAATGAAACCTCATCAAGTGGAGGGTTTCAATTTTCTTGTCAGGAACTTGGTGGGTGATAATCCTGGGGGATGTATCTTGGCCCATGCTCCTGGATCAGGGAAGACATTTATGATAATCAGTTTTGTGCAAAGTTTCCTGGGAAAGTATCCACATGCTAGACCACTAGTTGTGCTTCCTAAAGGAATCTTGGCAACATGGAAAAATGAGTTCCAACGATGGCAAGTAGAGGATATTCCACTGTATGATTTTTATGCTGTCAAAGCAGATAATCGATCTCAGCAACTGGAGGTGTTGAAACAGTGGGTAGAGCATAAGAGTATCCTTTTCTTAGGGTACAAGCAATTCTCAACAATTATTTGTGACGATGGAGCCAGCACCACCTCTGCTTCATGTCAAGAGATACTTCTTAAGGCTCCTTCAATTCTTGTTCTGGACGAAGGGCACACTGCTAGAAATGAGGACACTGATGTGTTACAGTCTCTTGCAAAAGTAGAGACACCTAGAAAAGTTGTACTTTCAGGAACCCTTTATCAAAATCATGTCAAAGAGGTGTTCAATATTTTGAATCTTGTCCGACCAAAGTTTTTGGGGTTGGAAACGTCCCGAGCTGTTGTCAAGCGCATAATGAGTAGAGTAGATATACCGGGTGTGAAAAGGCAGTTCTATGACTTGGTTGAACACACTTTACAGAAGGACAAAGATTTTAGGAGGAAAGTGGCTGTCATACAAGATTTGCGTGAGATGACCAGCAAGGTCCTTCACTATTATAAAGGGGACTTCCTTGATGAGCTTCCTGGTCTTGTTGATTTCACTGTAGTACTGAACCTCAGTTCCAAACAGAAGCATGAAGCTGAGAAATTAAAAAAGTTGGTGAGGACGTTTAAGATAAGTTCTGTTGGTGGTGCTGTCTATCTTCACCCAAAACTGAATTCTGTCCCTGAGAATCATGCCCTAGCTGATCATATTGTGGATGAGATGTTAGAGAACTTAGATGTCAAAGATGGAGTGAAGGCGAAATTCTTTCTTAATGTGCTTAATCTGTGCGAGTCAGCTGGAGAGAAGCTGCTGGTTTTCAGTCAATACCTCTTGCCCTTGAAATTTCTAGAGAGATTAGCAGTGAGGATGAAGGGTTGGAGTCCTGGAAGAGAAATCTTTGTGATTTCAGGTGAATCAAGTTCTCAACATCGTGAATGGTCCATGGAGCAGTTCAACAATTCTTCTGTTGCTAAAGTCTTCTTTGGCTCCATCAAGGCATGTGGGGAGGGTATATCTTTGGTTGGTGCATCCCGCATAATAATTCTCGATGTTCATCTTAATCCGTCAGTGACTCGCCAAGCAATAGGTCGTGCATTTCGACCGGGGCAAACAAAGAGGGTGTTCACATATAGATTGGTAGCTGCTGATTCACCTGAAGAGGTAGATCACAACACTTGCTTCAAGAAGGAATTAATTTCTAGGATGTGGTTCGAATGGAATCAGCATTGTGGTTATCGAGATTTTGAAGTTGAGACTGTCGACGTGAAAGAGTGCGGTGATCTCTTCTTGGAAAGTCCACTGTTAGGTGAAGATGTAAAGGTTCTGTACAGAAGGTTAGTATGCAAATTCATCAGCATCGGCTGTCATGATCTATATATATATATGAAAATTTAACTGTTCTGCCCTAACTTTGATTGTATATATATATATTTTTAGGTAGTTCCTAGCATCATTCTAGTGCTGAGCAATGGAGTTGGCTGAAGTAAGGTGGTTATTCCTATTTTTCAGGTAAATCATCATGACATAGGTATATAAGGTGCTTCAATGTATGTATATAGTCTGAGTCTTTCTGCTGGATGACTTTGAAGCTTCATATTCTTCACGAATGTTCAAGACTTGCAGCAGGCAGTGTTGGAAGTCAGTTTATCAATGTTGTTTTTTTGGAAATTTTAGGCTTCTTTTTGTTATACTTATGCTTCTAGTTTCATCCTGTGAGCTAGTAGAACTAGAAACCTTAGCCAAATTTATCCAAATTGAAGGTTGGACAGGGGACAAAATCATTTACAAGATAGAAAAGATGTAAGTTGATTCTCTTTATCTGGATTCTTAGTTGCATTCGAAGCTCAGATCAACCCAATTAACAATTGTAAAATTTAAAGATGATGATAGCTTTCTCCTCGGGAATTTTTTTTTTTTATTATTATTTTTTTTTTTTCTGAGCAAAAGAAAAGGGCCTACGAAAAGAAAGCAAGCTTGGGGTATTGGAATCACCTCTTTACATTTTACAACAAACCAGAACCCATTAGAAGCTTGGATACCAAAAAAAAAAAAAAGGAAAAAAGGCCTCTGAAAATGTACCCAACTAAAGAAAAATCCTCCCGAGGGTCTCCCACTAAAAACCTAGACAATTCACAGAGATTGATTTACATATATATCAAGGGAGAAAGAAAAAAACCCTAAAATATTTGTTTTATCAACGTTCGACTTTTTGGACAATTAATAAAAGAGAGAACAAAGGTTTGCAGGATGAAACTTCATCATAATCATAGCCCTAAAATGCAGTGCTCTTTTTCCGCAAACACTTGCATCTAATAGGAAGCACAAACAAAATTAATCAAAGCCACCCAACAAAAGTTCCATAACTTAAAAATTGTCTCAAGAAAAGCATCTGTAAGATTTTATAAGCAATCTCTCTCTCTTTTTCCTTGTTGCCACTGTTGCCTCAGCAACAATTAAATCTCCAATCCCACCAGCACAATAGAAAATAGCTTAAAGAGGTCATTATCCACATCAAGCTATCAATCAGCCAATTTCTACTCATGTTTTATTTCAAATTACATCTTTCTTTTTCAAACTGGGGTAGTCATTAGTTGTAAAATTTTCCTTCCACATATCAAACAAAAAATATGTATCTTTACAAATATGCTAATCTTCCAACCAATGCCTTGATATATTACAACTGTGTTTTATATGTTTCCATATTTGGAGGACTGCAGTCTTTCTATTACTATTTGCAAGCAAAACCAAAACTCCCAAAGGAACACAGTCTGGTAATCGCTGTTCCTCTTGCAAGCAATAATAGTTCAAAAATCAACCATGTGGATCTGCAATCAGCATCTTCACACCACAAAATCATGCAGTAGATGGGAGGAACTGAACCTGTGTTGCTGGTTACCAGAATTCATGCATTCAAAATCTGCAGTCTCGCCCCCTACAGATGATGGTGTAGCATTGTAAAGTTGGTCCCCTCTCATAGTAATGAAACTTTGATGTGTCCCCCCAGACATGGGTAGGCTACCACCCTCACAGTGCTGTAACCCCAATGTAAGAGACACTCCACTCCCACCCCCGAACCTCCCCAACTCGGACATGTGATATGCAGCAGCAGCTGCCATGAACCTTTCACTGGCTGCATCAGACTGCACCATTGCATCAGGGAAGAGACTACAGTCATCCACACTAGGCCTTTGTTCCTCCCTTCGTTTCACTAACCCGTATTCATTTTCAGCTTCTCTACGGGTCCCATTTTGGAAACTGAGTACTCCAGTGGATCCTGCCATTTCTACATCAGGAACATGATCAGGTTTTGTGTCCATGAGTTGACCAGTACTGCATCTCTCGGCGGCTGTCGAGCTTGCAGTTTGTTGCAAATCTCCCCCTCTATCCTCAGAGGTCTTATTATCTCCTTTTGTTGCCTTGGCTGCATTTTCAGACGAAGAATTAGAGTCCATCTCAGCATCTCCAGTCTCTTCTTTGTACATCTCCTCAACCATGGGCTTCCAAAGACGCACTCGCGCATTTATAAACCAGTTTGATACCTGAGCCAGCTCAAAGAAGTCATCAAATTAAGAAAGATGAAACCCATACAAACGATGCATAGCCATTTAAGGCATGATATATTTTCACTTATAATAAAGACCTAGACCAAAAAAAAAAAAAAGAAGCCAAAGCAGTACATGATAATTCTTCTTTTACTTCTGGATCCTTTAGTAGTACTGGTATAAGTTTATATCATTATATATTACCTGCACAAATAGCTACGTATTGAAATTGAAAAAAAAAACAAAAAAACACACATAATACTCGATCTCTTTTTGGTGTGTCTTTTCTACGGACAGCCAATGCTTTGGTTACTACTTATAATAGAACAAAAACAAACACTATTTTTCTTCTCGAACAAAGCTCGATCCTGAATCAAGTTTATTCCCCAACCTCTTTCTGCATTATTCCTAATGTCCTTAGCCACCCTACCACTGACTTCTCCACCAATTCTCCTAACTAAGTCTTTTTTTTTTCTCTCTTCTCTCTTTCAAGAGGGTACAATTTTCAAATGGAGTATATATGGAAACTCTATGGGATTGAAGGAGTCCTGATTTTCCTTACTTATGAACATAAAGCACCTCATATTCTACCCCACAAATTGCTAGAGAACAAAATTAGATGGTTTATACCTGACTTCTAGTCAACCCTGTCTGCCTTGCTAGCATGATCTTATCAGAATCCTTTGGATAGCTGGCAAAAAAAAAAAAAAAACATAAATTCAGAAATTAGTTTGAATAAGGCACTAAAAGATCTTGCAAGAAAATTTGAAATTAAGGGGGGTGGGGAGGAGTGCAATGTCAAGAGGGTTTACGGATGAAGGAAATGCTCAAACAGCCAAGCACGAAGAATTGAAACCGAGCTTTCAGGCAGCCCCCTTTGTGGCCTCCAGGCATGTTGCTGCATCATACCAAGCTGCTGAAGAGCCCTCTGTTGCCTGAGTTGCTGGTCCACATAACGGAGGCGAGTTATTCCAACTCCCTTGCCGCTTCCTGAAGTATCTTGCTCCCCGAGGCTTTTACGGGTTGCTTGAATCTGGCCAGTGATTGCATCATGCAAGCACCGAAAGTGGCGGGAGATAGTCTGGAGGGCAAGTGCTGTATATGGTTTAGCTGCCCCACAACCCGCAATCACATCGAATGATGACACTACAATCTGCATCTGATGATAATACTGTTTGTACCTTCTATCAACCTGTGCAAGAAAGTGATCACCATTAGACTTGTGGAGAAAACATGTTCTCAACTCCTGCAAAAATTATGGAGATAAGGATAAAAACATTGGAATGCATCTTAGGTTAGTTGACTTAAATGTAAGCGACTATCCTGGGAATGAACTGTAGCCTATGCATTAGAAAGCACAAATTGTTGACACAAATGTATTACATTATACAAGAGAGACTGTAAAAACACACAGGGCGGCCAAATAAATTTAGATGAACTCCTCATAGTTTAATCAAATATATCTATCTCACACAGACACAAAGATACAAAGGAAAAGAAACTCAAATAGCACAGTATCTATCGGAAATAGGATGAAAAGAACTATGCGGTGCATAACTTTCATGTATCCAATGCAACATTTTTTAAGAGTACCATTGTCTTGGGAAGTTTATGTGAGAGGCTTAAGTAACTTACTACAGTTCAACAGAAAAAGGTTCAGTGCGGCCACCAATTATGGCCATCCAGAATTACTAATTAAGAGTATGCAATTAAATGCAGTCTATAGATCAGTAGAACACCCTAAGAAGAGCAAAACAGCAATCTAAGCTCTTTTACAGAATACACTTGGAATGAGAAATAATCACTCAAGTTTCACCAGTAACAGCCAGAAGAAACAACTCCATGAACTTGCAAAAGATCAAGAGAACTGAAACACGGTCAGGAAAGAAAGAGCTAATGAACTCCAAGAAAACATTGTATTACAAATCAAACCAGCCCCATCTCCCCCATGTAGCCAGCTTATTAAAGAACTATGAGCAAAGTACTACATAATTAGGCTTATCTTGTTGCAAATAGCCTCCCAATTGACAGTCACTGACATTGGGAATACATCATCTTAAAATCATTACTGATAATCCTGGGTAAACTCAAGGAATATAGCTTCAACTAGTGGTCTTTCCCTTCTGCATCAGCAGTCAACAACAATTTCAATTCAATGGGCAATTGTACACCACATGCTTTGTTGTACGTTATAGCAAAACAAAAAGGAGGTGGGAGTTGGAAAAAGGCAGAAACCCTGAGACACGCCCCCAAATCCCACCAACATATCAACTGGTAAATGAGGAAAGCCAATCATTTAATACATGCATCCTTGTTCTTTACATAAAAATAAAGCTTACTCATGATGAAAATTATCAACTCAAATACTTGAGTAAGAAAAGGAGTAATTCATATTAGATGCATAAATAAATTCCATGCGGCACTAGCTAATTTCCTATATTACCATATTCTCAAATTATTGTCAATTAAGACAAGCATGGAAACATCCTAAATTAGCATGATGAATGCCACAGATGAACATGGTACTTACTTTTTCTTACCCTTTTGTTGATTTCAGTAAACACCTCAGTATGTATAGTACACACTTCCATGGTTAATAAAAAAATCAAACAGTAGAAAATAAGATTTATGATGAAATGCAAGGCACCGGGTGGTTCCGTAAAATGATTTGTTGGGAATTAAAGTACCTAACAATTTACAAACCTGCAGTTGGGGTTGTGTAAAGTTGACAGGAGCAAATAAATGGTAAATTAACTACCACTATTAACAGGGAGTAGAACAATGCTCCCATAGGGAATATTACACTTAATTTTCATATAATTTTAGAAATTTTGCATGTTAGTAGTTTGTATTCTACCAAGAAATTCAAGCAATAATAACAATACTAATAACATAAAAGAAGAGCTAGACCATTTTATCTACTCACTGGTTCCTGCAGGTAGGCTGACATTGTCACCTTTATCCAATTTATGGATATGAATGGTACATATAGGTAAGTTGTCACAACAGAAAAGCCAGAACATTTTCATGTTAACATAAGTTCGATGGTTTAACTGTCTGAAAATTTAATCCTTTAATGATCGATAGAAGGTTCCTAAATCCCACATCCTTCAGGAAGCGCCACTAGACAATTTTATTTTTCAACCTTCTTAGAAAGTTAAGAAAATCCGATAAGATCGCTGTTTTTAAGCATCCAAAACATTAGATGACAAGGTAGGATGCTGTTAACCATGAAATACCAACACATCTCCCCAGACTCATTTGAGACAAATCACCTTTTGTGGCTGTTACGTCATCAGTTGTCTAAAAAAATTATCGCGATAAGAAATAGTAATTTAATCATTTAATTAATAATCTAACAATACCCATCACGAGTGAACTCAAACACTCTCTTAATAAATGAGACCTAATACATGGAATATTTAAATGAAATAAATGTTAAATTGTGGAGTCAAAGTTCGAACTCAAGACCTCTGCTATAATACCATATTAAATCACCGGTTGTCCCAAAAACTTAAAGTGACAGAAAATAACGAATTTAATCATTTAATTAATATTATAATAATAACTAATATACCTTTTGTGACAAAAATGGTTGAACACCAAAAGGAAACGCCAAAAACTTGTATGCTCCTTGGTGAGATATAAATCTACCAACTTTTAGCGAAATCAGCATGTGATACTAAGATGAGATCCTCCAGTTAGAAAATTCTAAATTGTTTTGCTTGTTCTTTGATGCCTATCTCTCTTTGGAGACCCTCAATTAGGGAAAAAATATGATGACAAACATACTAAACTTTCAACATGAACATAGTTCATGGTACCATCTGCCTCTATCATTTCTTAAATATATGTATGGTAGGCTGGCTTTCTCTTATAAAGGCTATGCAGTGAGGAAAATTAGTCTCAAGGTTTCACATACATGCATGCATGTGCACAATTTTTAATCACAAAAAGTATATAGAAGAGGTCAACACACGGATCAAATAGAGTAAAAATTCATCACAGAATCTGGTTCACTAAATTTGCAACAAGTTTTTGAATGCTGTAAATTAATCCACTTCAATGAGTCAGATCATATACTTATCTCAGAAAGATACCTGAAAAACTAATTTATTGGTCTTACCTCATCCAACATGGACAATAGCTTTGTCAACTTGTTCTGTAGATCTTGTCTTTCAGCATGAGAAAGTTCACATGTGGGGTTACTGGCTGACTCTTGAGGGTGTGAAGACACTCCAGTTTCATTCTTTGATCCTCCGTCACCCTCCTTGGGACTCTTTATCTGATGCTCATGAGTGCCATCGGTTTTTGCAGAATCAGGCTGCTTTAGAGCTTTGCGGACATTAACCACTTCATCAAGCAGTAGTTGTGCTGCCTTGAGATATTTGGAATTGGGAATGGTTCTCACAACACTCGACATCCCATATGAAGATAAATCCCCTTTTAAATCCTGACTGCCTCCAGGAAAACTAGGTGGCAAGTATTCAGCATTTCTAATCTGTTCATCTCTAGAAGAGCCATTCCTATCACCACTATCATCTGACATTGGACTCAAGAAGGAAGCAAATCCGCGATTAGGATCCCGATATGGGATAGATGGCATTTGGATTCCTGATGGGATTTGTGTACTGAGGCTGAGGGATAATCCCTGACCCTGCAAATTTTGTCCACTCTGAAGAAAGTTGGCAGAGCCACCCATTGGGTTTGAAACCAGCATCTCATTTCTACCCTCCCTCCATGCACTGAAATCATGCTCCACAATGCGTGAGCCACCAAGATTTGACAAGATTTCATGCTGCTGTGGGGAAGAATTTGAAGCACCCAACGATGGGATTGCCATGCAGTTGTTTTGCTGCTGAGAATTCCCGGCCAAAGCATCCGAGTAAGACCCAGAGTTCATATACATCATCATATTACCATGAAGAACAGGTGCTTCAGCATACGAACTAGGCAAATGTTCCCTCAAATAGTGCATTGGCGCAGCATCTCTTTGATTATTTGAATTACTGTAAAAAGTCGCCATATTTTCCAAATCTCAAAACTTTTCCACCTGGGTATTTGATTTCGATTACAAAGACACCCGGGAACTGAAAATAGCCAATCAAGACAGCTTCCTGTTATTAACAATTCTTATTCTATCTATATATAAACAATGACTGCAGGAAGTTTGAATTTAAATAATTAGCAATCAAATTTTAGTCTTACTGTAAACAGGTATATAATTAAGCTGAACTGCGTAAGAGAATACCAGTCTTAAAAATATGTCTCAAAATAGTTTTCACTAATCACCTCTCATGCAATCAAAATATAAAAGAGAAGCAAGCAATTCACAAGAACAATATACCACAAGCAGATATCCAAGTTATTAATGCAGAAAAAAAGATCATAGACACAACACTCTAACAGTAGATAAAATCCTTAAATTTTAAGGGTTAATTATCAAAAGAGCAATCTTTGTTTTCATGGGAATATCAAATTCATTTATATGAACTTATTGGGTTCTTTTGAAAGAAAACTTCAATACAAGCATCAAAAGTGAGCAATCTTACAAAACGGTTGAAGGAAGCCTTTACAAAAATTCTGAGTAGAAAGTGCATTAAATACTCCATAAATCACGTTTCTCCACCAAATAAGCAAATATTAGCATAAACCTATTACATAAATGAGCAATAATGACCCCCCAAACAAAAAAAATCAGAAATAACCCAAGAGAAAAAAAAAAAAAATTAAAGAGAACCATGAATACGCATGAAGAAAAAACAAAATTTGCAGAACCCAACAAACAAAAAACCAAACAAAGGGAGGAAGAAGCAAGCAAAAAAGGAAGACGAATAACCTTTTAGAAGTCAGTAAATGTTGAAAAATTAAAAAGAAAAAGAAAGAACTCTTCATTTTCTTATCATCGCCATCATCATCTTATCCATCAGTAAAGAGAGAGAGAAAAGAAGAGAGAGAGAGAGAGAGGGAAAAAAAAAAGAAAGAAGAATCACAGATATTTATAGTTCAGAAGCTAAGACAATGGAAAAAAGAATAGAGAAATGAAAAAAGTCAGAGAAATGAGAATAAAAGAAAAAAAAAAACCTGGAAACCCGTTTCAATTGTGGGTGTTGTGGGGAACAGCAAAGCTTGGAGACACCAACCGATCCGCAGGAACAAAATCCTCCCAAAACTAAACACTTTCCGATCCCGAGACTCCCCCAAATACAACACCACAAAGCCTCAATTTTCATCGAAAATTTTATTCATCACTTGTAGTAATAATAATAATAATATAAGTAAAGAAGACCCAGAGAAGAAAAACCAACTGTTTTTTTTGGAAAAAGAAAAAAGAAAAAGGAAGGTAATAATTCAAAGAGCTCTGAATTTTCACTTTTGATCTTTTTTTCTAATCATATATTCTCCATCTATGATTCCCATCAATCCCCACGTGAGAATCACACATAAACACCTCTCTCTCTCTCTCGCTCTCTAAAAGTTTCTGTGAGAAACTCCAAAGAATGATATCTTTCTCTTTCTCTTTCTATCTCTGTCTCGTTTTATAAAATAGAATTTTCACTTTTCGAGCTTTCCTTTCTTCTTCTTTCTTTTTTCTTTTGGGTTTTGCTTGACATGCTCTTCTTCTTCTTCCTCCTCCTCTTCTTTGCTGGTGAAATAAGCGTTTGGTTAAGGAGCTCAATCTCTAACTACCAGTTGGTAGAACTAAACCCTCCCTTAAACCCACAAACCCATCTCTCTCTTTCTCTCTCAACCTCTGGCTGTCTCTCTCATCGCTGAGCATGGAAGGTCTGGCTTTGCTGCAATATCCACCATACACAGCAATACAGCATATTCTAATCTTTTCCTCTGTTTTTCTTGTCTTTTTTATTTTTTTATTTTATTACTTTTTTCAATTTTGAAGCTTCTTTTCAATTTTATTATTATTTATTTACTATTTGTTTGTTTCCTTGTTTCACTTATTATTTGATCGTTTATATCTTCTTTTTCCTTTTTGTTTTTAATGTTCTTTTTCAAATTTTTAAACGTGGAAGGCGCACCACTAGGTATAGGTGCCCATATTACTACTGTGAGATCTTGCACCGGGGTCCCTCTCATTTCATATATTTATGTTTGTTTCCCTATTATTAATTTATTATCTATATATATATATATATATATATATATTTGTAATAGTCAATATCATCCTTTGCAACTTGTAGAAGATCATATATTCTTCGCAAAAGGAATAATGTATTTCTTTTTGTTGAATTAGGATTCTCTAAAACTAGGGAGTTGGTGAGGTCTACTTGCTTTGGGTAGCCTAGAGTGCGAGGTCCATTTGTCCGAAGCAAGTAGGTCCTGCAACCCTCCTTCTATGAGTTGTTTGAATTAAAATTTGGATGCCTCAATTATAGGGGATCCCTTTATTTCAAAAGTTTTAAAAATTCATGTTTACTGAATAAGGGAGAATTACATAGATTAGTGGCATTCTGGCTTTATTTGATTAAACGTTTTATTTCTCTTGTCTTTTATTTTCACATTTTTCGTATAAAAGGAATAATGTATTTCTTTTTCTTTTCTTTTTTTTTGGCAGTAAAGATAGTTGTGAGGTCTACTTGCTTCGAATAACTTAGAGTGCGAGGTCCATTTGTTCGGGGTAAGTAGGTCTCGCTGCCTTCTTTTTTCTGAGCTATTTGAATTAAAATTTGGACGCCTCATTTGTAGAGGACCCCTTTATTTCAAAATTCTTTACAATCCATGTTTACGGAATAAGGGCCAATTATATAGATTAGTGGAATTCTGGTTTTGTTTAATAAAATGGTTTTCTTTTCTTATTAAAACACTTAAAACTACTTTAATCTTTATGTCAACGTCGTATTACTTTTTCAAACAAAAAAATATTATCTAAAAACCATTAAATAATCGGATGAATGTGTAAATAACTATTTTTTAAGTCATAAAAAAAAAAAAAATCTTTAAAGGAACTTCAAAGCCAATTTGAGGTACTAATTAATTAAATTTATAAGAAAATAGAAAGATCTAAGGTGCATAGCTTGTCTTACTTGGTATTGAATTTATTAACAATATGCCCACTTTTGAAACTTGAGTATCATATGCTGGAAATAGAAAAAAGGTAAGATTATATTGCGAATTTTCCATCATAGTGATGAGGATATTCTATGAAACCAAACACAACCTACGGAAATGGCCTAACCCACTAATTGGCACTACCCATCTTTAGATATATTTTTTTTCCTCTTGTTTTCTTTTGTCTTTTAGATTGTTAGAATGAAAAAAAAAAAGGCATCTTGGGTAGGGGTTATAATTCGAATCTGAGGCACAAACTTTTGAAAAGTAGTGGCAATAATACTATTCATTCTAGGGTATTTATTAAATGATTAATTGTTTGGCTGTGCAATGTCGCATGTCAAAAGTATTATTTTAAACAAAATTACGAAAAAGTACATTGTTTGGAAATACCTTTTTTTAAAAAAAATTGTAATTTGAAAAAATATTAAAATATATATATATATATATATATATATATATATATATATGGTTCCCAAGAAGTAGCTCAATCAGCTGTGAACCCCGCCTCATGAAGTGGAGGTCACTAGTTCGAATTCTCCATATATATATATATATATATATATATTTCTTTTCTTTTCTTTTTTTATGAATTATATATGTTGGTTCAATTGTTTGTTTTCATCCGATGGTGGAGAAGATGATTAATAAGAAGACTTACCATTTGGGTATAAATTTAATGCTTACTTGATGTGGGTTCGTTAGTTAATTAGTTGAAAAGCTAAAAACAGTTATAATTTAAAATGTTGATTTAACGGCTAAATGATGTTAATGTTTCATACAACTCTAAATTGAGTGTTAAATCATCAACAACTAGGCCCATCAATTACTTAATTAAAATGTCGTAAACTGTGATATTAAGGTTTTAATTATTATATATATATATATTTTTTTGACATGTCCACACAAGAGAAAGGAAAAAGAAATTCGAACTAATGACATCCACTTTATGAGACGTGATTCACAGCCGATTGAACTATCCCTTGAGAACTTAAGGTTTTAATTCATACAATAGCTATAGGTTTGTTCGTTAAAATTTTCGTTATTCTATCTTCTGTTTATACTTTTAAAATACAGCGTCCGAAACATTTAAAAGTACTTTGACATTTATGTCATATTATAACATTTCTTTTAAAGAAAACAAAAAACATCAGTTAAAAGTTAATACACATTAACAAAGGGACCCATAATTTTTATTTTTTTATTTTTTATTTTTGATGTAATAGTCCAAAAAATGTTAATTGTTTTTATACTTCTTGCAATCAAAGAGAATTCTACTGGCCAAAAAAGCAAGTAGTCGTTTTCTGATGATGGTATAAAGTGGGAAAACAGACTCATCCTGTGGCCTATGGACCCCAAGAAGTGATGTGGGAGGCATTATGGACGATGATGATGGGTCCTGTGATTCATGCAGCAAGCCACTAAAAGATATAAGTAAAAATAAATAAACAAAAGAGCCAAGTAATGACACTCATGAAAACCTACATGAACTTGATGCAAAATAGGAGTGAGATCTCCAAAGATATCATAAAGACACAATGATATCAGCTGGCCGATGTGAGAGAGGAATATTGATCAGAGCAGTTGAAGAACATATCAATATCGGTTGAGCGCGCTCCTTAAGCGCTCATCCCATAAACTTGAAAAACTAAATTGAAAAAAAGGGTTAAATACCTATAATTTTTGGGGTTTATGAACTTTATTTTTATCTTTTTGGGAGTTTTATTTTTATCACAGGACCCCCTTGCAGTTTTGATAAAGGACCAACTTAGTCCATCCGTTAGTTGACTGTTAAGACTGATACGTGGACCAATCAGATATTGATACATGGCACTTATTTAATTTTTTTTTAAATTAAAAAAAAAAAAAAAAAAAGAAAGAAAAAAGAAAAGGAAAAAAATTGGGGGTGAGCCACCCCTTTCGGCCATGGGGGTGGCCCCCATCTAGCCGGATGCCACCCCCAAATTTTTTCCTTTTTTTTTTTTCTTTTTTTTTTAATTTAAAAAAAATTAAATAAGTACCAAGTGTCAACATTTGATTAGTCCACGTGTCAGTCTTAACGGTTAACTAACGGATGGACTAAGTTAGTCCTTTATCAAAACCCCAAGGGGGTCCTATAATAAAAATGCAACCCCAGAGGGATAAAAATAAAGTTCCTAAACCTTATGGGGTATTAAGTATTTAACCCTTAAAAAAAATAAAACCCGAGCACCGTTAATGATGTATCAAATTGCATCTCACACCATCTAAATACATCACATCACATTTGGTGGATTGAAATTCACACCCAAATTCAACAAAAACATTACAACAAAATGTTTTAACGGTTTAACCTTTATTTTGGATCAAAATATTTTATCTTAAAACATATTAAGAACAAATCCCAAAGCAAAAAAGGAAGGAGGAGGAAGGGGGGCCATTTTGGCAATAAACAGAAGTTTGTGTACCAAAAGAAGAAAGGTGTAAAGGAGACAGAGGGAACAGAGAGCCTTGAAGTTGTGACGTGTAGGGAGGGGCATGATGAGTCATCAATGAATGAATACGGTACGCTTGTTGGAGATGGGGGCAGTACAGGGCCTTGGGATTCGCGGAAAAAGTGAAGAAACAAATCTAACGTTAAATAAACGGAGGGATCTGATTGGCGGAGGGCCGTGAAAAAGGCCACCCCGAGAATTGCTCTCATACGGTCGGTCCTATGTATGATTCCCAAGTTGGGTTAAATTTGATTTCGGGTTCGCTTTTCTGACACAAAATCCTCATTCGGATCCAACTATGTAATCATTGTACTTCGGTTTAACCAACCTAATTAGAGCTCCCGCCTCCCCCTCTTCCAAGTTCCAACTTATTAAAAAATTTCTTAAAATTAGTTGGAAGAAAAGAAATTCATTTGATGGGGTTTATTAAATTGATTTTTTTTTTTTTTGTGAACATTTTATGATTTCATTAAGCTTTTCAAGCAAAAAGAGTTAAAAATACTCTCAAATATTACAATATTTTGAATAAATTCTCCCGTCCTTATATGCTTTGACGATTGTAGGAAAGCCGCATTTGCCAAACAATGAGACGTCGTATTGGCTTAAGCTTTAGCATAAGGATAAAGTTTTCCTCTAAATTGGATTGGAGGAATTTCTTTCAACCTAATCTATAAAAATGATATATGTTCATTTTTTTAATAACATGTGAGATGCACATGAGTTTTTAATAAAATTTATTTCAACTTTATCCCTGCTATTAAAAAAAACATATGTACTTCACATGTTCAAGAGACAGATGTCACTTTTATAGATTAGGTTGAAGGAAATTCATCTAATCCAGTTTGAAAGAAAACTTTGTCCTTAGCATAATCAACATGCCATAAATTGAGGCTATTTGGTAACGTCTTCGAATCATTAACAAGATTGTCTTACCGACTTCAAGATTATTCTTCTTTCCGTAGCACTAATATAATTTTCAGAACATCATCTACCAAAATAACTTCCATGTTGCAAAAACCTATACTACAATAGGGTTCATTATATATGGTTTGGAGGAACACCAGCTGTAACCTTCTTCTCGTGATCTCTAACAATGATGCTCACACCCCATCTTCTTTTTTGTTTTATCAATTGATGCATCACAGTTAATTTTGAACACACCACACGGGGAACCATCTATTTTGGAATAAGTGTGTTTGGGTTGCGCGGAACATTGCTATTCACCTTATGTTTTGTGGCATAAAATCTCTCCAATATTTCCTTCACACTTCATACAACTTGGGCAGGGTAGGATGAATCACCACAAAATAAAAAAATAAAAAAACTCTTCGTAAAATAAAATTATTCCAAAAGTCTGCCAATTACTTCAAAGATTTATAATATAGATTATTATACTTATAAAAGTCGTTGTAAACCTAAAAACCTAAATCTCATAACCCTGATAAACGACGCGTGACCTAATCGATAGTACCAACCGAATTTCAAATTTTGTTATGTTGGGCCATAGGATAGGAGTGGCTTAATCGATTAGCTTGTATGAGTCACTAAAAACATGTTGGAGGCATGTTTGTTGAGTCTTGTACGATAATGTCTGGATTAAAAATCATATGGGGGCCATGGGGCCAATGGACAACCCCCCCGCCGGCACCAACACCTGCATAAATTAACCAAAATACAATCCACCTTCAATATAAAAAGCTGATTTGATATGATTTTTATATTCTACAATGTTTTTTTATTTTTTTTTTCAATCACATATATCTGTTTTAATAACTCAACTAATTCATATATTAACAACATATAATATGTTAAACAGCCAACTACAATTATCTTTTTCTTTTTCAAATTTTGAATTATTAATATAATAATTTTTTTATATTAAATATTAACAAATCAATTTAAAAATCACTCTTTTATTGTTTATAATAGATATCGATAATCCATTTTATCTTTTTTGTCAGATAAGTTGTATGCAAAATAAATAAATAAATAAAGAATGATAGTATTAATAAGCAAGAAATTAGAAACGAAGAAAAAAAAAAGAAGATCATGCTTTAGTTTGGAATCTGTTAAGATGTCCAATGTCCAAAAATGTTTTGTTAAATGTCAAAATATATTTTAGTTTTGTACTAAAAAAATTAAACTTTTTTTTTAAGCATGTCAAACGTCCTCCTTTATTTATTTATTTTTTGATAGATTTAATATTAGAAAAAAAAAAAAAACACTTTTTTGAACAGCATTTTATTTTTTATTTTTAAATGGAATTCATATCAGCCTCGTTTATAAAAATCATCATGAGCATAAAGCTCTTACAAGTAACTATAGCCAAATCTACGAGGTTACAAATGTCATAGATGACGTATTATATTCCAGACCTAAAACCAATCCACTAACCCATGACTAATTTACATATTAAAAAACAGATTTGTGTCAAACAGACTCGAACTAATGTATAAGTAGTGCTTATTCCTCGAAACTGAGGGTAGACAAACCCCCAATCGAAACTCTTCCTTCTCGACCCAAAAGCTAGGATAACGTTCACATTCACAACCTAATGGTTTGGACCATAGCAAATAATCCAAAAGGCATCACACATGCAGAGATTGAAAGGGGAAATAGCCTTATTACAAGAAAAAAATCAAGAAATAAAAGTGTACATGAAAATAAAGGGATTAAAACAGAAATACAAATAGAATAGAAAAAATCGGACAAACAACAAATGAAAACCACAACTGACGTGGAAGGTGACATTGAAACTCATTGTGGGGGGATACGAGGAAAAACTCGAGAGCGGACGGTGGGCGGCATTGAGATGTCCTGCTTGAATTAAACTCCAATACTTTAATGAAATGAATTGTTCATTAAAAAAAAAAAAAAAAAATTAATTGATATATAATATTGTAAATGAAGATAGGATTTGGTTAGCCCGTTGACAAGTAAACAGCAACGGTGGGTCACAATTAAAACCTAAATGACACGTAAGTGGGCATAATTACATGATTAGTGGGGGTTTATCTTCTGGTAATCAAACGTGGGTCCAACTTAGCTTCAGAATCAAACTATTCATGGGGATCGGTTCCATGCCTTTGTGACGTCATCTGTGACATGGGTGGGAGCCACTCTTAAATAATTCCACGTGGGTCCCATACCCGAAGCAAAAGTCTAGGAGTTTTTTTTGTCTTTGCCACTCTTTTAACCTAACCTCACTCTTGGCCACATCTTTTTTACGTGGAATGTTATTATAAAATGTATCATATTTTAATTAATTTTCTTATTTTATTTTATTTTATTTATGATATATCATTACTCATTAGAAAGATGAATAAATCATTCAGCGTGGGTATATTATTAAGGTATTAATGGGTGTTAATTGAAAAATTGACTAATTAATTTGGAGCAATAGTTTAAATGTGGCTCGCACTTTTTTATGAATTGTTATAAATGATATTAGGGCCGCTTAGTAAAATAATGCAGTACTTGAGCATTGCATGACGTGAGTATTTTTTTTTTTTTTTTTTTACATGTTCACACAAGAGAGAAGAGATAAATTCGAACTAGTAACCTACGCTTCATAAGGCGTAGTCATAGTCGATTGAGCTATCTTTTGGGGACCATGACATGAGTATTGGTGAGGACATTAGGATTTAGAAGAAGAGAAGATTGTAATACCTCATTCCTACATTCAAAAGAACAGAAAATGAATAGCTCACATAGAGTATGTAGATTATTAAGATATTCATGGGTGTTAAATTTCACATTAATTCCTTATTAAGAGACTGTTTATAATTGTGTTGGGAAATAAAACTTTTATATCCAAAACAACTTTTAGAAAAAAGCTTCATTTTTAAGATTTTTTTAAAAATTACTAGAAGTACTAATTTTTGCTCTCTAAAATTATGTAGTACTTTAATTCTGCATCATAGTCACTTAGTAATGCTATATGTAGTACTTTAGTACTGCATGACATGACTATGATGAGAATGTCAAAATTTAGGAGAGAAGATTGTAAGACTTCTATCCTACATTAAGAAGATGAATGTCTCACATAAAGTGTGTAAATTATTAAGGCACTCATGGGTACCCAGTCTTATATTAGTCTTTTACTAAGAACATTTCTATTGAGCTTTTTAAATAAAAGTTAAATTTGAAGAGAAAACCCACTTTTGTAAATTCGAAGAGCCACTTTTAAAATGAACCAAATATCAAACTCAATATATTTTCCTCTACTTTAATTAAATATTATTATTTTCTTATTTTTGTAATTATTTTTTTGTTCTTAGTAGATGAGAGAGAGAATGAAAATGAATATATAAGATTAAAAAACTAAATAACTTTCACTTTTTGGCACTTAGTATTTGAAGAACCTTATTGATCAAAATTAAATTTGAAATAAAGTAGATAACTTATTAAATGACTATTTTTATGAATTTTTTCAAATTTTTAAAGAAAAGTCAAATATAAAGTGTTTAATAGGAATTCTCTAAGAGCCTGTTTATAACAGTATTGGGAAATAAAACTTTTACATAAAAAAAAAAAAAAAAGCTTTATTCAAAAGTATGTTTTGGCATTTTAGAGAAAAAAAGTCAAATAAATTTATTTTATTTTTTTTAGTTTTTTTCAAACAGACCAGTTTTGTACCTTGTATAGTTTTTGTATGTATTAAAAGTACTTTTTAAACTTCTTAACACAATTTCAGATAATCTTTAAGTGAGACTGGCTTCACAAGTAAACTTAGAGAGCTCCGATAATAACTTGACCGATTATTTTAAAACAATAGAATATAATAGCAAAATTTCCAAATTAGATGGTAAATTTTGCTTTTGGTTAGAACCAGAAAGGACCAAAGTACTTCCCTTTTCGAGATCTTTCATGAGCTGTCATGGCTACAAGGAGACTGATCAGACCAACACATAGTTCTATGCTTGTGTGATTTAAATGCAAAGGATTATCCCTTGAACTTATGCTTTATAATTGCCTAGGTGTTCCAAATGGGTGATTCATGATTGTGATTGTGATTGTTCATGACACTTGAAGGTCTAAATTAATGTTACTTTTGCTGGGAGGGCAAGAATAAATGTCTAGAATTGCGTTATTGTTGGGATCAGGATTTCTTGTAATCTTTTTGTCCAAAATTGTAGAAAATTTTGTGAATTTGTGTTATCATCTTACGCCAAACACGTGATTTAAGACTATACGTGTAAATAAGTCTTTGGGCACTCCTTTTTTTGCAAATTAGTTTAAAATTAGAGTTAAGCCATGGAGGGACAACTTAAGGGATAGAGCGGACCGCATGCCCGCAATGAACGTCGAATTCAAAAGTGTGGTAGTATATAACAATTCTAAGTGACCCATATAACTTAAGTGTCGTGATGAGGTTGTTAAACTATGGCTTATTGGAATTTGAAAGAGCGCCTACATTTTTCACCGCCTAGGCCTTTCTAGTATAATTTTTGGCGGGCAAGTGCTACTATAGTTATATTCAAATAGAATAACTACAGATAGGGCTAGCAAAACGTGTTGGCGTGTCGGTTTCGTATCAACCCGTTTATGGCACGATTATGTCAAACCCGAATACGATACATTTTTTTAACGGGTAACATGACACGAAACGACCTATGAACACGTTTAATTTAGATGTTAATAGGTTCCAACCCGACACAACTCGATCTGTGAACACGTTTAAAGTCATTTTAATTTTTATAGCCTAACCAAAATGGTAAAATCCCAGCAACCTTACAAATTTAAAATTAAAATCTATACGAGTCAAACGTGTCAATCTGCGAACCCGTGGGTTGACACGACCCAACATGTTTATTAAATGTGTCATAAATGAGTGACCCGTTTACGACCTGAAATTGTTTTAACCTAAACCGTAACCCTTAAATTATGTGTCGTATTCGTATCGGATTCGCGTGTCCCGAGTTAAATTGCTAGCCCTAACTACAGTTGATTTTTCTATCCTGTCTTTTTAATTAGTTGAAAAAAAAAAAAAACAAACAAAACAAAACAAAACAAAAAAACTAAGCAAAATGGCAAATAATTTCACTTTCAATTAATCAAGATTCTTCTCAGTATGTGACATAAAAGGAAGATTCAATGCGCAAGAGATTTGTTCAGCTCTCTACTGCAAGATAAATTGGTGCCCCACCATTGCTGGCCCTTTCAGGGTTAGGAATAAGGCTCTTAAATTCTTCTTCCTCCAATCCCAAATGGACCTTCTAATTACTACGCAGGGCATCACAACTTCAGTCCAATATGACTTGGCTTGTTCACTTAGCCTTACAAGAGGCACATATATTGTATATAAAGACAATTAAGTGCAAAATTGAGGCTCAATTTATTTTGGCCCGTAAAACATTTTATATATTTTTCTATTTTCTGTGGGATAAAAGAAAGCTTATTTAGTTTTAGAAAATGGTTCATTTCATTATGGCTCTGCTATTTCTTTTTTTTTCTTTTTTTTTTTAAAAAAAATTATTAAAAAGCACAAGAGGAGAAGGAAGCGACTAAAATGAATACTTGAGCGTAACCATAATAGCACTTGTCTATTGGGGACGAATGACATGAGAAGCCTAAATTGTGAGAACTATATGCTCTCTTTCAAATTCGATTGAGCTAACCCTATAAAAACATTAAGGGGAAACTTTATTTTAAACTCCTGAACTTATACACGATTTGAGAATCTCCGAACTTTAGAATCTCTCAATTTGGACCTCTGAACTTTCAATTGCAATCAATTTAAACCCTTCCATCAAATTTAAAAGTGAGACAATAACGTTTATACCCAACTTTTTAAAAAAATTTCAAATTTACCTTTACTTCCAAATTATATATATCTGGCTGTGACCCACGGCTGGGTCTCGGCTAGAGACCTACTGTGGGTCTGGCCTGACCCACGTTTTTTTTTTTTTTTTTTTAAGGAAGAATCAAAGGTATTTTGATTTTTTTAGGTATTGCCGTTAAAAGTTAATGACTAAATTTGATGGATGAGATTCAAGTTAACTGCAATTGAAAGTTTAAGGGTTCAAATTGAAAGGTTTTAAAATTTGAGAGGGTAAATTTGTCAAATTACATAAAAGTTCAGGACTCTAAAATAAAATTTTTCCGAACATTAATGAGACTTAAATGTGATTTACGCGGATAAGAACTTATGCCTTGATGATTACTGAACCGCATAAAGGCTCTATGATTATTGATGCTGCTATGTTGCTTTTGGAAGCATACTATTCAATTTCCCATAGTGGAAGAACAATGATAGAGTGGGTTTTAATATCGTTGACTCATGGTGGACCACACGAACAACTAGAGACGACTAGATTCACCACCCTAAAAAATATTTGAATTAATTGCAAGACCAAGTGGTGCATGTCCAATCGCTATTAGGATGCTCTCAATTTTATTTGAACCGAAGAATATTTAGTTAGTTATAGTTTAGGAATATTTTTGTCCCATCAAAAGTGAAAAGACAAAAATATGGGAGGAAAAATTTACTTTACCCCCTTGAAGTTTCATAGGTTTTTTAATTTGAACTTTAAAGTTTAAAAATTGGCAATGTACCCCCCAATGTTTAAAAAATTTTCAATTTAAACATTCCGTTACTAATTTCCGTTAAATTATACGAAAATTTATTAGAAAAAGCTTGAGAGTAATTATGTAATTTTAGAGATTTCCGTCTAATTTGACGGAAATTAGTAACGGAATGTTTAAATTGAAAATTTTTGAAATATTAGGGGGTACATTGCCAATTTTTAAACTTTTGAGTTCAAATTGAAAAACTCCTAAAACTTCAGAGGGGTGAAGTTAATTTTTCCCTAAAAATGGGTCTATTTGTATTTCAATTATAAAGTTATTTATTTTAAAGTCAGTATTGCATTAGTTATTTGGGTTTATCTACGAGTCTAGGTCGTTGTAATGTTCCTATTTAAATGATGATATTTTAATAAAAAAAGAATAAAAAATTTAATAACAACCCTTATGTTGTGTTTGCAAAATCATTAACGTAACACATTTTTTTTTTTATATATTAAAAAAAAATTAAAACATTAACAAACAATCCAAAATATAAAATTCTCACAAAATTCTTAATTTTTAATTTTTTTTTAACATTTTTGTGACGTTAATAATACCTTTTTTTTAAAAAAATAAAAAATAAAAAATAAAAAAATCCTCTGAGAATCCAACAAACGAAATTTGTCATTGTTAATGGCACACGCTATAATCTATATCACCATGAGTTGGATTGTGGACGTAAACAACTCTGATTGAGTACTTCTTTCGCATTTTTTGTGGATGTCAAGTGTTCAACGCCAAAAAAAGGAAGCAACCCTAGTTGTAGGACTATCTGATTACTACTATCTAGAAAACGAAATACCAAAGGCTCATTTAAGGAAGAGAATAAAGCAGTGGAGATAGCTACTTGAGAGGTTTACAGGTAATTAAGTAGGTAAACTCTATTCAAAGCCTCTCGCAATTGCAGTCGAGCGGGGAATTGCAGCCAATCCCGATTCTTGTTTAGCTAGTTGTTTTAAATTGTATTGTCTTGCACAATTGTATATAAATGATAAATTATTACTTGTTTTAAAAGCTTAAATTAATAAGAAGTGATAAATTTAATTATTCAAATTAATATTCTAACACTTTTCTTGTTACGACCATTCTCGTAACATTCTCTCGTATATGAGCTCAAACTCTTCTTTGCGGAATATTTAACGCAACTAGTGTAAACTAGGGAGTTATCGTTTGAACTCAATACATTTACTTTGATACATTGTTAAATCACTTTGATAGAGAAATGATAGATTTAATCATTTAATTAATATTTCAATAGTAAAGCTAAGAGTCCATTTGGTTTTGCAGAACGTTTAGTAAATTCACAATTTAGCCTTTAATATATATATATTTATTTATTTTTTTTAAAATACACCTAATTTCTTGCGATTTGAAAACTGGACAGAAACTTAAGAAACCAAAATATAGGCTTGCAAGTTTAGGGCTCTTGTTCCCGATTCCGGCCCAGGCCCAGTCTTTATCTTTTAGGAATCAACACTCTCGGCCCAAAAGTACGTAGCCCAACCCAAACACCACAAAAACCCCACGTATATGGATGCAGAGGCATCTGAGGAGCGAGGTTTTCCAAAACCTTTTGCTTTCGCAGTCTCTCACTCCGCCAAACACACAGAGATGGGAAGGAAGAAGACAGCGAAGGAGGGAGGCGAAACGAGACCCCAAACCGAGCACTCTCCTTCCACTGTGTTCGTCTCCAACTTGCCCTACTCTTTCACTAACTCTCAGGTACACTATTCCTATCTTACACTTTGTTTGGTTGCCGAGAAAACAAAGGAAACATAAAAGCTTATCAAAACTGAAGGAGACATGTCGAAGGAGCTGAATAAGAATAGTTTCGTTTATTCAGCTCTGTGCTGTGTGATTGAGTAAACTGTAAACCTCTGTATTTTTTTTTTCCCGTTTATTTTGTAATTCAGCTTGAAGAAACATTCAGCGATGTCGGACCGATCAGGCGGTGCTTCATGGTTACGCAGAAGGGTAAGCAAAAGTTTTTCCGATTGAATGTGCTTGGAATTTGAATAATTAGTAAGGGTTGTATATCATTCTGAAAGTCTAGATAGATTGCTGGAATAAACGCGCTAATTTTATTTTGCATTGGCATATGATTAATTTGCTTTTTATCATTTGAGTAAATAATATCAGACCGTTGAAAAAAAATGTATTTAGAGAATGCAGTAAGCTTGGATATGAGCTATAGTATTAACTTTGGCACCACCTATGGCAATGTTTCTGGTAGCTAGTGGTCCACCAACAAAAATTCGAAGCCAGAACAATACTAAACAAGTGCGAAGAGTCTTGGTAATTTATTGTTGTAGTTTTTTTTTTTTTTTGGTCATATAACTACTCAGAAAATGGAATGGAATGTTAGAGGTCATTTTCCCTATTTTTGTTTTCAAATGTGATTTTTCATCCCTTTTATGGTCTATTTGCATTGGATTTAATAATGATTTTCACCATTCACTCTAAATATTCTAATTTTGTTTCTAAATATTTGCAGGGTCAACCGAGCACCGTGGTTTTGGTTTTGTTCAATTGTAAGTTAACTGAAAGGTTATCCCCTATTAAGTTTTAGTTTTTACCACTTTTTTCTCAGGTTGACGAGTTGGTGTTGCTAGATATCTTTAAAAATTCAATAATTAGGGATTACTAAGTTGTATGGCATTCTCTTATTGTTTTGTTCTCTGCTGAAAAGCTGGTTATGGTAAGCCCATATCCAGAATCATTGTTTTTCTATGCAAGAGGATCATGCCTTGTAATGTGGAATATTATTATTTTTTTTAAATTATTTACAGTCTTCCTATCATTCTCATTATTTGTATTATAATTAAGCCTTGCTTCTTTTACCTTTAACACAAATTATGCATTCATTTGCAGTGCTGTCACAGAAGATGCAAACCGTGCTATCGAGCTGAAGAATGGTTCATCTGTTGGAGGTCGGAAAGTTGCAGTCAAGCATGCTATGCATCGAGCTTCCCTTGAGCAGCGACGTTCAAAGGCAAATCAAGGTTGATACAATCTCTTTTTGTATCATCTGCTTAACTCAAATTCATGCAAACCATTCACATTATCGCTAAACTTTTTCTCCTCTGTTTTTAATTCTTAATACAGTGGTTCATGCAGATGATAACGCCAAGTCTAAGAATGACGAGGACGGTAATGCTTCTGGGCCAGATAAGCATGCTTCGAACTTGGAGGAAGCAGGTTGCAAATTGTTATTTACCGATATTATATCCTTGCTTTAATTTCTCATCTAATTATAATTTAATGATCATATGCTATTTTCATCTATCAATAATTTGCTATATTATGTTCTTCTCCTTATTTCATTTTGATAATTCTAATTGAGGCTTTTGAACAAAAATGCAGAGAAACCCATGAGAGCCAGCAAAGCAGCTACACTTTCTAGTGCTCTGGCAGATAGTGCTTCTGGGGCACAAAAGCATGCTTCAAACTTGAAGGAAGCAGGTGCAAATCGTTATTTACCGATATTATATCCTTGCTTTAATTTCTCATCTAATTATAATTTAATGATCATATGCTATTTTCATCTATCAATAATTTGCTATATTATGTTCTTCTCCTTATTTCATTTTGATAATTCTATTTGAGGCTTTTGAACAAAAATGCAGAGAAACCCACGAGAGCCAGAAAAGCAGCTACACTTTCTAGTGCTCTGGCAGATAGTGCTTCTGGGGCACAAAAGCATGCGTCAAACTTGAAGGAAGCAGGTTGCAAATTGTTATTTACCGATATTATATCCTTGCTTTAATTTCTCATTTAATTTTAATTTAATATTGTTATATAATTTAATAATCATATACTATTTTCATCTATCAATAATTTGCTATATTATGTTCTTCTCCTTATTTCATTTTGATAATTCTAATTGAGGCTTTTGAACAAAAATGCAGAGAAACCCATGAGAGCCAGCAAAGCAGCTACACTTTCTAGTGCTCTGGCAGATAGTGCTTCTGGGGCACAAAAGCATGCTTCAAACTTGAAGGAAGCAGGTTGCAAATCGTTATTTACTGATATTATATCCTTGCTTTAATTTTTCATCGAATTTTAATTTAATATTGTTATTTAACTTATTTTCATCTATCAATAATTTGCTATACTATGTTCTTCAGAGAAGCCTGTGAGAGCCAGAAAAGCAGCTACACTTGCTAGTGCTCTGGCTGATAAAGGGGCTTGTTCAGAAAAGCAGAGGTACTTGATCTTCTTCCGTATCTTTGCCTAGTTTTTCCTGTATCTTGTTCAAAAAACTTTGCCATGATAAACTATTTTGATGTGTTATGAAGGGTTGCTAGGAGTGTCATATTTGGTGGTCTTCTTAATGCTGATATGGCTGAAGATGTTCACAGAAGAGCCAAGGAGATTGGCACTGTTTGTTCTGTAACTTATCCTCTTCCAATAGAAGAGCTTAAACAACATGGTATGGGTAATTCTTTCCTATTTGCACTGGGGGGGAGGATCAGGTCTACTTGTTCAGTTGGATACTCAGTTCTTTGTCAGAGATCTACTTCACATTCCCTTCAATTTACTGCGTACACATATACATCTCATCTAGGATGTGCTATATAGAAGGCATTCTAATATATAGGCTCTGCAATCCCGTAATGCTTACATTGCAGCAACACAGAACTTATGAGAGGCTAGATGCTATTCCTAAGTGAAAGTAACTTTCACGGCCTTGCTATTAGTTGGAAGTATAGTATATAAGAGGTTTAATTTTAATTCTGCAACTGAATCAAAGTGCAGCAATTTTTCTGCTTATGAAAAAAAGAGAGAAAAAGAAAGTGCAACTGAATCAAAATGCAGAATTAAAATCATTGGGACTACAAAAGTCCTTTTTACTTCCTGTATGTAGAGGTGTTTCTTCACCTAGTGAAAGAACATGAAAGTAAATTTTCTGGCTTTGACGACTTTCAATGACAACAAAGTGTTATTGCACTTCCATTTATAGTATTCACTGATCTATGTGCACCACTGGCACATATATATTTTTTTCCATTTTGTTGTATTTGTGGACATGGTTCTTGTCACTGGCTCTGATGATCACCTATCTTCATATGTCCAAAATGTATTCAGTTGCTTTATTTCATCTTTTCTGATAGTTTCAATTTTTGACATGCATGGTTGATTACAAACGCCTTATTTGAAAGGCCGAACAAATTATTTTACAGCTGAATGTTTCCAAACAAACAGGCATATTGTAATTGAGCATTGAATTTTCAGTTTGGGATGTTGAATTAGTTAAAACTTGTGACATTTCTTCAGGTCTTGTGCAAGACGGATGTAAAATGGATGCTTCAGCTGTCCTTTTTACTAGTGTTAAATCAGCGCACGCTTCTGTTACAATGTTGCATCAGAAAGAGATAAAAGGGGGAATTGTTTGGGCACGTCAGCTGGGTGGTGAGGTAAAGCATATGTGGGACAGCTTAATACAGTTTCAATGTTGCTTAAATGATCCAAATGAAATGTTTCTCATTCAGATAACTGATCTAAGTAATTCCATCGGTTTTTATTTTCGGCCTTGATGTTATTATAATTAGCAGCCTCTATTCTCGACCATGGTTCAAATAGATGCTAATAAGATGAGTCTCTATTCCATCAGTAAATTGTTGAAGTATATGTTGGAGAGAGATAGGGACAAGAATGTAGATGTTATTAGAACTTAATTTGTATTCTTGTTATTAGAACTTAATCTTCTTGTTGAAAGTACCTAATTTGTATTCTTGTATGCCTGTGTATACATATATATGGTACATGTGTGATTTATTTTTTTTCCCTTTGAATACATGCCTAGTATTGCCAGGTTATGACAGCAGGTTGATGCTTTTCATATTTCTTCTCCTGTTTGTATTTGTTCGTAAAACAATTTATTTCAGTACTTCCCACCCTTTTGTTTAGATTTCATTTTTTTAGGTTTGTGAATTCACTGTTTTAGCGACTATGATGCTTTGCAACCATGTGTATGTTGGGAAAGCATCTAAGCAACTAGGAGATTTGTGCCTTCAGTTGCATTTTGATTTCTATGATATGTATGTCATCTGTCTGGTTTGGGTTCTTGTGGCCAACGTTTTTTCATCAACATAAAAACATGAGCTACATGGTGGGTGAGGGCTTGTTGGTATAATTCTCTTACAAGACATGATTTCTGGGGATTGATGTTTCCCTTTGTTGGTTAATCTGTCATGATGTCGTTGTTGTTATCATTCTTGTTAGTTTTACTTTGTTTTTTGGAGTATCCAATTATCTATTGCGGAGGAATTCTGATATCTTGTGAGTTTATTGGGCAGGGTTCCAAGACTCAGAAATGGAAACTTATTGTTAGGAATCTTCCTTTCAAGGTTTAATCTAACAGAATTGTCACTATCACACTATTTTCCTGTTGTGAGGACGTCCACTTCTAACTCAATTCTTTATACATCAATGTAGGCCAAAGTGGATCAGATAAAAGATACGTTCTCATCAGCAGGGTTTATCTGGGATGTATTTATTCCATGTAACCCTGATACGGGGTATATACCTTCATTATCCGAAGTTTCTTTATTTGTTGACGAAATATCATTCTTTTCTCATCATAAGACTTTTTTCCTTTTTGCAGATTGTCTAAAGGTTTTGCATTTCTCAAATTCACAAGCAAACAGGATGCTGAAAGAGTACGTGTTTTATTCATAGAGTGGTGAAGCCTTGGGGGTATTGGAATTATATATTTTACTGTATTTTATTCTTCTTTTCCAGGCTATTCAAAAGTTCAATGGGCAAAAGTTTGGGAAAAGACCCATAGCTGTTGATTGGGCTGTTCCGAAGAAAGTATACAACAGTGGTGCTAATGCCATTCTTACTTCAGAAGATGGTAATTAAAATTCTGCTCTTTTTAAGGACACTCATTAGCCTTTTGTCACCTTCAGTTCCTTCTCTGTATTAAAAATACTCAAATGCTTATATATTTATTTATGGATGGATATCTGAATGTTTAAAGAGTAATTAATATTTTTTTTTCTCAATTAGAGAATCAAGAGGATAGTTTTGTTGGGTGGGCTAATGAGCTATAGCTTGGCATTTGGTAGGATTCAATGTGACATTGGTAGAAAGTTGGTGGTCCTAGCTAGATGAGGTTGGAAGCAATTATGTAGGCACGCTTAAAAGTTTTGCTGTTATGATGTTTGTATGTGCACCATAAAAGAATAGTGAGTGGGGAATCACTTTTGTACAAAATAGTTTTTTTTGGTTTCTCTACGTTCTTGATGTAATGTAGATCTAGTATGGGAGATATACTGCTTTCTTCATACTATGGTCTGTGCCTTTCTCCCTGCCGGAGCAAGCAAACTGTACTCTGTGATTACATCCTTTTTCGTTTGAATTGTTTATCCTTAATTTCTTCAGTAGTTAAATTAGGGACAATAACTCTACATCTTAATGAATCAAAAGCTGCCGACTTCACAGGACAACAAGATGGAAGAGACGAGGAAGGTGACAGTAGCAGTGAGGATTTAGAGGGTGATGTCGAGGACATTGGCAAAAGATCCCAGCATCCTGATGATATTGATAGTGCTTCAGACGACTTTAATACAACAGAGAAAGAAGAAATCCCTATTGAAGTCGATTTTAACGAGGAAGCGGACATTGCTAGAAAGGTTCTTAAAAACTTGATCATATCCTCTGCCAAAGGAACTCTTCCTTCTCCAGTTGATGATATGATGCTGCCCAAGAGAAATGAGGAGCTGAATTTTGATGAAACCATTGATATACCAAATAATTTATCTGATGAGTCTGCAAAAGTATCAGGTGGTGCTGAGCTTGTAAACACCAATGAAAGCAAGGCATCAGATCCAAAACAGACCGAAGGAGAAGAGGATCTGCAGGGAACAGTTTTTATAAGCAACCTTCCTTTTGATATTGATAATGAAGAAGTGAAACAACGATTTTCTGTATTTGGCGAAGTGCAATCCTTTATTCCAGTCCTTCATCGAATCACCAAGTATGCTGTTCTTTTAACTTGGGATACTTCTGTACTTATGCCTCTGCAGTTTGTTTTAATCTTCTTGTGCTTGTGGCAGGCGCCCAAGAGGAACTGCTTTTCTAAAGTTCAAAACGGTAGATGCAGCTACTGCTGCAGTTACAGCTGCAAATGTTGCGTCTGGCTTGGGGATTTTACTAAAAGGTAGGCAATTGAAAGTTTTGAAGGCGTTGGATAAAAAAGCAGCTCATGATAAGGAATTGGAGAGGGCCACAAATGAGGTTCATGACTACCGCAACCTTTACCTGGCTAAGGTTGGTTCAGCTAATTTCCTCTTTCCTTCTTTATCAAAAAGTTTTAGGTTATGTTGGGTTTGCTCTTCTACAGTAGCATAATTGTGAGGATTTATCTCTGATATGACCGTCATTTTCTTCTCAAAATTTTTAATAGGAAGGTCTTATTCTTGAGGGAACTCCAGCTGCAGAAGGGGTTTCAGTTAGTGATATGTCGAAACGCCAAAGGTAAGTATTCCATAAATGAGATAATGTTGTTTTTTCTCCCTGATGAACTGGATCATTTAAGTTATGAATGCAAGATGAAGCCAATCTTCCCTACTTGTGGCTGTGCCTGGTGCACAAGTATTTTCTTATCATATGAAAAAAAGAAAAAAAAAAGTATTTTCTATTCATATATGATGCTTGGATATTACTGTTGTTGGTCATTTTGGCATGCATTTGCCTTCTAGTTCAGCTTCTTTTTAGAATTTGAAAAAAAAAAAAGAAGAAATTGTCTGAGTTTTGTTTTTTGTGCTCCTCTCATTTTTTATGTTTATTTATTTACTTTTAAAATTTAAAATAAAAAGAAGAAGTGATTCTCTGGACACGACCCTTGAGAACTCCTAAGAAAGTGATATTAGTTTAAATTACTTTGTACCTTAACTGTAGTCTTGTATTTATGATGGTTCTCAACAAGACATTGATGAAGCTTCTCAAATTCAAACGCTGAGATATTGTGCTGTGTCCGCAAAATACTGCATTTCTTTTGAATAAATTTCAATGCCTTTTCTTTTGGGGCCACTGCAGGTTGGAGAGGACAAAGACGACTAAGCTTCAATCTCCAAATTTTCATATTTCGAGGACTAGACTGATTATATATAATTTACCAAAGTCGATGACTGAAAAAGGACTTAAAAAGCTTTGCATTGATGCAGTTACCTCGCGAGCAACCAAGCAAAAACCAGTGATTAAGCAGGTTGGCTACATCTATAACTATTTATGGTGTTTAGTATATGTACTTCTGTGTCTATATTTAAGAAATTCTTTCTTGTCTTTGATGTTGTACATGCAGATAAAGTTCATGAAGGATACAAAGAAAGGAAAGGTTGTTGCAAAGAACAACTCTCGAGGAGTTGCTTTTGTTGAGTTTACTGAGCATCAACATGCACTTGTGGCCCTGAGAGTGCTTAACAATAATCCAGGTAAGATTTTTGTTGATTAATTATTAGCTCATATTCTCCTATAATATTATGATTGGTGGAAAGTCCATTACACCGGAAATAATTCTTCCAATTTTAGTGTGACTGTCATTTGGAGGTTTCGTGCCTTACTTAAAAGTTGAATGCATTGGCTTGTTTTTAAGATGGTTCACTAAAATGTGTTAATTCCACATTATTCTAATTTAATTTAATTCATCAAAGGTAGCCCCAATCATGTTAATTCCACACTATTCTAATTTAATGTAATTCTTTGGCTACTTGTAGAAACTTTTGGTCCTGAATATCGCCCAATTGTGGAGTTTGCTGTTGATAATGTTCAGACATTGAAGCAACGGAAAGCTAAGCTACAGGGTCAGCAGCGTGCCACCCGTGATGATCAAACATATGTGCGGCGGCAGAGTGATGAAACTTCCACGCCAGGCGCACATCCGAACGAAAGGAATTCCCAAAAAAGGAAATCCAGAGGTGATGAAACTAACACACCAGATGCACATCCAAACAAAAGGAACTCCCAAAAAAGGAAATCCAGAGGTGATGATAGATCAGTGAAGGATTCAGTGTCCAATAAAGTGGAAGGCAGCATACCTGATGGAGCTGCCACTAAAGACCACAGAGCTACTAAGAAGCAAAAAAACAATCTGGCTAGTGGAAAGGCAAAAGAGTTTTCATCTAAAGAAAAACCAGAAGGCTCCCAATGGAAGTCAAAGAATTACCAAGATGGCAAGAATCCTGATAGTGGGAGATCACCAAAGGGCAACAAGGCAGCCAGTGTTGTGCAAACCTTAAAATCTTCCGCGGAAGCAGATGTACAACCAAGAAAGAGGAAGCTGCAAAATCAGAAGGAAGAGAGAGATTTGAAGAGAAGAATAAAGCCGAAGAAGAGTACAGGCCCTGATGGGAAAGGCGCAGTAGATAAACTTGACATGCTAATTGAGCAATATAGATCTAAGTTCTCAAGGCAGAGTTCTGAGAAAACTGATGGTGAAAAGCAAGGTTCTAGACAGCTTAGAAGATGGTTTCAATCATAACCGTCCATTTGCCAAGTTTTGTAGAATTTTGTGGTAAGTTATTCTATATACAAATTGATGTAATTGTGCAATTGCTATAGATTTGTATATTTGTTTAAATTTTGACAACCGTGGGTTATTGCGGTACATCCCGTTAAGTAGAAGAAACATTTGGAACACAAGTAATCTTTTTAAAGAGTAGTTGATGACAAAAGTTGTGCACATGGCATATTTTGTGTCGTGGACTCCAATGCATCATATGATTTTCACAATGATGACCTATGACCCACGACACTACAGTTTTTTTGGCCCTATTGGTCTGAGTTCTGTTTGAATTACCACAATTTTTACTAGAAGTCTCTTACAAACTAACGTGGGGCAGGCTGTTCCTACACGGACGCCAATTACCTCATTTGGCTTTTCATAGAGATTTGTAGAATCCCAAATATTTTATCTATCCTCGTGTGTGTGTGTTTTTTGACGCGGAGTCATAAGATGGTGTAATGCAATAATGCATGACAAATGTCATTTTCGTTTTAGCTGTTGTGGTATGATGACAAACAGCTTGTATATGAAAAGAGGACAAAAGGGGGGTATCTTATGTTACTTTTTGTCACCTTATCCTCCCTACCACTTCCCACTATGATTCCCATTCAATCCAGATCAAGTAATCACTCTCAATCTCTTTCGTTAACGTTTCTCATTATGAAATTCTTCCAATTGTTTCCCACAGGAAATTTAGCATTTCAAGATTGGCATTTTGCCATCTTGCTCCACTCATCGACTTGATGTTTGATCGACTCTTTTCCTTCTGGGTATCTTATGCTCTACTCATAACGCAGAGTGTAGAATACAATAAGAAAAGGACAGACGTTACTTCTAATCTGGATTGGAATAATTTTTCTTAATTCAGTTTATTAAACTGACATCTGTCCTTATAACATGTAATTTTTAAGTACTTTCTTAATAAAGTGTAATTTAAAAATAGATATTAGTTTAATGGATTAGGATGAAAGAATTTTTTCAGAGCCAATTTAGAAAAAGTTGGTTGCGACGGCAATTTATGACAATTTCTCGGATTAAAACTTTCAATTTTACAAGTTAATCTCTCAATTTGACGGGAAAATGTGCTTTAATTGACAAATTAACAGCTTGGAGAAAGAGAAAATTGTATATATGATTAAAAAAAAGGTCTTAGAAGTTGAACAAGAACAAGTTGCCTAAATGCAATCATAAGTTCTCGTGAATTATGATGCCACCATAATTTGACACGTGTAATTCTCATGCATAGAAATCATGGAGGAAAAAGAAAGATGAAAAAAAAAGTCAAGAAGCTTGTGCCTCTCTCTCTCTCTACTCACATCACGTGGCTTGTCACTGAGGGTGTCATACAAGAGTGGGTGTTTTCAAAAAGGAACTCGCTCTTTTTGGGAAAAAAAGAAAAGAAAAGCAGAGTGGGGCATCCAATGTTCCATCATTTTCCTAGAATCATCATCTTGACTCCTTTATTAGAGATGATCTGCCTCTCACTAACAACACATCAAAAGATTTTTTTTTGGTAAGTAATTAATATTATTTCCAAAGAATTCGATGGGTGCATATAATTTTAAGTAAAATAGAGAATATTTATTGTATATTTCAGAGTTTGTTTTGTTGCATCTAATGACCGACCACCTGTATACATGGTCCTACGACTCCTACGTCTTTATAATCATCTTCATTTCACCTATTCCTATACAGATACAAAATATATATTCAAAAGGCAAGGGATATATGAACCATAGACTTCTTTTTGCTCTCAAATGTTATTATTATGTTCATTTTTTATTTATTATGAATTTCATTTTTAGTTTTTACTACTTAATCCGACATTATCAGGTTATTGGGGGGACACATAAAATTAGAGTATTTTTGAGATAAATACCTAAATTAACACACCGAAACAAATCACACTTTTATTTTATTTATTTATTTATTTATTTTTCAGTTTTAACGGCCTATGTTTATCGAAAAGGTGATAGATTCTTTTCTTAGGTTTCCGTCGGAAGGATCTATTGCATCTTTACGATAAACTTAGGTCGTTAAAACTGAAAAAAAAAAATATATTTAAGGTACGACCTATTTTGCAGCGTTGACTCAAAGATTTATTTCAAAAATACACTAAAATTAGATTTGGTTAGAGTCACTTTTTATTTTATTTTATTTTACTTGTTTTTTCTGAGCCATTATATATCAAAAGACAAAAATCATAGCCATGAGGAAGCCACCAACAAAATCGGAGGCTCAGCCATAAAGCAGGGCCACGCGAAACAGTTGGGTCACACACATTTACCTTCCTCTACATTGTCACCCTGCATATGTAGTGTAGCATTCTAGCATATGCAGGTGTATGTATGTATGTATGTGGAGTAACGATATAGTTCAAGACAAACAGACTGGTGACCACATTTCATCTTGTTCTCTCTTCTCTCTCTCTCTCACTGGACGCCACCTTTTTGAGTTGTTGTCACAGTGAGCAGAAAGCGGCAAAAATGGTTAATCAGAGAAATTGATTCTTGTTTTGCTGCAGAGTGGTGGCCACATAGCTACCAATTCCTCAATTCCCACATCTCGCATTGCTTCATTTCTCAGTCTTTCTCTGTGTGTGTGGAGAGAAAATGGAAGCCAACTCAGCTTCCAAGTGGTTTTTGCTCTGTATAGTTTTGTTTCTCGGTCTGCAGCTGACAAAGTGCGCTGTCACCTACGATAGGAAGGCAATTATCATTAATGGGCAGAGGAGAATTCTCTTTTCTGGCTCAATACACTACCCCAGGAGCCCCCACAATGTATATATATATTTTTTTTTACCCACATTTATCTAAGAAAATGTGAAACTTCTGGCACTTTGTTATTTTTAATGAACAATGTGGATGTAATGCAGATGTGGGAAAGTCTAGTACAGAAAGCCAAAGATGGTGGTTTGGATGCTATAGATACCTATGTGTTTTGGAATGGTCATGAACCTTCTCCTGGCAATGTACTTTGAGTTTTACTCATTCTCTTCGCTTTCTGTAATTTTTCTTACACTTCCTGTTATTATATATTAACTGATGAGTTATGATTTTTTTTTTTTTTTTTTGTAATTTTTGGGGTTTAGTATAATTTTCAGGGGAGGTTTGACTTGGTTCGGTTTATCAAGACGGTCCACGAAGCTGGCCTATACGTCCATCTTCGCATTGGGCCTTATGTTTGTGCAGAGTGGAATTTTGGGTAACAAAATCTTCTTTTCTGGTGATATTGATGGGTTTATGTTCTTCAAATTCGGTTCTTTTATCACTTTTTGATTTCTTTTTTCTCTTTATCTCAGGGGGTTTCCTGTTTGGTTGAAATATGTTCCAGGCATTAGCTTTAGAACAGATAATGAACCTTTCAAGGTCTCTGTCTCTGTCTCTGTCTCTGTCTTTGTCTCTGTGTGTGTGTGTGGATGCAAGTAAAATGAAAGCAAAAGGATGATTGATGGAAACTGCATATATATGTGAAAGTCTTTTCAGAATATGTTGGCCTCTATAACTTATCAACTATTATGTAATCTTGGTTATGAGTATCTTACATTTCTTGGTATTGCAGTTGGCAATGCAAAAATTTACCCAGAAAATTGTTCAAATGATGAAGGATGAAAATCTGTTTGCGTCTCAAGGTGGCCCCATTATCCTCTCTCAGGTATTGTATTTTGCACTTATAGTATATGGTATATAAGTCTTACATAATATTAAATTTTACTATGAGTTACAACATAAAATGAAGAAAATTCAAGTATCAGTTATATTAGGAAGCAATGGAAGTACAACATTTTGCAACTTCATTAGGTTCATTTTATTCATTTATTTATATATCTTTGCATTAATTTTCCGTGTGCAGATTGAGAATGAATATGGGCCTCAAGGAGAAGCATATGGACCTGCAGGTCATGCATACATGACTTGGGCTGCAAAGATGGCTGTTGGATTGGGCACTGGGGTCCCATGGGTTATGTGCAAGGAAGACGATGCCCCGGACCCTGTGGTAATGAAACTTAGTCTTCATGAACATGAAACACATCTTACTCCATCAATCTTTTTATAAATTAGAAATTATACCATATAGCCTCTTTTTTTTTTTTTTTTGATAATTAATGTTAATATTATTGAAAGAGCGCAGAAGGGCACAACCTTAATACAAAAATATATAGAAGAGAAACCCCTACAGAATATACAAAGAGCACATATTCAAGAACTCTTCTATAGTCGGGACAACAATACGGTGGTGAGCCAACATCCACAAGTGTAGCATAGATATCATATTCTTCCTCATCTCATCCATCGAACACTCTTTATCCTCAAAAGTTCTAGCATTCCTCTCCCGCCAAATACACCAGGTGATGCACAAAGGAACCATCCTCCAAATGACTTTAGAGATATCCCTACCCCCAACCCGATTCCAACAAGCAAGCAAGGCGAGGAAACTTTGCGGCATGACCCACTCAATACTGAACGAAGTAAAAACGTAGTTCCATAACCGAGTAGCCACTTCACAATGAATCAACAAATGATCTATGGACTCCCCATTCTTTTTACACATACAACACCATTGCACTATTACAATACCACTCTTTCGCAAATTGTCATGTGTTAGAATTTTGCCGAGAGCCGCAGTCCACCCAAAAAATTTCCATATAGCCTTTTCTGTCACTTTTTCGTTTTGTTGCATTTTATCTCGGGATAGCGGTCCGTGTTGCATTTGGGTTCAGGTCGTGTTAAGGTATTAGTCAGACCCCTCAATCTTAACCCACTAATTTTGTGTTGAGTTTGCGGATTGTGTCAAAAATTGTCGGCTGTAATTTTTGTAAATGTAATTCTCAAATATGACCACCATACATGACATGCTGTAGGAAACTGATGAAAATCTATTTGTGAGAAAAATGGGACAAGCTAGGCCTTTCTCTATTTTGCTTTTGTAGTGAAAGTTTCAAATCCATCTTTCTGTAAATCTTGCTGGCAGATAAACACATGCAATGGTTTTTATTGTGACTACTTCTCTCCGAACAAGCCTGACAAACCCACACTATGGACTGAGGCTTGGAGTGGCTGGTAACTTTCACATCCACCATCACTTTCAAAGCAATTCTCTAAGATACAGTAATTAATCTACTAGCCATCTGTCTCTTTTTTAAGGTATACAGAATTTAGTGGCCCAATTCACCAGCGACCAGTGGAAGATTTGGCATTTGCAGTAGCTCGTTTCATTCAGAAGGGAGGCTCCTTTGTAAATTATTACATGGTCAGTCACTATTCATATTTCCACTGCATTTAACATCTGTTGAAATTGGTTCAATATTTGTCACTAATTTCATGTTAAAAAATGGTAGGTGGTTTTTATTTTGGGGTCCTGAATACTTTGAATATCAAAGCTAATGGGAAACAACTTCCTTGCTGCTCTCTTGATTTCCTAGAGAACATTTATATCAACTTTGCATTCTATGAAGTTTAAGATTACAATGGCGATTGTCGAATTCTTAATGTTCTTACTTTACATGCTCGTTTATCTGCTAGCAAATGAAAATTATCTCTTGCAAGAAGTCTGCCAAAATTTATGCTTGCCATTATGCATTACACCTAACGAATATGGCAATGTAAATGTGGAAAATTAACCTGTTGTTCTTTTGGTTTTCTGCAGTATCATGGAGGAACAAACTTTGAAAGAACTGCCGGTGGCCCTTTCATTACTACCAGCTATGACTATGATGCTCCCATTGATGAATATGGTGAGAAATTTGAGCCCATATCCTCAATTCCTAAAGAAACCCAATTTATAAACTGTGAAGAGACATTTTTCTTCATTTTAATGTTTGATGTAATCAATTAATTAATTAGTTAGTTTGTGAGACTTAAGCTTGGTTTCATCATGCTAATGTGATAGGCTTGATAAGGCAGCCCAAGTATGGTCATCTGAATCAACTCCATAAGGCTATTAAGTTATGCGAACGAGCTTTGGTTAGCGCTGATCCTACTGTCACATCATTGGGAACTTATGAAAAGGTTTGCTGTGTTCTCTATACTAAGGGTGTCAACAATGACACCCTGCTTCAGTTTCTGTTAAAGTCACCTTAACATATTCTTTTGCTGATTCTGGTTCTATTATGGTTGCCAGATTGATTTTTTTCTTTTTTCTTTTTTTCTTTCCTTCTCCCAAAATCTGATTGACTCAGTATTAACATTATCCAGGCATACGTTTTCTCTTCCAAGTCAGGAGGCTGTGCAGCTTTTCTCTCAAATTACAATCCAAGGTCAACTGCAAGTGTGACTTTCAAGAACCAGAACTACCACCTGCCACCTTGGTCCATAAGCATCCTTCCTGATTGCAAAACGGCTGTCTTCAACACTGCTCAAGTAAGTGAATTGGCTATTGGTTTGTGCAAGATTTCACGTATGTTTTTTTCTGAACCCCGTGCGCGAGTATGTATATGTATTAGCCAAAATGAACTTTATGATATGTGATAACCACTATTATGATGAAACATGACTTGTTAACATAGATTTTCAATCAAACAAGTGTGGCCTGTTCAGATTTATTATGGGTAGAAACATATTCATCAGTCTTCTTAGTTCCATCCTATTAAAGTTTATAATGCATGCTGAGAGGCATAACTTTTTTGCCATTATAATTGCAGGTTGGAGATCAGACATCCCAAGTGCAAATGTTGCCCACTAAGACTGAGTTTCATTCATGGGATACATTTAGTGAAGACTTATTGGCAGCTGAAGATGATTCAACAATCACTGTCTCTGGTCTCTTGGAGCAGTTGAACATCACCAGAGATACAACCGATTATCTCTGGTATACTACCAGGTAAAATTGAATCCTTCTGATATTTCCTTTTCATTCTAATGATGTTGAATATCTATATGTAGTGACAAAAACTTTACACTAATAAATTATGTCTCCAGTGTTGATATTAGTTCATCAGAATCATTTCTGCGTCAAGGCCAACACCCAACTCTCAGTGTGAAGTCAACTGGCCATGCCATGCATGTCTTCATCAATGGGCATCTTTCAGGTACGGCATTGAATTTCTTGTTTCCTGAAAGTGAGCAAATACAACTGGACTGATAAACTCTTATTACATGTTATTATGTTAACAGTTATTAAAGATTTGTGTGTGACCTACTGATAGGATCGGTGTTCGGGACTCGGGAGATCGTGAGAGTTACTTATACAGGGGATGTTGATCTGAAAGCTGGAAGAAACATAATTTCACTACTCAGTATAGCTGTTGGATTGCCAGTTAATACTCCAACCCCCACTTCAATGATATTTATTAGTATCTGTATCAATGCAATTCTGTATTGAATATTTTCTTAGTCAGTTCAACTGATCTTTTCTTTTTGGTGTGTTGTTGATGAAGAACATTGGTTCACACTATGAGACGAGAAGCACTGGAATCCTTGGACCAGTTGTCATACATGGGCTAGACGAGGGGACAAGGGACTTGTCCTGGCAGAAATGGTCATACAAGGTCTAAGAATTATGACTTGTGCATATTTTGATGACTTTTTATGAATTATTTGAAGAGTTTCTGCCTCACAGTTGCATCTTTTAAACAGGTTGGGCTTAAAGGAGAATCCATGAATTTAGATTCTCCAAACTCTATCTCCTCAGTTGATTGGGTGCAAGGGTCCCAAGTGGCAGAGAAACAACAGCCACTGACATGGCATAAGGTATGGGGGACAAGAAATGAGTCTTTCTGTAACGATCCAAGAAAAAACGCTAGCTACATTTGTACTATCACTCCAAAAGAACTAGTCAATTTGGAGCTTCCTTAGAATTCATTATAAAACCCAGTTTTACTTAATAATTAAGCAATGTGGGACTTAGCACCCATGACTATTTTTATAAACCACCCACTCACTCTATGTGGGCTTTTTCTCATCTTCCCAATATGGGACCGGAGTGTTACACTTTCGCGCGATAGTTTTTGTTTCTTCTTTATACTGTTTGATGGGGTTGGAATTCGCGATAGTTTTTGTTTCCTCTTTATACTGTTTGATGGGGTTGGAATTCATTCAAAACCTCTCAGAAGTAGTTGTTAACATTTCATTTGAACTTGCAGACTCAGTTTGATGCACCAGAAGGAGAAGAGCCATTGGCTTTGGAAATGACAGGTTTGGGGAAGGGTCAAGTGTGGATCAATGGAGAGAGCATTGGAAGATATTGGAATGTCTATGCTATAGGTAATTGCAGTGAATGCAGTTATTCTGATACATTCCGGCCTAAAAAGTGCCAATTTGGTTGTGGCCAGCCAACTCAAAAATGGTATGGATTTTCTCCAATGTCTCATCTATTGTTAGAACATAAATTAAATGATTCAATTCATCCATTTCTATCGGTTTAAGCTTTTGAAGCAATTGATGATTTAACATCCATGAACTTAGAAAGCTTGAGATAAAATGATGGTATGCTGCTAGCTCAATTCCATCTAATATTACATGTTTTCAGGTACCATGTTCCTCGGTCATGGTTGAAGCCAACCAATAATCTATTGGTAGTTTTTGAGGAACTTGGTGGGGATCCATCTAAAATTAAACTTGTGAAGAGATCAGTTACAAGTACCAGCCTGCATTAGAAGCATTTGAAGTAGCAGAAATGGAATTAAATAGATAAGAGTATTGGAATTCTGAGTTCTTGTTAGATTTGTGGAATAACACATTCATATATTGCAAATGTAAAGCAAGGTGTAGGCAAGGTTTCTGAAAGTGAAGAATAAACAGCACAAAATAATTGGAAGTAAATAAAGAAGCTTCTCAATCACAATGCCTAAAGCACCTAAGCAGTTGACCCTTCATGATGCTGTGAAAGTCTTCTTCCCTCATGATCAAAAAGGAATTCCATAACAGTAGCTCACTGCACTTTTCAAAACCCCACTGATGAGGTATCTTTACAAGTGTACCAAATTCTAATGTGGGTTGTCCTTTTCTGTGGTGCTAATGGACATCAATGGGGTCCTCATTGCTTTTCAAGTAAGCATTAGATAGAGGGTAAGGTCAGAATTCAAGGACCAAGGAAGCAATGACTTTTATGCATGCTTGCACAGAGAAGCAACAACCTAAATTAAGAATAATCCAAATCATCCAGAAAGAGATTAACATGTTTATATATTAATCTTAAAATAAGCAAAATCCAGGTAAACATATTTTCATTAAAAAATAAAGATAATATTTTAAGAATCAGCTGCAGCCTGCAGCTCATTTTTCTTTTCACCAATAAGCAATAATCATTTCTGTTATGAAAATTGGTATTGCCTTTTACACTGCCCATCTGATTGCAACATAAACACTTGAACACAGTTTTAGTTACCTACCAAACCAATTATAAAAAAGACAAGGTTCGGATGATCTTATCACTAATAATAATATAATATCCATAACAATAGATACAAGCAATACCTTTAACAAAAAGATAACATAAATTAACAAACAAAAAAAGCTATAGAATTACATTGTTAAACAAAAATGGATGAGTGTTGTTAGGTCTTTTAAGTCCTTTACAAACTGATGTGACAGTTCACGTGACACTTATCACATCAGTCACTAAAATATGAACGGCCACCTAACAGTTTAGATAAATGCTAAACATTCCAAATTTTTGTTCCAAAAATTGATTCCCAAATGATGTGTCACCATCTCATGAGTTGGTGACACACTTCTCAAAATAATAAATCTCAAAAGATGGTGACACGTCATTTGGAATTAGAATCCTCTCTATTTTCAAATGATCTGGATAATATCCCGTTAGTTATAGTGGAGGGTATTTTTGTCCCCCTCAAAAAGTGAAAAGACAAAAATACTCTTCCATTATAACTAACTGAATATTATCCAATTCATTTGAAATTGAAAGAATCTCGTTTCCATCACTTACAAAGAAAATTTGGGATGTCTAGTAATTCTTGGCCACAAAAATATAGACCAACTTTCCATAAAATATAGATTATCACCTAACTTATATAAAAGAATTGCAATTAAAGCTATACCATCCAAGCATTGACCAAAATGGATAGAGTCTACCTAGATTGGGGAATAGCATTAACTTTTAAAATAGAACCACTAAATTTTTAGGCCCAACTCTTGAGTCAAGATTTTAAAAGTCAACATATGAACCCCACCCCACTGGATACGCTGACATAAGCTCACGGGAAGCCCGGCGTACATAAATTATTCTCTTCCCTGCCCTTTACTAGAAGGGAAATTATTCTCTGCACACGCCTCTAGTTATATTATACGATGCTCTCCCCACTCAAATAAGCAAAATTTAATCCTCATACTATTATTATTTATTGTTAATCTTTTTTAATTAGTTCACTATAGCATATTCTTCTCATAATTTATGCAAATAAAATTCATTCTCAGGTCATAAATCCCAATCTTTTTTTTTTCTTCACCTAGAAGCAGTGGCGGAGCCAGACAATTGATATTGGAGTGCCGCTAAAATTTTTTTGAAGGTGTCGAGTGGTAACTTGCGTAAGTAAGAGATTTATTTTTTTAAAAAAAGCACGCACTCCCAAAGCTTCAAGTGGCTCCGCCACTGCCTAGAAGGTTATCACGTAGGAAGTAGTTTTTCTTTAAATTGAATTAGAAGATTTTTTTTTAACCCAATTTATTAAATTGACATATGTCTATAGAGCATATGAATTTCACACGTATAAAAAATGCATATGAGAATCACATGCTTTATTGATTCTATTAAAAATGCATGCGAGAATCCAATATTCTTAGTATTAAAATATTAATTAAATCAATTATTTTCTATCAATTTAAACTTTTTGATAAGTGACAATTTAACATAGTATGAGAGTAAAGTTTTCAAGTTTGAACATAGTCTCTGTCATTTACCTATAATTTCAATTTAATATTCAACATGTTAGACGTCACTTATTTTTTGAAAAAGTTGATAACCTTCATTAAAATATCAAATTTAGAGTATAAAACTCTAAACAAACAAAGCAAACTGCTCTGAAAATATAGTGTCAAAGATACACAAAGGAATTTCTTCCATCCAGACCCTATCCATCACTTCCTAAACGGACTCCTTTGCTAAATAATTTGTAATGTTAAGCCTCACTTATTAGGAAGAAATAAAACATTAATTAAATAATTGAATTAATAGTTTTTTTTTTATCAGGATAAATGGTTATTTAACATTAAAGATATATGTCAAATTAATACACCGAATTAGAAAAATTTGCTCCAATCCAATTTGAAAAATATCAAAAATTGCTCACACGTGGGTTCTTGATTGTTTATATAATCTAAATAAATTTAACATATGTTAATGGTGGGACTAGCATACTTGCAAGGCATTCATATCACAAATCACGCTATCATCTAGAACAATTAAAAATTAGATTTTCTTAGATTTTCAAGTTTAATTCTCTTAGATTGGAATATATATAATTTTCAGGACACTTAATCAAATCATATAATTGAAAGCAGCATCAAGGCCGTACAATAATTTACTTAGAAAGATGCATTTTACCATACAGGATCCCAGCTCTGAAGAGTCTACGGAACTCCAGAGATCGGTTTCCTTAGATAAAACCAAAATCCACATCGGCGCTGACGTGGATTCACACCTATCCAACAACTCCCCCCCCCAATCTCCCCCTCACTTCCCCTTTATTCTCAATCCTACCCCTACTCTCCCACAATCTTTTCCCCACAGGTAAGGAAACTCTCTGCACAAATTATTATTATTTTTTATAAATTGGATTTTTGACTGATTTATTAAATTAAAATTATGTTATTTTTATATACATTTTTAGTAGTTAACGGAAGAATTATGTGCATTTTAAATACATGTTATAGAAGATTTGAGGAAATTTTTTGTCTAATTTTTAATTTTTATTAATGTTTCAAATTAAATAATTTAATTTTAACAAATAAATATTTATTATTTTTAAAATACGACAAATATACTAAATTAATAAAAAATAAAAAAATAAAAGTAAATATTGATATAGTAAAGCAGGGAGAGCAATGTAGAGAATTTTATTAAGATGAAACCTGCGAAGCAGCGAATCAGATCTTCCAGGAAGACATAAAAATTAAGGAAAAAGAAAAGGTCCCGTCGTAATTTGCTGGTTTTGCTCTGTGTGTGGCTCGGTCGCTCAATTTGTAATTTGCAATCCTCGGAAGTTCCATGGCCAAACCAAAGGCTCCCAGACGAACCCTCGACTCCTACACCGTCAAACACATCAACAAAACCGTCCGAGGTAAGCCTCTTTCCTTCACTTTCCCTCACTTATTTTCCCGAGAAACTAACACAGCCTTCACTCCCTTGCTTTCACACGCGTACACAACTCCGAAACAAGAAAAAAAAAAAAAAGAAAAAAAAAAGGGACGACTATCTGATTGTTTGAGTTCTCGGAATATTCTTCAGCCGGGGACTGCGTGCTCATGAGGCCGTCGGATCAGGCGAAGCCGTCCTACGTGGCGAAGATCGAGCGGATCGAGGCGGACGGGCGCGGGGCAAACGTGAAGGTCTACGTGCGATGGTACTACCGGCCGGAGGAGTCGATCGGCGGCCGGCGGCAGTTCCACGGCTCCAAGGAGGTCTTCCTCTCCGACCACTTCGACCTGCAGAGCGCCGACACCATCGAGGGCAAGTGTACGGTCCACAGCTTCAAGAGCTACACCAAGCTCGACGCCGTCGGCAACGACGACTTCTTCTGCCGTTTCGAGTACAACTCCTCCACCGGCTCTTTCAATCCCGATCGTGTCGCCGTGTATGTAAGCCAATTGCTTAAATTTGTTTCCGATTCTTTTTATTTTGATTAATCATCGTTCTTTTTTTTTGTTTTTATTTTTCTCTGTTCACTACAAACACGTGTCTTCGTGTTTATGAATTTTTGACGAAAATGTTTCTGATTATTATTAATATTGTGTTTTTGAATGCCAAATCTCTGTAGCTTTCTATAGAAACTTGTTGAAGTTAAATTGACAAAGTGTTTTGGCATCAATTCAACTCAGGCTATATATAACGATAACATGGAAATGAAATTGAGGAAATTTTATCATTCCTCTGGTTTGCCTCATTAGTGAACTTACGATCACCATTCACCGCCATGTTGGAGGTGTTATTGGAACTTACAACTGCAATGTCTTAGGTGGTCTGTTTCATCTGGTGCATATAGTACTACTGGCGAATGATACTCTTTTCACGTGAATTTGGTGATTGAGTGAAGTGGCAGTTTGGTTACTTTTAGTTGGATAGTGCATTCGATGTGAAAAAATATAGGTTACTGTCAGATGGTGTAGCTAGAGATTACTTGTTATTCCTTTCTTTAAAAAATCTTTAATTGATTTGTACTTTGAACAAAAATTGGTATCTTGCTTCTTTTCATTAATGATTCCTTACAAAGTTTTTTTTTCCTCTCTCTCTTTCTAACCAATAATAAAACCTGCATTTCAAGATTTCAGTTGCTTTCACTATTTAATCTTTTAGTACTCTTCAATATATATGTCTGGTTGCTAGCTGAGTTTGATAAATTGTGTCTACCTGGTCCTTCACTTCACCTTGTTGCAGACTTTTCGACATGACATGACATGGGTATGGTATGATAGCCAGAGTGAAATATTTTGGAAAACTCCCTACACTTGGACATGGATGTTCAGTCCCTACACTCTTATCCAAATCCATTTGCATTTGATGTTTTATCTCCAGCTTAAGCCACTATGTATTGACTAATTGGTATTTTTTTCTGCTCTTAGGAGTGCTTTGAGTGAACTTTATGATTTTATCTTCACTGTGGCGTATTGGCATTTTGGTTTGGTGTTTGTGTTTTGGAATAATAAGCTGAAGCTTTGCAACATGGGGTCTTTGGAGTTCAGAGTTGTTGATTTGGCATTTCTTATTTTATGTTAGTATGTTTGAGCTCTTCTGATTTATTACTTAATATATTGTGCAGGTATTGCAAGTGTGAGATGCCTTACAACCCTGATGACCTAATGGTTCAGTGTGAAGGCTGCAGTGATTGGTAAGTTGAATGCTGTTGATCTTATGTAATTGAAAACTTTTTACATGTTCTTTCTCGGATATGGTGATTGAATTTTATGTGATGGAATATTTGTTTTTTGACGAGTATAAGAAAATAAAAAAGTTATTAGATATGGAGAAAAATCATGTACAGAGGAAATATACTTGAAACTTCTCCCAAAATTTACAGATTAAAGTTAAAGAAATCTAAAATCTCTCAAACCAAGTAAAATGTATCTTGTTAATAATATATTGATGTTTCAATAATAGTTTTGTAATTACTTATCAAAATAATAATAATAATAATAATAGTTTTGTAATTAAATTCCATTTTGTTTTTACATTTTTCTAGGCTTTGAGCTATGCGTCTTTGTTTGCGTGTGTTCAGAAGCATGAAACTAATTCAAGTATTTGACAACTTGTCCAAAAATGGGAATGTGCCGAAAATCTAGCACTTGAAATAAGTGCTTATATATAATTACCTTGTGTGTCCAGCTGTTGCATTTTTCTTTTAGAGAATATGCTTAGTGCTTAACTGAACTACATGTGTGTCTGATGCAGCCTTGGGAAGGGGATCTATTTGCTTCTTCCATGTAAATTCCTCAGTGTTTCCTCTATAGTATTTTCTCTTTCGGTCACACGCAATCTAAGATGTAATCAATTATTCATTTCTTGGTTCAAAGTTAATTTTGAAAGATGTTCTAGGAAGATTATTAAGTGTTAGTAGTCAATTACTGTGTTGCTATACTTGAACAAGAGATACTTCAAAGGTGTGTCAAGTAATTGTCTGAAAGACAAAAAAGAAAAAGATGAGGTCTACTAATCCCCAGTAAATTGACCAAGAAGGGGAAGCATTAAATAATTTTTGGGTTACTCTTTCCTCTTTCTCCCCCCCACCCACACCACACCCCAGCCCATTGTTTTGCCCTTAAGCAATATTTGTCATTAGACATTTGCTTTAGACAGCTTCTAAGTTTGAGGCTTGCTGCTATTTGCCTGGTTACAAGTGTAAAAGGTGTCAATTCTCTTGCCTTTTATAACGGAAAATTATATTTGTGTCTATTTTCAACTCCTTTTGCGGTGCTGGAAGAAAGGGGTCTGGAGATTGCTTTCACCAAATGGATTTATTAGTTCACATATTTGAATTTTATGTTTTAAACATATAGTTTTTAGCATACTACTTTTGGTCCAGGTTTCATCCTAATTGTATAAACATGACTGTGGAGGAAGCTAAAAGACTTGATCATTTCTTCTGCGAAAATTGTTCCTCTGAAAGTCAGAAGAAATTGCAGAATTCTCATAATGCTTCCAGACACCCGGATACAAAGGTATCAGCATTTATTTTCATTCTTTTGTTAAGTTATATTCAGACTCAAAATCTGCACGTCTAAAGTCCAGATATCAGCGGTTATTATTTGTCTTTCAATTTTGGGTTATTCTATATGAAATTAAACTCTCAAAATTCAAGGGGAGATTCCTCAATGCATGTTAATGGCAGGTAACATGATGGTCTCAAAGTAACTGAAACCTATTAGGAACTTCTTGCTGTATCATCTATGTTCATGTGCTATTGTGATATGTTTCAGGTGGATACAAAACGACGTCGGAGGTGACGTATATAAACATATTGTAGATGTATAATGGAGGAACTGGAGGTTCTTTCTCTTCTAATCTTGGACCGGCTTCAAGCAAACACGGAGGCCCTATCCGATGCTCTGAAGTATTTGTGAGTTGGGGGGAGTGAAAATGTTCTGAAAACCTTTGTAATGTTTTCTTAGAAGGTTGAGGATGTGTTTGGTTGTCTGTGATCATGTAACATAATCTCTCTCTCTGCTCCAGTTTCTTGTTCTTGAATTAGGAACGTGTATACTAGCCCAAAAAAAAAAAAAAAAAATGGAACGTGTATAGTCGGGAGTATTCTCAACTTAAAAGCAATAGATGCAGGCTTTTTCATGTATCTACTGTGGTGTATATTGTCTTGGACCTTGCTAGTGGCACGTACAAATGTATGAAATGGTGATTAATTTAGAACTTTTTTTTGGTCCGTTTTAAGTTTTTGTGACAATTGGTGATTTACTATGATATCATAGCAGAGTTCATGATTTATTAAGGGGAAAGAGACAGAGAGTGTGAGAATATTTATTTCAAACAATTTTAGTCTATTATTTTTTTATCAATTTAAAGTTTTGAGATAATTGATGATTTAACATACTAAAAATATGTATACTGATTCAATTGTTCTTTTACCTAAAAAGAGTCCTAAATGTTAGAAAAAAAAATATCTCACCAATCCCAATCTGTAATCTCTTATGTGGATTTTATTTTATTTTATTTTATTTATCGCTTATGTGGATTTCCATAAAACAAATGTAGGAAGAGCATGTTTACTAATTTGCAACTTGGACATTTAATAATTGTCATTTGATGCGAGCCTCTTTACTTTGAATCAACTTTCTGAGCAATTTATTTTATAAGGTTATTATGATTTTGATTATTATTATTATTATTTTTTGTGGGTAAGACTATTATGAAAATTAATAGATTTACCAAGGGTTTATAAAATTTTTGATAACCACCTCCTTGTGTTCCATAACAAGACATAAGAAACGAGTGTTAATCCTACGATCCCAGAGGGTGGACCCAAGCCAAATCCGGCTCAATGTAAGCATGGTAAGTGGGATTTTTATTTTTGATTTGGGGGAGGGGACCTTCCTAATTGCATTGCATACCGGCCTATGCTATTCTTAGGTTGATGAAATCGAAGTATTATACAACAAGATTGAAGTATTTCACACGTAAGAAAGCTTCAACAATGTTCAAAAGAAGACTTTTCCCACAAAAGGGTAGCTATCTATAGGATAATTTACCCCATTTAAAGTCAGAAAGGTTGAATGAAAAGCCAGCATTGCAATGGCTAGATGGAACATGAAGAGAACTCTTTGATAGAGAGAGACCAACCATGATTTCTCGCAAATCTTTTATGTGCTATCCCACACATATTCCAATACCAAAATATACAGAATGTAATGAGAAAATCTGTAGGTACTCATAGAAAGCTTCTTTTTCTCTTCTGATCCTTCTTTTAACCTCAGATCCTTTTATTTTGGTCCGGATCTCTCCACTAAAGCAACTTCACGTTCTTGACGACGCCGTTCTCTCTGTGACAAGTTACAAGATAATAAGATGGATAGCCAACCAGATACCTGAATCAATGAATCAAGCATAAACAAAGCTCTTCATTTGACAGGCCAATGTTAGAACAAATTTCCACCTACACAATTACATTGGTTTGTAGTTTTTATCAGTTTCAAATAGTGCCAGCAAAACAAAGATGTAGGCAACTAAGCAAAAGTCAGATGAATATCCTTGGTCACATGTTAACATTGTGGTCATATTTAAATAATATTTCAAATACACAGGCAGACAGACTCCCGATTAGAGCAACTCTAAAACTTTTCAATCTCAAGCTGACCAAAACCCCACCTAAACCTGCCCATGCTACCTCTATAGCTTATGTATGAACTGGCATATATCAGCAGATATACATGTTGTAGCATGTCAAAGACTCAAAGCATTGTCTAATGCTTAAAACAAGGAGTCCGCAACATGCTTTCGACTTCGTGTGTTCCAAGCATTTCTAATGCGGGAAAATAAGAGTCCAGCACGTCGAAATTATCTGTTTATCAAACCACAAGTCCAAGCAGGACCTTACCAAAATTATCCAAACAAATTAGACGATGGCATTGACCTTGGGTTCTTACTCCCCCCCGCCCATTTGACCACTTAATTGCATGCTGTTTGAGTCTAGAAAATATACATGTTAACAACCTAGAACATCATTTGTGCAAATAAGAGTTTTGCCAACAGTTTCTAAATACTCTTTTATTTTCTTTTCCATCATTTACTTTTTTTTATTGATCTGAAGGAAAGATCTGAGACTTCAACTTCTATGATCTCTCAGTTCTGATAAATTTGTAAAGATGATTTGATTTGAGATGGGGGATGGAACAGGCCTAATTCTTAGAACTAAGCACATTCTTAGACATTTTCAATTGCCTCCGAAGCTTTCACCACATACCTCCCCCCCCTCCCCCCCACACAAAAAAATAATAATAATAAGAAGAGACTGGTTTGTCTAAAGGCACCAGACTGGTGCGTAAACCCAACATAAATCCATAGTCATGTCATGCAACAAGAATATATAGTTCTAGACAACCAATAAAACCCACTCAAGCTTGAGTCCCAGGATACATTTTGTCTGCATGCATGTATTTTTAAAATTGTCGTCAATGTTAAAAGAAGTTATTCTTTATGTAATGTAGTAAATATTGCGGAGACATGGCATAATGCACGAATAACATTGTGCCAAGATGGATGAAGTATTATCACTCAACCAAAATCGTTTCATCTCTGTTCCGAGAAAAGAAAAGAAAAGTTGTTTATAACACTAGAACAGTAATTTGTGCAGGTAGCAAATCTGTACCACAGGTAGAGAATGATTATAAAGAACATACCCTTCTTTCCCAATAAGGAAGGAAGCACACGAAATCATAGACAGGAGTAATGGTTGACACTAGAACGACATTAAGTCCAGTAAACACCAAAAGGGCTGTCATAGGTCGGGTTCTATGCGGCATCTTTGTTTCTTGTTAGGAACTTAGCCCTGCAATCACGAGTTCATGGTTGAGAAATCTTCGATGTACATAAGAAAAATGAAAACTAAAAGGGAACTATAGTAACAATAGCCCACAAAAACGAAATGACACCCCATTCTAGACTTGTTCGGACATACTACAAACAAAATAAAACATTTGAGCCTCAGACCAAGCAATGAGCTATATTCCAAGCAAACCCACTTCAGTAGATATAAGCATAATGACGGGAATCAGATTCGAGATTCTCACACCCATTTCATCAAACAAGTGCTATGCTTGCCAATTACCATGAGTTTCAAATAACGAAGAGTTGCACCCAGTCAGCGCCATCAGGGCTCAAAATTGAACACAACCCTCTCAAAACACCGAAAAATTTAGCCTTTAAAGCCCGGAGACCAGCTTCTAATTAAGCCCGTGAAACGACGGGAACGATAGAGAAAACAAAACCCAGAACCATACCGTGGTTGATTTCCTGCCAAAAAAGAGGAAACAAAATTTCGACGCGCCTTCCCGGGTTGCTGGCGTAATATAGCCTTAGTTGATTTTCTCTAATTCTTCAGGAAGTGGGACTAGAGAATTGAAACTCTTTCTATTATAAATAATTAAAGAGACATGCCAGGCCCAAGTCCAGATTTAGGCACAGTCCCTTAAGCCCAATATTCAAGAGTGAATGAGATGAGATCTACTCAAATCAGATTAGAAGAATTTCTTTTAGTTTAATTAGATTGGAAGTGCGTCAAGAAGTTGGCCAAGTCGTTGACGTTTGTGGTCTTAGAGTCTATTTGAGATTGCGTTTGAGAAATAGAGCTTTTAAGTTAAAAAAAACTTTTAGGTAAAAACTTTATTTTTAAGCTTTTGTCAAAAGTATTTTTTGACCATTTTTAGGCTTTTTAGACATTTAAAAACGTTTTTAATTTTTTTTTACTAAACGAATACTTTTTTTTTTTTAAACGGACTTTTTGAGTATTAAAAGCACTTTTAAGCCCCTCAAATACAATTCCGAACAAGCCCTTAGAAAGTATTACCTCATAAATCCTAGGTTTAAGACTTGCTAGATTCAACGGTTTCTACTAGATTTGAAGAATTTCTTTTTAATTTAATTTATTAAGCTGACGCTTATACTCGAACAGTATATGTTTCAATTTTATAGCCTGAGAAAAGGGGCAATAAATAAATAAATAAATAAATCAGAAGCAAAAAGGTGAAAGTCCCCTTTGGAAGTTCATTCCCGTTTTTATAGAACAAAATTAGAAAAATAGAAGGGCAATTTTGGGCCGTTAAGGTTACAAACAAAACAAAAAGTTCCGTTGCCGGGACTTGAACCCGGGTCTCTCGGGTGAGAGCCGAGTATCCTGACCAACTAGACTACAACGGATTGGCGATTATTATCCGAAACTAATAAATAATAATTTGTACAACAATTACTCTCAAAACCAATCGTTTGCTTGATCTCATTATGAAAGAGGTTTTCTCCGATGGCCAAAATTTTTGTCAGACTACCGATTGTCTGCAGTTTCACTTGCACTAGCTTTCCTGGATTAATCCGTAGATTTCTGCAGTACATTGAGTCATTCTATGATCAAAATTATATTTTATTGTATATAACGATGTACATGTTGTCACGTTATTTAAAATTTTTAAATAACACAGCAATATATTTACTATGTGAGAAATGACTCATTTTCTTCCACGATCATTTTCATTATTTTACTTTTCAAAATCATCATTAGATCTGTAGACTCATATAGATTTCACATATCCAATGATCACTTTGAAAAGGAGAAAGATGATAGAAAGACCATAAAAAGACGTATAACATGCTTCTTACTAACGTGACATTGTGTACATCGTTAATACACAAAATAAAAAAACAAAAAAAAAACCATAAAATGATTTCTCTTTACTTTATTTGCAATGGAGAATAATGGGACCACGCCAGACCCTAGGGATGGTTCCAATGGATTAATGTGCAAGCAAGATTTCAAGTTCTTCACCTACACCGTGCATGTTGTTTATCACATTATGCGTATCATATTAACCTATGATTAAGAATAGGAGTTAATCAGATTTGCGAGTTTAAAAAGCATAATCCACATTTCTAATTTTGCATAGCCAAATTTATAGCACCTTGAATGGATATGATCGATTTCATAGATCTAATCGTGCATACATTGTTATATAGTGAATATATTCTCACATCATTTAAAATTTTTATATGACATGACACCATATACACCTTTAGATCAAACATAACACAATCTTAACTATGAGATCCTATTCCATCCCATTAATTAGGAAAGTAATATAAAAGCCTCTTCTAATAATTTTTACACTCTTTTTACCTTACAGTTGATGTTACATGTTTTAAGTAACTTTATTTTTTAATGGTTGATATAAAACACTACTTAAAACACGCTACATCAACTAGTGCGAAATAGATGTCATAAATAGGTGCGAATAACATCATTACTCATAAGTTTTACGTTTCTTTTAATAATAAAATGACATCATGATGTAAAATTTACATGTGCGATAAACATGTAGGTGATATGTAAAATATAATCCAACTGTGGCTTCACAAAATCCAAAAAAGAAAAAGAAAAAAAGAAGAGACTGATGTAGTAGAAGGGTACTAATGTGTAACACCACAAAGAGTTATACTCAAAAATTTAGCATATAGTATAGGAAGCATATGGTATTTGCTAAGGTTAAAATTTAAAAATTTTGTACTATCAAATTATATTCAACAGGAAAGTTGAAGACTACAACGTTGATTCAAATGGCACTCACAATGTCACTCAGTTTCCCGATCTGAATTATACAATTTACAAAACAATTTTCACAAACGAGCAGCAAAATTAATAAAAAACAAAAAAAAAAAAATGACGTCCTGCTCCAGCCTTTTGAGTATGTGTTGGAAATTTCTTGTATAATGTTGTATGTTTATTTTACCTTGTCTTTGATCTCTTCCATACAATTACTATTCCATAGAAATCAGATGATGCCAACAAGTTCTCACCGTGGTTCCAAGCGACACCGATAACTGGAAAACGATGACCCTGCAGTCACAATAGCTTAGGTCAGATTGAAAGCAGATTGATAACTACAGTTAACCATGAAAACCTGATTGGCAAATAGGATGGACCTGCAGCTTGTTTACACATGTATGCCGGGGCCTAGTTAAATCATAGAAGTAGACATTCGAATCCTCACTTCCAGCAACTACATGTTACAAGTAAATCACAATATCAGATATCTATAATCAACAGAAGGATTTTTCTTTTGTTCTTGATTGAAGGGAAGTATCCAAATCTAGAGAACATCTCACTCTAATGATTTTATATTATCTTTACATAGCCTTGGAGTTTCAACATCATGAAAAATTACCTTTTCACATTTCTGGATCCCCCTCAATTTACTATGCCAAAATGTAATCAGGAGTACAAATTTTTTTCAAAAAAATTTTAATAAAAAAAAAAAAAACAAAATTACAAAACAAAATTACAAAGAAAAAGCAAAACCACCATTGGGTGTATAGAAGTGAGAGTATGTATAGCATTACTCAAAATTATAATAAGATATCCAAACACCCCACTATCAGAGACAGAGAGATAGAGAGAGTTTATAACGCCTGGAGAGATGGCAGCAAAAAATTGTTTCCTCTTTAGTCATGTCATACATTTTTAGGCAAAATTGAGAAAGTCTGTATTTTGAAAAGGCACTCCAAACAATGTACAGTAAAAATTGTAATGGAGAATATAATACGTTGATCTTGACGTACAAACCTATGTATTCTCCTTTTTCAAGGGAAAGCAGAGGACAGAAGGAAGCTCGAATGCTATGTATTCGTGGAGTTAACTTCAGCGAGCAACGAAGAGTCAAATAACCTTGTATTTCCAAAGCAACACTACAACAAGAAGGCAACCTTATTATCAGTGCTCCAAGATAAAGACCTTGGCCCGGTTTGGTTGATGGAAATGCAATTTGGGAATGAGATACCTATTCCTCCCACTATTCAGAAGCAGTTCGTTCAAATAACTTCATTTGGGAGCACTTAGACTTTAGTATTCTGATACCTTCATCTGGGTGTACTCGGTAGAAAAAGAAAAGAGAAAAACTACTAAATTTTGTCTCTATGGTGTGGGAGTCAGAATACCATGTTCACCCCGTAGTATGATTTTACCCCAAAATCTGGTAAAAACATTTCAACAATAGGACTGAGATTTTGATACCCATGCCCCAAATGTGGGTCTTGGCAATAATGGGAATCTCATTCCATTCCTTCATGCCATACCTATCAACCAAACGTGGCCTTACAAGTTTTAAGGCATATTCAGCTGATCAGACCTGAAGAAAGACAAACCTCCATCTTGAGTACATGCCAGCAGCACAGGTCCACGAGCAAGCAGGGAGAAACTTCTGTACTGCACAGTTGTGACTGGAGATTTGCGTCTGCTGCTACTTCGATGGCGATGCGAACGAGATAATACTCCTGTATGAGAGTTCATACTAACTGAGTAGATACACCCCTGCACATATTGTTCGAGTCCGAGTAACAACGTTAAAAGAAGAACATGTAAGTTCGTCAGATCAAAACGATGTGAGATATATATGGATAACACCTGTGAATCCCCACAGAAGATGAGCTGACCGGTGTGATCATGGTCCATAGAGGTAACCTCACCGTCAAAGACTGCTTTATTAATAATTCTCCCAGTGCTGAAATTGAATACCTGGTATACAAGTGTAGAAGTGACATCGATCAGATAGGATCTACGAAGCATCATATGGACATGGGCTATGAACATGATATAAGAATATTCATACTAAAACTCTCATATCAGGAGGATGTGATAATGGCAGGGCTAGGATATGATATGGCAGGCTTATGAAAAATAAATGTGCATTTTCTGTCAAGTTTATGTAAAATTGTTACACTTGATATATGTAACTTACAGTAATACCATCTCACAAGTACATTGCAAATTTTGATAATTCAAGGTTATGATTGAAAACCCTTGACAGTTCGCACAGGGGAGGATAAGTGAAGTTCCCC
>NC_081541.1:34028319-34029323 GCF_901000735.1 Corylus avellana | reverse complement strand
GCTGATTCCGATCCCCAATACATCGGCTTTCGTCGCCTCCTCCTTTTCCGCAAGTCCGAGTCCGGCGCTCTTCGTCGCAGAGTATGCTCTCCCTTCCATTGCATATCACATGTGATAAATGCCGACACAACAAAATTTGAACAATTTAACTTGAAAGTAATGGTTAAGATTTGGAGCTCGTTAATTCGTTGCATTGTCCTATGTGATAAATTCTGAGGCGCCAGAATCTGAACAATTTAATTTGAAAGTAATGGTTAGGATTTAAGGAACTCATTGATTCATTGCATATCATATGTGATAAACGCCGAGGTGCTGAATTCTGGACAATTTGATTTGAAAGTAATGGTTAGGATTTAGTTAACTAAAGTTTCCTAAGAATTCCAGCGGATCTTGATCCTATACGTGAATACGTGTTTGTATTTGTATATATGTGTAATTAGGTTTTCTTAATTGTATCTATGTTTGGAATTTGGAAATTTGTGGATGTGTAGGGCATGGATTGATATATTGGTAAAGAATTCGACGTTTAATTTGTTTGTGCTGTTGTATTCCGATTCATAGCAAAGTTAGGTTTCAAGGACATTGAAAATTCTCCTTTATGATTTGGTTTCACTTCATTTCGAGCAGTAGATTCACTTTTTGGACTGATCTGTTGGTACTTTTTTTTTGGGGGGATTTTTGAAAGTTTAAATAATGGCACTCATTGTATTTTATTAAAGGACTGGAGATGCAATGGAAAAGGTTACGTGGCCTACCGTAATTTCATTAGCAGGCCGAGGAATTGGGAAAGTTTGCAGTCACCAAGCCTCCAAGGCACTCCTGGAAACAGGTAACTAAACTTTTTCTTTGCGAGTTCAAGTAATTGTGACTGGAAATCTATACTCAAATTCACTTTTGTGAAGTGAGAATTTCATTCTATTAGCCTCACAAATGGGGATTGTTATTTCTGTAGCATTGGGTTGATTGGATAATTATAATCAGTAGGATTATGTTATGCTGTAAGC
>NC_081541.1:33994805-34028219 GCF_901000735.1 Corylus avellana | reverse complement strand
TTTATTTTTTAATGGATGATATAAAAAACTACTTAAAACACGCTACATCAACTAGTGTGAAATAGATGTGATAAATAGGTGCAAATAACATCATTACTCATAAGTTTTACGTTTTTTTTAATAATAAAATGACATCATGATGTAAAATTTACATGTGCGATAAACATGTAGGTGATATGCAAAATATAATCCAACTGTGGCTTCACAAAATCCAAAAAAGAAAAAGAAAAAAAGAAGAGACTGATGTAGTAGAAGGGTACTAATGTGTAACACCACAAAGAGTTATACTAAAAAATTTAGCATAGAGTATAGGAAGCATATGGTATTTGCTAAGGTTAAAATTTAAAAATTTTGTACTATCAAATTATATTCAACAGGAAAGTTGAAGACCACAACGTTGATTCAAATGGCACTCACAATGTCACTCAGTTTCCTGATCTGAATTATACAATTTACAAAACAATTTTCACAAACGAGCAGCAAAATTAATAAAAAACAAAAAAAAAAAAATGATGTCCTGCTCCAGCCTTTTGAGTATGTGTTGGAAATTTCTTGTATAATGTTGTATGTTTATTTTACCTTGTCTTTGATCTCTTCCATACAATTACTATTCCATAGAAATCAGATGATGCCAACAAGTTCTCACCGTGGTTCCAAGCGACACCGATAACTGGAAAACGATGACCCTGCAGTCACAATAGCTTAGGTCAGATTGAAAGCAGATTGATAACTACAGTTAACCATGAAAACCTGATTGGCAAATAGGATGAACCTGCAGCTTGTTTACACATGTATGCCGGGGCCGAGTTAAATCATAGAAGTAGACATTCGAATCCTCACTTCCAGCAACTACATGTTACAAGTAAATCACAATATCAGATCTCTATAATCAACAGAAGGATTTTTTTTTTTTTTTTGATTGAAGGGAAGTATCCAAATGTAGAGAAAATCTCAGTTTAACGATTTTATGTTATCTTTACATAGCCTTGGAGTTTCAACATCATGAAAAATTACCTTTTCACATTTCTGGATTCCCCTCAATTTACTATGCCAAAAAGTAATCAGGAGTACAAATTTAAAACAATTTTTTTTTTAAAAAAAAATAATAAAATAAAATAAAATTACAAGGAAAAAGCAAAACCACCATTGGGTGTAGAGAAGTGAGAGTATGTATAGCATTACTCAAAATTATAATAAGATATCCAAACAGCCCACTATCAGAGAGAGAGAGAGAGAGAGAGAGAGAGAGTTGATAACGCCTGGAGAGATGGCAGCAAAAAAGTGTTTCCTCTTTAGTCATGTCACATTTTTAGGCAAAATTGAGAAAGTCTGTATTTTGAAAAGGCACTCCAAACAATGTACAGTAAAAATTGTAATGGAGAATATAATACGTTGATCTTGACATACAAACCTATGTATTCTCCTTTTTCAAGGGAAAGCAGAGGACAGAAGGAAGCTCGAATGCTATGTATTCGTGGAGTTAACTTCAGCGAGCAACGAAGAGTCAAATAACCTTGTATTTCCAAAGCGACACTACAACAACAAGGCAACCTTATTGTCAGTGCTCCAAGATAAAGACCTTGGCCTGGTTTGGTTGATGGAAATGCAATTTGGGAATGAGATACCTATTCCTCCCACTATTCAGAAGCAGTTGGTTCAAATAACTTCATTTGGGAGCACTTAGACTTGGTATTCTGATACCTTCATCTGGGTGTACTCGGTAGAAAAAGAAAAGAGAAAAACTACTAAATTTTGTCTCTATGGTGTGGGAGTCAGAATACCATGTTCACCCCGTAGTATGATTTTACCCCAAAATCTGGTAAAAACATTTCAACAATAGGACTGAGATCTTGATACCCATGCCCCAAATGTGGGTCTTGGCAATAATGGGAATCTCATTCCATTCCTTCATGCCATACCTATCAACCAAACATGGCCTTACAAGTTTTAAGGCATATTCAGCTGATCAGACCTGAAGAAAGACAAACCTCCATCTTGAGTACATGCCAGCAGCACAGGTCCACGAGCAAGCAGGGAGAAACTTCTGTACTGCACAGTTGTGACTGGAGATTTGCGTCTGCTGCTACTTCGATGGCGATGCGAACGAGATAATACTCCTGTATGAGAGTTCATACTAACTGAGTAAATACATCCCTGCACATATTGTTCCAGTAACAATGTCAAAAGAAGAACATGTAAGTTCGTCAGATCAAAAGGATGTGAGATATATATAGATAACACCTGTGAATCCCCACAGAAGATGAGCTGACCGGTGTGATCATGGTCCATAGAGGTAACCTCACCGTCAAAGACTGCTTTATTAATAATTCTCCCAGTGCTGAAATTGAATACCTGGTATACAAGTGTAGAAGTGACATCGATCAGATAGGATCTATGAAGCATGATATGGACATGGGCTATGAACATGATATAAGAATATTCACACTAAAACTCTCACATCAGGAGGATGTGAATGGCAGGGCTAGGATATGATATGGCAGGCTTATGAAAAATAAATGTGCATTTTCTGTCAAGTTTATGTAAAATTGTTACACTTGATATATGTAACTTACAGTAATACCATCTCACAAGCACCCTGATTTTTAATTGGTCAAGATGTATAATCCTTATCATTGAAGATATTTCAATGTTCTGATGCAATGTACTTTTGTTCCCCTTGGGAACCCAACCCAACATTGCAAATTTTGATAATTCAAGGTTATGATTGAAAACCCATGACAGTTCGCACGGGGGAGGATAAGTGAAGTTCCCCAACCCCCCCCCAAAAAAAAAGAAAAGAAAATTATGATCTCAATGAGACAACAAACCAGAAGCTATCATGCTACACCAGGATGTAACCTTTTTCCTTTTTTCTTAAGATGTGAAAGAAAGGGGTATCCAGTAATTACAGTGATTTCTTTGTTTGCATTGCCGACTGAAAGGAAGTTGTTGTTTACCTGCATCAAAGAAGATGAAAGAGAAACCAAAATCTTTAATGAAAAATAAAGTAAATAAAAAACATACGATATAGGACAGGATTTCTTTTTGTTACTATATGCACACCAGTCATCTACACAAAGATGAGAAAACACGAAGCCTCTAAAGCTAAAATAAGATCAAGAACAGAACAATTTCATAAGAGGACTGATCTATAATAACTTCAATGTGATATTTGATAGAATTGAAACCAAAAGATCTCAAAGGTTTGCACAGGTGCTTGATCCAAAAAAAGTTAACAACTTGATTTAGACCACAGGCTCACATATGCAACAATTAACATTTTAAAAATGTTGATCTAACGAGGATTTTGAACATACAAAAACATTGCAATGGTTTGTAGTGATCAAACATTATTGACTTTACTGTATACTTACAGGGTGAAAACGAATACATGATTGTGAAGAAACTCCATAGATTACGCGAATGCAAAGTCCTTTTGATATCTCCCATACTCTCACAGTTTTATCCATTGACGATGATGCAATGTACTGATTGTTTGACGAGAAATCAAAGTCTGAGAAAATACAAGTATTTTAGAAGCATGCGATGCCAAAATAAATGCAATACTTTGCCAATTCAATACATTGCATATATATCTTCGTTAACAATATGTCAACAGTAGATATGGTTTGTGCCCAACACATACTTAAACAGAATCTGAACATTCTTAATGTCACAAAAGGATTAGAATCCCATGATTCATATCATTTTCTCCAACATGTTGTCAATATCATGCAATGACATTTTAAGATGGTCAATGGAATGCTGTTGAAGAACACCTTTAATGATTAATGCTTCTGGATCAAATTTTAAAATTTCACCCTTTATCATGGAGATTTGATCATCCAGTGTGCCTCTGCAATTAAGAGTCCTAACATGGGGAACGTCATAAATTTTTATTTTACCAATATGCCTCAAAAGGGCTGTAAAACATGGAAATATATTTCCTCACGTCTGTACCAAGTGTAAAGGGCAGGCAAATATACAGAACATCTCTTCCTTTTGCATGATAAGAGTCATTGAGCTCCACCAACAACAGAAATATCTTTATCGTAATCTCCTAAGGTTTTGAGGGCTCGCATGGTAGGTGGTTGTAGAAGAGTGCCTTATTAGCATATAGTGGAACAAATGAGTCATCAAGGATGCCTCTCTCTCTCTCTCTCTCTCTCTCTCCAAATCTTCTTTTGGGCAAGCGGCTCGCACATCCTATAGGACTTGAATCCCTGATTCATCCACCATCCCATTCAAATGGGGTGAACGTGCAATTTACCCCAAAAGCCATTGAGAATACCCTTAGTACCATAAAGTATTAAGAATTCCATGAGAAGTTTTGGGGCTGCAGCATAATACCCTACTACCCCTCGTGTTGTTCGGTGAAGAAGGGAAAGTGCCTAAGCGTAGTAGTCCTATCTTCAGCCCATTTTATTTATATCCTAGAGTTATAGCAACATGTAAGATATAAGAAAAGACCACAGAAACAATACCAGTCAGTCCAACCTGTGACATCTTTGGTGTGGCCTTTCAATTCCTTGATGATTGAAGGTGGCTCCGACACAGTGCATACTGTCAAAGTTCCATCTGACGCCCCGTATGCAAGCAGATCAGAACTCATGTGCCCAAACTTCAAAACAGTAACTGCACATTAAGCTAATGAGGGTTTCTTCTATGCAACTCAACTTTATGACAACAAGCAGAAACATAACATATGGGGGTACTTAAAGAAAAATTACCAGAGGCTTTGCACTGATCAAAGATGCAATGCATTCCAACAAAAGAATATGCAAGTTCACCCCCTGGATGACGTGGGCGATCATTATCACTTGCGTTTGAGCTAAAACTTGTTCTGTGACTTGAATTTGGATTGCCACTTTGCAGGTCCTGTAAAAAGAAAAATTGCATGCAACCAATTAGAAAGCATTAAAGAAGAGTAGTAACAAAAACTGTATTCAGCTCTTGCATTGTCTCAAGTGCTGCTCAAAGAACCTCCTCCCAATTGTTTAGTTCTAGATTCTGTTCGTTATAGAGCAGGTTTCTGTAAGTTTTTAAGCGGTTGTTACCGATTTCCTTTGTTAATACTTTGTGTGATTAAGTGACAAATGTAAGTCTCATACCCAATTAACTAAAAAACCATTCTTAAAATAAGATATACTCATATATAATAATCAGAATGTTGCAGTGACATACTCTCAAGGTCTCATAAGCTACAAAGACACAGTCCAGTTCAGTGAATTAAAGACGTGTAAAGAAAGATTCTCTCTTAAACTACACATACACGAAATTTATTTTCTAAAGAAAAAAATGTAACCTCATCTTGTCACTCACATGACACTTAATGAAGTAAATATACAAGTTTCAATTAACATGTGAGAAACCCATGTTGGGTAAAAAATCATTGATGTGTCTCCGTGGGTTAATATGGTACAATAGAATGGTAAAATGATCAATCAGAACTTAGTTTCAGTATCAAATATTTAAAGATGCACACACAGAATGCGGAGGAGGCATTCCATCGTGGCCAGTTCCCTTGTAACACAAGTACACCTTACTTGAACATCCTGCACTCCATAACCCAATGTACTAGTCTATGACACAGTTCCTAATTTCTAGCACCAGAATAATGCAATCAAATAAATTAAAAAAAAATAAAAAGTAAAGAAAGAATTAAGCAAGATAAGTTCAGTATAAAGAATGAAAATCCATAACAGAATGCAATCATACCCTGCTAGAACTCCAGCTATCCACCTCAAACAAAAGGGAACGCGGACTTTGAGGTGGAATCCATCGCCCACTGATGCATCAATGAGTAAATTATCCTGATGTCAGAATTATATGAAACATAAATTCAAAATAGCACTCACAACTTTGAAAGTTTCTTAGACATAAAAGTTCTTTGTGGTTTCTGGCTATCAGACAGAAGAAGTATTGATAGGTGTCTAGGAGACAGGAGTATAATATTAGAAAAACTAATGAACTTGATAAAAAACAAAAAAAAAAGACAAACAGAAGAAAGAGAAGATGCCCTAAGATCTAGGGGTCTTATCTATTGGCGTCATACAACATATGTATATTTCAACTCATCCAAGAAGCTTGAACACTCTTGAGAGTAACAATATCAACCAGTAACTATTTTCTAGCACCCCCAAATCCCACCACCACACCATCTGTCCCCCATTCAAGAAAAAGCAAAGGAACAAAAAAGGACGGGAAAAAGGGAAGAGCTGCAATAACACCATCAGAGCATAGAATCTCTCAATGCAAGATAAAAGAATAAATCTCAAACTGTTGGAATCTAGTTAATCACCAAACTACCATATCATCTTATTCCACCCTAGCCCTTGCCTCATACAACAAAGCAAAGCTAACATGCTTGATTGTTAGTGCTTATTATAACGTGTTACAAAATTAAACCAGGCTCAGCTTCCACAAAATGTGGCCAACAAAGGTGCAATCAGATACAAGACATCCCACCTTAGACTGTGACTAATTAAAAATCACAATTACATTTCAAATGTGGAGATTCTCATTCATTACAATATTAGGTTTACAGCATAACATAATCCTACTGATTATAATTATCCAATCAACCCAATACTACAGAAATAACAATCCCCATTTGTGAGGCTAATAGAATGAAATTCTCACTTCACAAAAGTGAATTTGAGTATAGATTTCCAGTCACAGTTACCTGTTTCCAGGAGTGCCTTGGAGGCTTGGTGACTGCAAACTTTCCCAATTCCTCGGCCTGCTAATGAAATTACGGTAGGCCACGTAACCTTTTCCATTGCATCTCCAGTCCTTTAATAAAATACAATGAGTGCCATTATTTGAACTTTCAAAAATCCCAAAAAAAAAAAAAAAAAAAAAAAAAAGTACTAACAGATCAGTCCAAAAAGTGAATCTACTGCTCGAAATGAAGTGAAACCAAATCATAAAGGAGAATTTTCAATGTCCTTGAAACCTAACTTTGCTATGAATCGGAATACAACAGCACCAACAAATTAAACGTCGAATCCTTTACCAATATATCAATCCATGCCCTACACATCCACAAATTTCCAAATTCCAAACATAGATACAATTAAGAAAACCTAATTACACATATATACAAATACAAACACGTATTCACGTATAGGATCAAGATCCGCTGGAATTCTTAGGAAACTTTAGTTAACTAAATCCTAACCATTACTTTCAAATCAAATTGTCCAGAATTCAGCACCTCGGCGTTTATCACATATGATATGCAATGAATCAATGAGTTCCTTAAATCCTAACCATTACTTTCAAATTAAATTGTTCAGATTCTGGCGCCTCAGAATTTATCACATAGGACAATGCAACGAATTAACGAGCTCCAAATCTTAACCATTACTTTCAAGTTAAATTGTTCAAATTTTGTTGTGTCGGCATTTATCACATGTGATATGCAATGGAAGGGAGAGCATACTCTGCGACGAAGAGCACCGGACTCGGACTTGCGGAAAAGGAGGAGGCGACGAATGCCGATGTATTGGGGATCGGAATCAGCTGTCACAGGCTGAAGCAAGCAGCTGAAGAGCTCTCGATCTAGATTATCCTCCTTCGTCTTCTCCTCCTCCTCGATCCTCTGCTCCGCCATTCTATGAAGCTTCCTGCGGATCCGTCATCCGTTACTGTTCGCTATACGGAACTTTTTTTATTTTTGGTATTTCTGCAAGACTGCAAATCTTCGGAGGAGAGAGAGAGAGAGCAGAGTTGAAGTTGAAAATTTGCGAGGAGTTCGTCTGTTCGTGCTTGTGAAAATGGTACAATTGCTCGGATCTAAATTAAACGACATTTTGTTTTTGTTATTTTTATCTGGGCCGAGAAATAAGGGACGGTTGGGTCGCCGCCAGAATCCAAAGGCAAATAACGACAAACAGTTTACGACTTACCGTTTTGGATGCTCTCATCAAACCTTTTTTTTTTTTTTTTGGATTATAGATATAAGTTCATCAAGCTATTTCTTAATCATTCCTGTGCGTGATTTCCCTTCTAACTCAGCATCTACTCAAACCTTTTGAAGGTTAAATTAATGAGTTATTGGTAAAGAATCTTCCCCTTCTTATATAAACTCATTGTTCCCGTCTCTATTTAGTAAGGTTTGGAGTCTCCAGCTAAAATTTTGTTATAAGGCATGAATGATTTTCCTTCTAATATTGGAGGAGGTTTTTTTTGGCATGATAAAGCCGCTATCTAACCTGACAAAAGGGGAAATTGGCCATGGTGTGGTAGGTCTTGGGCCTGGCCGACAAGTGTCTTCCCATCTTGTTGGTCCGGGTGTCGTTGAAAGCTCTTAAAAAATGAGATATTATATATATATATTAGGGCTTGGATAAGAAATTGTCAAGGTTGGAGGTTGCTATACTTCACATCGCATTGAAGTAGTATAAATGGCCTTATATTCATAGGGTAGTACCTCACCATCTTGTTCCAGACAACCATTATCTGGATATGATTATCTCTAAACTTAAGCATTTTGTTCTCCATCTATTCCAATGCAGGAGTAATTTGTAATATAATGGAGAAGCTACTAAGTCATGCATAATATTTATAGAAGAAATTAATTTAGATATAAACCCCCCAATCTCTAAATAATCCTTAACCTAACTATTATTTGTGTTTGAAAATTTAAATGTTGACCAACAACATGAAAAAAAAAAAAAAAAAAAAAACATATTTGTCAAGTGAGGCAGTTTTAAAAACAAAAACAAACTAGTTTAAATCAACCTAAAACCAAACCCTTTTTTAAAATTGATTGCAATTCAAACAGTCAATTACATAGAATTCTATCAAACCCTTTCTTAATTGGCGACAATTCGAACAGGCAATTACACAAAATTATGTTATGCCCGTAGACAAAAGGTATTGCTTTCTTTAATTGTGCAACATGGTTTTTTTTTTTTTTCCACCTTTTTAATTTAGCTATATACTTTTCAATTATTTCAAAAACTTAATTAAGTTTATGCTAATTGGTTAATGTTTAATATTTAATAGAATTAGAGAAAAATTGACAGGGATTTTAAAAATAAATAATAAAATTAGTTTGAGATTTACCCTATATTGTACTCCATCGAGTACCAAACGAAAACTGCTTCTAGGAAAATATTTTAATGTCATTATGAGTATTACTGAAAATTATGATTTACTAATGGCTATGTATGATTAATGACAATAAGATAATTTCTTAATGGTAGTGGGCTGTAACTATGAATCATTGATAGTTACGAAAAAATAAAAAAATAAAATTAATATAAAGAAGAAATCTCTTCTTGAATTCTTTGGCAAATGGTCATCAATAATTGACCGTCAAAGAGGGAAGAGATCATAGATAGGCTAGAGGAGACAAATAAAGAGTGAATAAGACAGAAGACGTCAAAATAAATAAGTAAATTATTACTTTTTTTTTAACCAAAAAAAAAAAAAAGGAAAATTATTGAGAATTAAGGATAGCACACTTGTGAATTTCAAGTCAAATGAAAATGAGTCATTTTATTTTAAAGTTAGAATTTAATGTTCTTATATCTAACGGTGTAAATAATGTCATGTGATAAATATATTATCATGTCAAAAAATGTAAATGACATGACATCATTAGTTGATTTTGACCATAGAATAATTCCTCTTAATGTCAAGTGAAATTGAGAAAATCCTTGTCCGTTAAATAGATATTGACTAGATGTGTCAATTATGGCATTTGGGGCTTCTACCTTCGAAGAACCTAATGGGGGCAACGGTTGGTGCAGCCTTTGAGGTGGTGCTTACTGGTTTGCCTGTATTCTGTTAGGGAGAGGGTGGAAGACGATTTTGCTGTTTTTCTCCTGTAAGCAAGGGGTTTCATTATACTAGTGCCTAGGTTTCTCTATGTTTTAGAGAACACCAGCGGCGAGCAAGAGTCTCCTACCGGTAGCCGGACGTGGAGTTTAAAGCTGTGAATCAAGTGGGGAACAGATAGTGTAAGTGGGGAACAAACAACGATGGAAGGCCAACACCCACTCACGTTGGGGGAGCAAGTTGGAATACAAATCACAGAAGGGGACACCGTTGAAATCCAAGAAAAGAGTGCAAGATCTCTAATAGGCAGGATCTGGGCTGAAAGAAAGATCAATAAAGAAGCATTCAAAACAACTCTTTCTCGTCTGTGGCGTACGACAAATATCGTATCTTTCAGGGAGATTCAAGATGACCTGTGGGTTTTTGAGTTCGCTGATGTTGGAGATCAACAGAGGGTCATGGAGGGCCGGCCATGGGCGTTTGAAAGACAGATACTTGTTCTCAACGAGGTTAATGGGCAGATCCCACCATCTGAAATGGACTTCCACCACACTCCCTGCTGGATCCAAATCCATGGAATGCCGTTAAACTGTATGTCAAAAGTGGTGGGCACGAAGATTGGAGAGACACTGGGTACTCTCGAGGAAGTGGACGTAGCGAGGGATGGATCGGGATGGGGGCGCTATTTGCGTATTCGGGTCAACATTGACATTACAAAACCTCTTGAACGGGGTCGTGCGCTGCATATTGGGGGTCGAGCGGTTTGGGTTAGTTTCAAATATGAGAATCTTCCCCTATTTTGCTTCCATTGCGGCCGGATCGTACATGGAGCGAAAGGATGTCCTTCGAAACCAAAAAGGAGAATGAATCATACAGAAGGGCCACCACCATGGGGATTATGGCTAAGGGCGGACGACCCTCGACGGCAAACGGAGGGTAGGCAAACAAAGGTGGACAGTGACTGGCGGAATCCGACCATGCAAGAAGAGAATACGTCGGAAAGTGGACACCGGCACAGGGGATCCCCAGAAATGGAAAGTAGTGCCTCAGTTGGAAATTCTAGGAAATCCTGCTCACCCATTAATGCTAATGGAGGAAATCTCTCTGATTGCCAAAAGGAGTATAGCTTTCAAAATATGGAAAAGTGCCGAGAATCTGGGAACAGACAAGGTTTTAAAGCTGAGAGATTGAGGAAATCCCCTTCCCCAGCTAAATCAAACCAAAAAGGTGATTCTGTACCTCTATGGAATGAAAAGTTGGGTCTTAAAGACTCCCCAAATACGTCCCTGCGAAGTATCAAAAAACAAGCTAGAGGCGGGGTGGGACCCAGTTTTGGCGGGGATCCAAACAACAAGGGACATGTGGTGAATAAGGCCAATAGATCTGGACCTAAGCGCAAAAGAGAGCCTAGCCCAAATTTGGAGGGTCTACGTCGTGAGGTTGGGCCCAAACAGGTTTGGTCAAAAAAACATTGTTCCTTGGTGGATGGGAAAAGTAAAAACCATAATGGAAAATTGGCCCAAAAGGAAGTTATTTCTAACGTGGTGAAGGAAAACTCCATGACAGACTTGCAGAAGGAGGGCCTCTTGGCCTAGAGCTCTGTGTTACGACGGAGGCTGCTGAGCAGCTCCGTCGTAAGCCATGATCATTATCAGTTGGAACTGCCGGGGGCTTGGGAACCCCCGTGCAGTTCGAGACCTCCACCAGATGGTGAAGGAGAAGAGGCCCGACATTTTGTTCCTTATTGAAACAAAATGTAAACAGAATAAAATGGAGAACATTAGAATGAAGTTGGGTTTTACCGGAATTTTTACAGTGGACTCAGTGGGACGCAGCGGAGGCTTGGCCTTATTATGGCGAGATGATAGGGAGGTCACAATTCAAAACTATTCACGGCGTCACATAAATGCGGAGGTGAGCTACCAATCTGAAAATTTTAGGTGGAAACTGACGGGGTTCTATGGCCACCCGGACCCTACAAAGAGACAGGAAGCGTGGAACCTGTTAAAATTCCTCCAACACTTATCCCCTAGCCCTTGGCTATGTATTGGAGACTTTAATGAGATTCTGGACAATTCTGAAAAAGTGGGAGCTGCACCCAGAAAGGAAAATCAAATGGCTGGATTTAGAGAAGCTTTGGTCTCATGTCAACTAACAGATTTGGGATTTATAGGCCCAAAATTTACGTGGACAAATGGTAGGGAAAGTGAAGAGCTCATTAAAGAAAGGTTGGATCGAGCACTAGGCAATACTGAATGGTGTGAAAAGATCCGGGATTTCGACGTTTATATTTTGGCTGCAAGGTCCTCTGATCACAACCCGGTGCTTGTACAGTGGGGTGATGGGCAAAATAAATATAGAGCCAACAGGAGGAATTTTCGATATGAAGCTAAATGGGCTTTGGAGGAAGATTATTCTTTAGTGGTCCAGGAGGCCTGGAAAGTGGGGGTGACAATGCACAATGGGATGTCCACAATTAAAAACAAACTTTCTTCCTGCACTACAGCTTTAAGTGCTTGGAGTAGGAAAAAGTTTGGCCATGTGGAACGTAATCTGAGGAGTTTGACGGCTCAGCTAGTAGCGCTACAAGCTGAAGAGTCCCCAACAAATGTGGCTGAAATAAGAAGTCTTCAAGGAGAGATTGAAAAAATTCTGGAACAAGAAGACTTAGCATGGAGGCAACGAGCTAAGCTGAACTGGTACAGACAAGGGGATCGTAACACTTCGTTCTTCCATGCTTGGGCATCTCACAAAAGACGTTCAAATCGCATTGAACAAATTACTGATGCATATGGTGATGCTCATTCCAGCTCTGAGGGGGTGTGTCATGCTTTTACTCACTATTTTCAGGATTTGTTCACCACGGGGGGTACGACAGATGTGGAGGGCTGTTTGGTGGGGATGCACTCTTGTGTAACGGAGGACATGAATAATTCCCTTACTAAGGAATTCACGGCCTTGGAGGTCAAAGAGGCACTTGACCAGATGGCTCCTTTAAAGTCTCCTGGCCCGGATGGATATACAGCTGAATTCTATAAAAATTCTTGGAACACTGTCGGTAAAGAGGTAAATGATGCTGTTCTCGGCTTTTTGAATAATAATGTGTTTGACCTTGCTATAAATTTTACTCATATAGCCCTCATACCAAAAAAGAAAAAACCCTCATGTGTCATGGATTTTAGACCTATTAGCCTATGCAATGTTTTTTATAAAATCATTGCTAAGACTTTGGCTAATAGGCTAAAAACGGTGCTTAATCGTATTATTTCACAAAATCAAAGTGCATTCATCCCTGGCCGACTCATTACTGATAATGTCCTTATTGCTTTTGAGGCTCTCCATACTATGAATGGGAGGATCAAAGGTAAAAAAGGGTTCATGGCGCTAAAATTGGATATGAGTAAAGCCTACGATAGGGTGGAATGGAATTTTTTGGAGTCCGTTATGGTGAAGATGGGGTTTAATCAACGATGGGTCCAATTGATTATGACTTGTGTCAAAACAGTGTCTTACTCGGTGATAGTTAACGGGCAGCCCCATGGGTGCATAAAACCCACTCGAGGAATTAGACAAGGGCTAATGTTATGGAATGGCAAAAAATTCAGGAGATTCTTGGAATTTATGAGCGAGCTTCGGGGCAAAAGATCAATATGGAGAAGACCTCAATTTTCTTTAGCAAGAACACCAATAGGGAGGTTCGTGAGCAATTGTTGGAGGTGACCGGACTTAGATCAACTCAATGCTTCGAAAAGTATTTGGGGCTCCCGGCTCTCATTGGCCGATCTAGAACTCGGGCTTTCCAAAGTATTCAAGGGCGAATTTGGGACCGACTCCAAGGATGGAAGGAAAATTTTCTTTCACAAGCCGGAAGGGAAGTAATGCTAAAGGCAGTTATCCAAGCCATACCTACCTACACCATGAGCCTCTTTCAGATTCCCAAGACTTTGTGCCGCAGAATTAATTCGATGATGGGAAGATTTTGGTGAGGTTTTAAGGAAAACTTATCACGGGTTGCTTGGATGAGTTGGGGAAAAATGAGCCTATCCAAAGACGAAGGAGGTTTGGGTTTTCGGGATATAGAAGTCTTCAATCAAGCTCTTCTCGCCAAACAAGGGTGGCGACTAATGCAAAATTCAGAGTCACTAGCTGGAAGAATAATTAAGGCGAAATATTTTCCGGATTGCTCCTTTTTGGAGTCCAATCTAGGGAGAAATCCCTCATATGCTTGGCGAAGCATATGGAAAGCTAGAGATATTCTTAAGGAAGGTGTGCTGTGGCGGGTTGGAGATGGCAAGTCCATAAGAATATGGGAGGATAGATGGATCCCTTCAACTTCTACTAATCGGATTCAATCACCCAATATTTCTTTCCCTAGATATGCACGAGTTTGTGAGCTCATTGACCCAGAAAAGCGGTGGTGGAATGTGCAGCTTCTAAAAGAAAATTTCTCTCCCCTGGAAGTGGACAGAATTTGCAGCTTGGCCATTTGTCCTGGTAATCGGCCAGACCAGTTGGTGTGGGGAGCTACTAAAAATGGTGATTATTCTGTTCGTAGTGGCTATCATTTAGCAAAGAGTGGATTGGACAGAGAACAGGGCTCCTCGTCAAACATGCAATCAAATAAAGAGCTATGGAAATCCATATGGAAATTCAGGGGATCGAAGGCATTGCAGATGTTTTTTTGGCGGGCTTGCCAAAATATTCTCCCTACACGAGAGAACCTACAGCGGCGACACATCATTTCTGATCCACTCTGCCCTATTTGCGGTTTATTTGTAGAATCGGTGAATCATATTTTGTGGAGTTGCCAATCAGCAAGGGATGTTTGGCTGGAATGTCCAATTGCTATCCAGAAATCCACCAGTGATGACGCTTCATTTACGGACGTGGTCTGGAAGATGAAGGGACGACTAGGTGAAGCAGATTTTCAACTATTTGTTACAGTAGCCCGCCAACTCTGGTTCAGAAGGAATCAATTTATTCATGGGGGTGAGTTTCATACACCAGCAATGATTCTACGACAAGCAAAAGAGCAAATGGCAAGCTATGAATTGGTGGAGCAGATGAAAAGCAGGGACACAACCCAGGCAGCTACCACACGGAACATTAAGAAATGGGAGAAGCCACCTACTGATTTTTGCAAAATAAATTGGGATGCCTCTATCAAAAGCAACGAATCGCATCGGAGTGGGAGTCATTCTACGGGATCATGCCAGAACGGTACTAGCATCCTTTTGCACGTCCAAGTCAGCTACCACAGATCCGGCCTCAGCGGAAGCTATAGCTGCATGGCATGCAACAGAAGTTGGTCGTTCCATGGGTATAAGGAGAGTAATACTTGAAGGCGATGCATTAGAAGTGGTTCAGGCACTACGACGAGAAGACAACTGGAGAGGACGATATGGGATGGTGATAGAAGAAGCCCGAGCAAACTGCCAACACTTGCTGGAATGGCGAATTAACCATGTCCACAGACAGGCTAATGTCTCAGCCCACCTCTTAGCTAAATATGCTATAGAAGCTAGTGCAGACCGTCTATGGATAAGGGGGTATCCCCAATGTATTCATGAAGTTGTCATTGCTGAACAAGCTTCTGCTTAAATAATAAGATGCGACCTATCTTTCCAAAAAAAAAAAAAAAAGATATTGACTAGATGTCCATTGATACAATCAGTGGCGGAGTCACTTGAGGCTTTGGGGGTGCCAAAGCCTTTTTTTTTTTTTTTACTCAAGTTCCAAAAAAAAAGAAAAAAAAAAACATTTTCTCCTACTTACGCAAGTTACCACTTGGCACCCTCAAAAAAATTATAGTGGCACCCCCAATATGAATTGTCTGGCTCCGCCACTTGATACAATGAATTAAAAATTAAAGATTATAAGTAGTATCACATTGATATGTCAAATAATTTTGTTTATGTTAAAAAAAAAAACAGCTCTCAAAATTTTTTGTTCACTTAATTAGATATTTATAAATAGAACAAAGTTTTGCCTCCAAAAATGGGTTAGAAAAAAAATCATCAAACACAGTCTATTAAATTAATATCTATCCATAGAGCATGTAATTCTCACATACATTTTTAAAATTACATGTAAAAATCAAGTACATAAGAGATTTTAATAGTTAATTAAGCATGTGAGAATAACATGTTCTAATGACATATGTCAGTTTACTAAATTTTTCAACCCATGAATTTAAAGAAAATCTGTCCCTATTAATATAATTATAAAGAACAATATGTTTGCTTATCAAAAAATATGGGGAATATTCGGACATACAAAAGAATATACAAATTATATGTGCCAAATAAATGAATGTTCAGAGGAATTTTAAATGGTTTGAACAAGTTGATTACCTTTTTGTAAGCAACCTGAGTCGTCAGCTTCGTGACAACTCGTTCTAAACAACAAAAATCCTCTTAATTAGCATACAACTTATTGACATTTAATCTGAATATGCTTTTAAAGCTTCAAATATTCCATTTACTTTCGATAAATTAAAGATCAATTCATATTATATATACATGTCATCCCACCACGAATTACGTGCATCAATAATCCGAAGAATTTGAAGACACTCATTTGCTTAATTTAATATATTTTTAAGCTGTTTATCTATACATGTCTGGTACGCGGAATGATTATTCTTTATGGAATAGGAATATATAAGCACATTTGGCATGCAAAATGATCATTATTTAAAGAATAGGAATGGATATTATTGGAATACAGGAAGCTATAATGAAATGATTATTCCTATTCTTTTGTTAATGATAATACATGTTTTTATTAAAATTAAATCAAAATTTCTAAATTGCCCAAGCCCCAAAAATTATTTTCCAAAAAAAAAAAAACACTCTTTTTTATATTTTTACATGCAAAAGTCGGAAAAAAAAAAGTCATAGTGGCTGGGCCAGCCACCCGACCACCCTAACAAAACACTGGGGGTGGCCATGACGTTAATTAAGGTCGGATTAGCACTATATATATCATGTTAACATAATAAAATAAAAATGTGATTTTTGACGTTACTAAATTATCAAAAAAGCAAGAGTTGCATCACAATGCTCAAACTAGTACTCCCAATATATTCTCTTTTGGGTTCATTGGATGTTCATTGATTTAAATAATAAAGTAATGTATTATGAGATTTATTGGAGAATGCGGGGAATATCCGGAGTTATACAAATTAGATGCCAAATAGTTTAATGTTTGTATACTTTAATATACTAATGTACAATTAGACAAGTTCTAACTCCAAATAGTTTAATGTTATCATTTTCCAACACCTTAGGTCATTTGTGTGACAATTGACCAGAACTCTCTGAATTATTCGGACAAAAAATAAGAGAGGGGGTGTGAATTTTGGGGTGTCTGAATACATGGCCCCCCACCTTAAGTTGCCCGAAAAGTTGCTAGCTTGGACACCCTAGGATCTCACAACCCTTTTTGGTTCCGACTTTTTTCAATTTTATTTTAAAAAATACCCCTATTTCAAATGCTAGTTTCGTCCTTGTATGTAAGGCGTTTTGATGGATATGACTAATAATAGGTGTACAATTGAATGGTCAAAACTAAATGATTATTTAATTATGAAATTAAATGTCTGCAATTCCTTTTGTAGTCTTTCTTTCTAGATGAGTGACCTTGATGATCCATATTTGAGTATTCACATTATTTTTTTCTTTCCCATGTTTCTTTTTAATTAATTGGGTTCTCTCTCAAATACCTTAACGACTTAGGCATCAAAGTGTTCTTTATCTGTACTTCCAATAAGTTATCTGAATTGGTAAAAGAGGATTAACGGCTTGCGGTCCAGAGTTAATCCTCTTGCACAGGGAGAAGCTGCTGACTTTTAACTTGAACTCTGGTGGTAATTGGGGAGTATATATATTCAAGTTTTTGGATTTCAACTTGAGTGTTGTCCGAAAAGAACGTTTGACTTTTGCATTGGTGGTGTATATATATTGAATACGGCTAACAGACACCTGGACAGGTTAGAACTTTGAACCTCGCTAGCCACTAACCAGTGCAGTCACCATGCGCAAAGACAACCTCAGCTTATGCGTCATTGTCCCAATGAAAACCCCGACCTCATATGTATATAACTATATTTACGACATGAAAAGGGTCTTCATTCAACTCATCAATGCATAGAAACAAGATCAAGATGGGTCTGCTGGCTTCTTCTTCTTCTTCCTCCTCCTCTTTGGTTGCTGTTACCGTTGTATTAGGTTTACTTTTCAATGCTGCAGTGCTGTGTCATGGAGGAATAAGCAGCTCTTATAGGAGGGTCGCCACTGAATTGAACATAGATATGCCTGTTGATAGTGATACCTTCTACGTTCCTCCCGGTGAAAATACACCTCAGCAGGTATTTTTCTCACTCTCCTGCCTCTCATTTTTTTTTTTTCATTCTCCTTGTTTTCTTATCATCCATGAGTAATGGTAATTAGTACGTACACCGAATCCCATACAATTAGGATGACGTGATAGTAAATTTTTATTGTCACATCTTCAAATTATACGACAATTGTATAAAAAAATAATTAATTTAATAATCTAATTAATATTTTATTAGCAAATTAATTACCTTACAAGATCATATATTTTTTTTCTTGACAAGCAGGTACATATAACACAAGGAGACCATGTGGGGACGGCGGTGATTGTGTCATGGATCACTCCCAAGGCTCCAGGTTTTAGCGTGGTGCGTTATTGGAGCGAGAATAGCACCAAAATACGGTGGGCTCGGGGCACGATTGAAACCTATAGATACTTCAATTATACTTCTGGTTACATTCACCACGCCAACATTAGCAACTTGGAGGTGAAATTTATATTTATTTATTTCTAATTGTTTCATATAATTATTCTATTTACTAATTCAAATTAATCCTATTTATTGGGGCAGTTCAATAGCAAATACTACTATAAGGTTGGGGCTGGAAAATATGCGAGGATTTTTTGGTTTGTAACTCCTCCTGCACCTGGCCCTGATGTCCCCTATACATTCGGTCTCATTGCCTCATTGGTAAGTATTCTACTTTGTCAAACTAATGTAGGTTTTCTATATATAGCAGCTTAGCTAGATTCAGTACTTGGTATTGTTATTCAAATCACTATTAATTAAATTGACGTGTGTTTTTTAAGCACGTGATTTGATCACACGTTCTATTAATTAATTCCCAGTTGCTCTGAAGACAAATGTTAATTTAATAGCCTAAAATTTCCTCCAGCTCTATTTGGAAGAAAATACTATGGTCCCCTATCTTATATGATGAATCCGAAAAGTACAATGAAGTTATGTAGTACCAATATATATACTTAATATGTAACAATCTTGGTACAATTATTTAAATTATTAGGGGACTCCTCTTTAACTACCACTCATTTTGCAATGTCACCCCTCCCAATCTACTATTGAGGTTGAAATGAGCCCACTCAAAATTTTAGAGAAAAAACAATCCAAAATGGAGAATATTTTTGCCATTTTGGGTGACGAAAGGGTTAAATTGCAACATCAATGGTAGATTTGGAACAACATTACAAAAAATTTGGTAGTTATATTGAGTAAACAAACCTAGATTTCCTACACTCGAAGTGCCCAAATTGCTAGCAATTAGGCAATCTCATAAAGAGAGCGGGCAGCGCCTACTTATCTAGGACAAGAGCCGGAGTAGGTAAGTTTCGCAACCCCCATTCGACCCCCAGGTTTTAGATGTTTTTGAAGTGTTATTATTAAAACGTCATTTTTTTTTTTTTTTTGGGTAGTGTTAACCCAATTGGTAAAGTATTTTTAGAGTTCAATGTTAAACACCATTTGCAGGGGATCTTGGGCAGACATATGATTCAAGTATCACAATCACTCATTACCAAAATGACCCTCTAAACGGGCAAGCGGTGTTGTTCCTTGGGGACCTCTCTTACGCAGATGACTACCCTTTTCATGATAATGTGAGGTGGGATACATGGGGAAGGCTCGTGGAGAGGAGTGCAGCTTATCAACCTTGGATATGGACGGTGGGGAATCATGAAATTGATTGGGCCCCGCAGTTGGTAAGCATCTCATAATATTAACTAAAGTTTCCTATAATCACCATATTAATCTAATTTTTAGTCTCAAAAAGTTGTGTAAATTAATTAATCAATGAATTGAATTACTCAAAGATAGTTGATAAATATATCAATTCTCTCAAAAGTTTACGGGGCTCAAATTCTCCGGTGAGATTCATCACATAGAATATTTGATTGAAATGAGGTGAATTATGAAGTTAAGGTTCGAACTCATGATTTCTACCCTATATCATGTTAAATTACCAATTATCTTAAAAATTTAAGTTAGATAAAAAATGATTGATGTAGCAGAAGGCTTGGTAACCAAAAAGGTTAGGAGCTTCTTCGTCTTTTGACCAGAAAATCATTGCTCAATCCGTAGATTGAAACACAACACAACCCATATTCAACTCCAAGGATTTGGGATAGTTCAATTACGATTTCAATCAAAATTTCAAGTGAAAGTTTAGAATGGAGAGTTATTTATTATTTATGCTTAATTATTGCAAATTAATGCAACCTACAGAAACTGATTTGGTTTTTTTCTTTTTTTCAAATTAATATTTTTAAAAAGAGCAACTCTGTTATCTCTGTTTCAAGGTGAACCGGTACCCTTTGTACCATTTAGTCACCGGTATCATACTCCATATGAAGCAGCAGGCAGTACTGCACCCTTTTGGTACTCAATCAAGAGAGGTCCAGCCCATGTCATTATCATGGCTGCCTATTCAGCATTTGGTAAATATTTACTTCATTTTCTTGTCTTTTAAGAAGAATGAATTTTACCTTTCATGGTTTGCATGGTTAATTATCTGATTGAAAGAGCTTCAAGTTTGATAGAGGTTTTTAATAATTTTATTGTTTGAATTACTAATAATTTGAACAGTAAATATAAGATAGCTCTTATAGAGTCCATTTGTCCAAGCAGGCCTCCGTTTCACCAGCCTCATAAAAGTTCTCTTATATCTGTATCCGAATTACTAGCAATATGTTTCGTGTCGGGGTTTTAACGATTAAAAACTCATTCTAATGAATTTTTGCTATTATGAGTGGTCACATAAATTCATCTTTTACTATAATTTTCTCTTTTTTTCTTCTTACTTTTCCTGGTTATTACTCTCCCCAGTACAGCTGGTTCAATCAAGAGATACAAAAGGTTAATAGGAGTGAGACACCATGGTTGATTGTTATAATGCATCCCCCAACGTATAACAGTTACCAAAGTCATTATATGGAAGGTGAACCCATGAGAGCAGTATACGAGAACACATTCGTCAAGTACAAAGTTGACATTGTATTTGCTGGTCATGTCCATGCCTATGAACGATCGGTAACTTCTCCTTTTTTTCTTTTTCTTTCATAGCGTTTCCCGCTAGCTATGATTTCGCAGACCAAAAGCGTGATTCTCCAAAATGTATCGTTTTCAAATAACATGATGCAATGGGTGCATTTTTAAAAACCTACGATTTAAACGCAACATTTTCAAAACTAAAATATATATACAAAATTATTTTCTAGTGAATTTTTTTTGTGCATGCATGACAGATACGTGTATCTAACATCAAATACAACATCACCAACGGTCTTTGCAATCCTGTGAAAGATCTAAATGCGCCTGTATACTTAACTGTTGGCGATGGAGGAAATCTCGAAGGCTTATCAACGTAAGATCAGTGTATATATATATATATATATATATATATATATATAATAAATTTCCTCCCGTTCAACACGTGAAATATTTAATGATTTAAATTAAAAACCCGTTTTAAGTAAGTTACACATGTTGTTTTCTTTTCTTGTGGTGCAGTGTGATGACGGAACCACAGCCAAATTACTCTGCTTTTCGTGAGCCGAGTTTCGGGCATGGCATGTTGGAAATCAAGAACCGAACCCATGCTTACTTTGCCTGGCACCGTAATGATGATGGATATGCAGTGGTTGCTGATTCTGTATGGCTCACCAACAGATTCTGGTATCCAACTGATGATTCCAATTGATGATTGCAGCAGCCACCAATCATGAAGACAAGAAGCTACGAATTCTGTGTGCTCTTTGGATCCAAAGATCCAGCATATATATATATATATATATACATGTGTGTGTTGTGTGTGCGTGAATAATAATTTTCGAGTTTGTTGATTTGTGAGTGACATTATTGTCAGCGCAAGAGTTGTTGTGCGTCTTTGTCCATATGGCAATTCAAGGTCCCCAAGGGGTAACTCAATCGGCTGTGGACCACGCCTAATGAAGCGGATGTCACTAGTTCGAATCCTTCCTCCCTCTTCCCTTACGTGAATATGTGAAAAAAAAAAAAAAAAACGATTGACAATTCAATATGTTATGGGTTACGATTTATGTTTGCGTGTTGGTTTTAGATCGTATTGAAATATGAATATAAGACTATATAGGTCAATTATACATCGACTTATTTAATTAAAATGATCAAACTCATCAATCTTAACATATTAATTTGGATTTGAATTAAATTTGCAGGTCATATTGAGATATGAATATAAGATTATATACATCAACTATATATAACCTAGTCAATTTTAATTAAACATGACAGACCCTTCAACCTCAACCCGCTAATTTGGTGTTAGATTCGTATCATGTTTACAAGAAATTGCAAGTCCTACATTAAATCACTTTGTTCTAAAAATTTTGTTTTTTTTTTTTGTAAGATTGTTCTAAAAGTTCAAGCTTATAGGAAATGTTGAATGTTCAATTAATATTCCAACTTTTTTGTGTACTTAAACTCACTCAAAACAAAGGTTGTGATACTATGCTAAACTAATGCTTGTCTAAAAAGCTTAAGATGATAAAAAAAACAATAAATTTAATAATTTAACTAGTATTCCAATTTTTTTCAAAGTCTACTTTCTACAGTAATTGACACCATATATAACAGCAAGGATAAATAGAAGAGAGATGGTGGAACAATAAAGGGTTGAAGAAAACCATAAATCATTCTATGCTACTTTGTCAAAATCCCAGGCATCACCTTCAACTATTCTCTGATACAGATTGGACCGGTTGCTCAGATAACCGTTGATCTACTAGTGGATATTGCTTTTATATTTTTTTTGTTGGTTGCAATAATGTTAATCTTTGGAGCTTGCATAAGCAAAAAATCGTTTCACTGAAAAAGAGTATAGGACACTTGCTACTACCATTGCCAAATTAATATGGGTACAATCCCTACTTTCGTGAGCTTTGTATTTCTCTTCCTCAATCACCGGTGCTTTGGTGTGACAACATTGGGGCGACGTATCAAATTCAATTGATGTAGATAATATCAGACAATTATATATATATATATATATATATATATATATATATGCCAATAAATATGAATATGATACATTTAGAATATTATTGTGGGATTCAAATAAAAAATAAATCTCTTTAATACTAATGTCCAACTATATGAGACTGAGATCATTTATTCCATACAACATACAACAATTTATTTCATCAGGATTGGCTATTTGAGGAATCATCAACTGGATTCCAGTGTCTGTTGAAAAACCACAAAGCATCTGCTTCCACTGCATATCCATCTTGATTACGGTGCCAACTGTAGTAAGCGTGCGTTCGGTTCTTGATATCAAAGATGGCGTGACCAAAACTCGCCTCACGATAAGCCGAGTACGCTGGCTGCGGTTCCGTCATGCTGCACCAGATAAGAAGGCATTTACATAAACCATGTTAACAAACAGGAAACGTCTATATCAGTCATAATTTATTGATCTTACTCGGTTATCAGGCCTTCACTATTCCCTCCATCGCCAATGGTTATGTATACAGGTGCTGATTGATTCTTTACAGGAGTACATATACCATTTACAACATTGTATGCAATGTTGGATACACGTTCCTGTGATATACATCTAGTTGTCAATCAACAACAGAAGAAATGGAAATCTTAGCCACAAGGAATGTACACATATTTACACCTTTCTTTTTTTCTTTTTACAAGGAACGCCTTAATGGCAGGGCCCCTTTGTGACCTATCCCTGTCGAATAAACACCGGACACATGATTCTGCTCACAAAAACCGTGTATCAGGTAATTAAGGAGACTCGAACAGCCGACCTCATAGTATTACACTAAACATGGAACCGTTTGAGCTAACCCTCGCGGACCACGTATATACACATTTTGAAATCAAATAATCTAGATTTGTTTGTAGTGCCTCATTATGAAGAAAAAAAAAGGGTTGCAGATTGCAGCATTTATGCATATTTGTTTCTCCCCTCCAAGGAATTCCCAGAACAGAAACCAAATTCTTTGTACAATCCAGCTAAATTTTAAAATATTTGTCATGCACAGAGATTTCAGGAAACAAGGCTCATACTTAAATAACTAATAATATGGAAGACAAGGAGTACTTACAGATCTCTCATAGGCGTGGACATGACCAGCAAAAACCACATCAACTTTTTTATCCACAAACCATTTCTCAAACGTTACTCTCATGGTTTCCCCCTCCATATAATGATGGTTGTAGCTATTATACCAAGGGGCATGCATAAGAACGATCAACCAGGGTGTCTCAGTCCTGTCAACTTTTTGTAGTTCTGCTTCAAGCCATTTGTATTGAGGAGTATAAGTACCTGAAAAAGAAAAGGTAATAATAATGTTGGAACTAGTGGCTCATATTAGAACACCAGTAAAAGGTCAAGTAGACGGGAGCGGAGTGAATGTCGTGATACGGTACAGGGTATTTTGGGGATTTTCAAAATACGTCTGTACAATTAGGGTTTAGGGTTTTCCTATATATATGTTATGATGTAACCCTGAATCATTAATAGTAAAATATAATCACACTCTATGTGGACGTAGGCACATTGCCGAACCACGTTAAATCTATGTCTCAACTCTCTTTTAATCTCTCTCTTTTCAATTTTATATTATTCATCATTGTTGTGCCCAGCAACAAATAAGTAAATTTTTATTTTCCCTTTTTCTTTTGCTTGGTGAAATCCCTAATTGAATGGGGTCTAAGGATTAGTTCAACTGAGCTTAGCTGGGTTTGGCAAATTATATGTAAATATATGCCATTCACCAAAGCACTGATACTAGCAAACAACACTATAGTCATGTAATTATCATCATGCCACATTTATGAAATAGACATCAAGAGGACTCAAGTGGCTAGTTTGGACATATGTATGTGTCCATGACCATCATGCATACCAACATAACATGCAAAGACAAATGCATGCTTACCATATGCAGAGTAGGAAGCCAAGACTATGATGTAAGCTGAAGCTCTCTTGATTGAATACCAAAAGGGAGCAGTACTGTTTGAAGCTTTATAAGGCACATGATAACGATGGGTATAAGGCTTAAAAGGTTTGGTTTCCCCCTGCAACCCAAAGACCAATCCACTTTTAGAAACTTGGAAAAGTATAGAGAATCAAAATCATATCAAAGAAGAGTAGAACTGTAAAAAGATGTAACAATAACAGCAAAATGGTTGAACTACATATTACTCTCTTGAATTTTGGATGAAGAGAATCATTCCTATATGTAAGACTTGTGATAAAAAAGTAGTCCAACAAGTGTAACCAGAAGTTAATACTGAGAATTGCAGAACACTTTTATGTTTGACAACAGACATTTTTCTACCAAACAATGAAATATCCATTAGATTCTTACAATCTCTGGCACAAAATCAATCTCATGATTCCCTGCAGTCCATATCCATGGTTGATAAGCGACGCTTCTCTCAACAAACCTTCCCCATGTATCCCATCTAACATTGTCATGATTTGGATACCTATCTGCATAAGAGAGGTCCCCGACATAAAGCACTGTTTTCCCTTTCTGTGGATTTAACTCATAATGAGTAAGCGTCATATTTGAATCAAAAGTCTGACCAAGATCCCCTACAAACAGAACTGCCAATATAAGTACATTGCTCTATCCATTAGACCCATTCAAGGAAGTAAGAAACAATAATAAGCCTAAAATGAAAAATGCAAATACAAATCAACTGATAATCATCTGTTAAAAGACCACCTCATGTAGCTTCTAAATGAGATATTTTTTCTTCAATCATTTATTTCTTTTTTACCACGAGATACCAATGCTAGTTGCAGCTCATTGGATAGGCTAGTCTTCTGCCGGCCCAATTCCCACTACACCTTGAGGAAGCCTGATGGAAATAGGGCTTGCAACCCCCCTTGTTAGGATTTGTGTTGGCAAATTCAATGTCAAATAAGTTAGAATTTTAAGTTGGTTATGGAGTTAGAGTTAAAATTGTGTTGAAAATCTTAAGTCCAGAGATTGCCAGTCGAAGTCCGCTCGATAGATGATCAAACGCGGTCGCACCGAACTTCAAAGAACAGAGTTCCAGAGAGGCGCGGTTAATAGCCGGTCGAACGAGTATTTCAAGAATATCAAAAGTTTATGAAGAATTTTTCAAAGGGTTTCCACTTCATCACCAAATTCTTGTGTTGATTGGTTTTTTTTTTTTATCTTATTAATTTGGTAATTGTTTGTGTGGTGATAAATTTTTCAAAATTGTGATAATTGTTGGAAAACACCTATTCACCTATTCACCTATTCACCCTCTCTAACTGTTGTTTGGGGTCTAAACTAGAAATTTCACCCCTAATAAACGAAAAATACCGACATGTTTGAACCACAATACCAAGAGGCTTTGCTGACCTCCTTTTCAAAGATTTGATTTGGAATACTTACCAATGAGACCAAATGTATAAGGCACATCAGGGCCAACTTCAGGGGGAGTTGTAAACCAGAACTGCCGTGGAGTGTGGCCAATCCCAACCTCATAGTAATATTTGGTGCTGAACTGCAAAATAGAAATTAAGCAAAACATATAAAAGCAGTTTACAATTCATAAATACAGAAGATACATAATAACATATATATACACATATATAACCATAGAACAACAACAGAACAAAAACAGGGGAATTAAGTCAGAGCAATCTAGTGAAACAATTGCATGAAAAAATTTAAGTCACCTTCAACTTTCTGATGGTCGTGTGATGAATGAAACCAGAAGTGTAATTGGTGAACTTATAGGTAACAACTTTGCCTTGGGCCTGTTTCTTTTCCTTGCTATTTTCACTCCAATAGTTCACAGTACTTGAACCTGGTTCATCCACAGTCACCCATGAAACTATCACTGCCTTCCCAACATGGTCTCCTTGTGTTATATGAACCTTATTTCGTAACACCCACGAATAAGTCCATGAAATATAAATATAAAAACTATAAGTTTTAAAACTTTGATGAGCAAGAACATAAAAGAAGGAACATTAAGAAGGAGATTAAGATAAGTACTTGTTGAGGTGCATTGTAGCCAGAAGGGATTTGAAAGACATCACTGTCAAGAGGCATATCATTGCCTATCTCAACTTTCCTCACAAAAGTGCTCGTCTTTCCTCCATTACACACCACCGCCACATTCAAAACCAAAACCACTGCCACCAAAGAAGAACAAGAAGAAGATGAACCAAGCAGCCCCATCTTCAGCTTCTGCTGCACACACCCAAAAGACCCTCTAGCCTACAATGCTCTTATAGATTATGAATTTAATTTCCTATTTTTCTCTGGTTATGTGATGCGACTTGGGAAGACTAGCAGACCCAAGTCATTTTCAGTCGATGACTCAAAGTCAAAGTCTTTGAGGATGACGATTCCCTGTAATTTCGGTCACCTTAAATTCCAACTGTTTCGTTTATAATAAACTTTTTTTCTTTTTGGTTTTTGAGAAGGTTTCTATTTATTTCATCAAGAAAATCTAAAATGACAAAAAGAATGGCGTGGTCCGCCATCCTTTCACTGCTTTGGATTGGTCTGTCACCCCAACGCTGACCAAAAAAGATGATTTGTTACCCAAGAGATTAAGTTAAAGTGGTCAAAAGAGGAGTCATTTTATAATAAATATTTTATTTTATAGTAAAGATATACATCTTGTCACATTGTGAATGTTGATAGGTCATTTAAAAATATTGTTCCTTGTTTACACCATTAATTAAAATTATAATAAAATCTTGACTTTTCAATTTTTTATTTTGGCCTTCACTCTCAATTTCAGGTCTTTGTCCTATTTAAGCAGCTTTAAAAGTCTTTTTCTGTTTCCTACTACTTTGAATATAATAAAAAATAAATAAATAAATGGGCCAGCCTTCACGAAGTGCAAGAAAAAACCAGTTGTCACTGTTTTGAGCCCAAAGAATAAGAAGGGGTGAAGAGTTGATTTGGGATTGCGGTTTTAATAAGTGCGATTTTAAAAATAGTATTTTTAAAAATAACGTTTTTGAAATCACTACTTTTTAAAATCGTAAAGGTGTTTGATAAAACATGTTAAAAAATATTTTTTTTATTAAATATATGTTATGGGAATTCATTATTTTGGTTTTAATTCGCACTTTTTCAAATAACTACCTTCTAACCTGCTTATTGAAATCGCAGATTTTTTTTCTATTTTAAATTAAGTTCTTTTTAAATCGCAATGCCAAACACTTAACGTTTTGCGATATCTTTTAAAAACGCAGATTATTCTTGTGAAATCGCAATTCCAAACGCACCCGAAGTAATAATAAAGAGTGATTAATGGAGAATAAAAATATTGATTTTTATTTTTATTTTTTTGGTTTGTTAAATGGTTTTGTAGTGAGTTATTTTATTGAGTAATAATAATAAGTGATTAATATGATATAAAAGTGTTCCCTTCTGTGAGAAAAAGAAATAATTTTAAAGAAATGTTTACTTTTTTTTAGAGAAGTGAAAATAAGGGTAAGAGAAGGTGAACATCGTTTGCCAAGCGGTGCCAATAAAAGTAGCCAAGCGAGTTTTTCCTCTTCAACGCGCATTTGAGTTTTGTGTTTACTTTCAAGGAGCGTCATCAATTTAAATATTTTTGGAAAACTTCACTTGCATAGGCGATAGGCCTATATAAATGATTTTGTAATTATAATCTCGAAACTAAGAAATTTGTAATGTCGGTATCTCATGTTATTAGTCCCTTTTAATTTCATCTATTTTTAATTAAAATGTTTAAAATGCTCCAATTTTTTATTAAGAAAAAAACAAAGAGAAACTTCAAAAATGCCTTGAAAGCCATGGGTCAACAAGGTTATGATTGCAAAATCCTTATACTTCCGGGGTGAAAGTGAAGTTTTCCTATATTTTCACCCAAGAATAAAATAAGAAAAATATTACTCATATGTATTTTACGAGTCGCCCGTAAACGTAAGTTTATTAAGTTGAACCATGTAAATCTTGATATTTTGTATTACTAACTTATTTTATCATGTCCTGTTATACTTTTGAACAATCCAGAATATTAATTTATCATAATAAACTTATGTGAAAGCTTGAATACTTTAAAGAGAAGTTATTGTAGTATTTGAAATAGAAAAGTTTAAGAGCTTAGTTTCAGTTTATGGCGCATTAAGATGTGTATTTTGTTGCGACACGACAACGTTTTGGACGGCACAATGTCGTCAACATCAACAAGGGAAAAAATTTCAATTTTTTTTTTGAAAAAAAAAAAAAAAACTACTAATGAGTATTGCAGTAATCAATTGTACTTAAAGCAATGTTTATATACCCTTAAATTATGCAGTTTATTTGCAACCAAATATAGTATATACTTGCCCCCAAGTACCAACTTGCATGTTACTGCCTTTAATTTGCAACCAAGAGAAAGCTTTAAGAGAAAAGTTTGACAGCAAAACAGCAAAGATAAATAGAAGAGAGGTGGTGGAACAATAAAGGGTTGAAGAAAAGATTGATACCAATGTTCAACTATATTAGAATGAGATCATTTATTCCATAAAGCATACAGCAATTTATTTCATCAGGATTGACTATTTGTGGAATCATCAACTGGATTCCAGTATCTGTTGAAAAACCACAAAGCATCTGCATCCACTGCATATCCATCTTGATTACGGTGCCAACTACAGTGAGCATGAGTTCGGTTCTTGATATCAAAGACGGCATGACCAAAACTGGCCTCACGATAAGCCGAGTACGCCGGCTGTGGTTCCGTCATGCTGCACCAGATAAGAAGGCATTTACATAAACAATCTTAACAAACAGAAAACCTCTATATATACCAGTCAAGTCAACCCTATTACTCCATAATTTATTGATCTTACTTGGTTACTAGGCCTTCAACATTCCCTCCATCGCCAATGGTTATGTATACAGGTGAAGATTGATCCTTTACAGGAGTACAAATGCCATTTACAACATTGTATGCAACGTTGGATACTCGTTCCTGTGATATATATTTAGTTGTCAATCAACATCAGAAGAAATGGAAATCTTAGCCACAAGGCATGTCCACACATACACATTTTGAAATTAAATATTCTAGATTTGTGTCTGCTATGTGGACACACATCTCTGTCAGTTTGTTGTGCATCATTACGAAAAAAAAAAAAAAAAGGATTGCAGATTGCAGCATTTATGCATATTTGTTTCTCCCCTGTAAAGAATTTCCAGAGCAGCAACCAAATTCTTTGTACGATCCAGCTAAATTTTACAACATTTGTCATACACACAGATTTCAGGAAACAAGGATATTAATAAGAGACAGCAACAAGAACTGCACAGACAATATACCACAGTCAAACCTCATACTTCAGAAACTAATAATATGGAAGGTAAGGAGTGCTTACAGATCGTTCATAGGCGTGAACATGACCAGCAAACACCACATCAACTTTGTACTGCACAAACCATGGCTCAAACAGTACTCTCATGGTTTCCCCCTCCATATAATGAGAGTTGTAGCTATTATACCAAGGGGAATGCATAAGAACGATCAACCAGGGTGTCTCAGTCCTGTTAACTTTTGGTAGTTCTTCTTCAAGCCATGTGTATTGAGGGGTATATTTACCTGAAAAAGAAAAGGTAATAACAAGTAAAATTTTCTTTTCCCTTTTTCTTTTGCTTGGCAAAATCCCTAATTTAATAGGGTCTAAGGATTGATTCAGTCGAGCTTAGCTGGGTTTGGTAAATTATATGTAAATATATGTCATCACCAAAGCACTGATACTAGCAAACAACACTATAGTCATTTAATTATCATCATGCCACATTTATGAAATAGACATCAAAACCACTAAAAATATAAAAGCACTCAAGTAGCTAGTATGGTCATATGTCTGTGTCCATGACCGTCATACATACCAACATAACATCCAAAACAAATACATGCTTACCATATGCAGAGTAGGAAGCCAAGACTATGATGTGAGCTGAAGCTCTCTTGATTGAATACCAAAAGGGAGCAGTACTGTTTGAAGCTTTATAAGGCACATGATAACGATGGGTATAAGGCTTAAAAGGTTTGGTTTCCCCCTGCAACCCAAAGACCAATCCACTTTTAGAAACTTGGAAAAGTATAGAGAATCAAAATCATATCAAAGAAGAGTAGAACTGTAAAAAGAAGTAACAATAACAGCAAAATGGTTGAACTACATATTACTCTCTTGAATTTTGGATGAAGAGAATCATTCCTATATGTAAGACTTGTGATAAAAGAGTAGTCCAACAAGTGTAACCAGAAGTTAATACTGAGAATTGCAGAACACTCTCATGTTTGACAATAGATATCTTTCTACCAAACAATGAAATATTCCATTAGAGTCTTACAATACTTGGCTGAAAACTAAGCTCATGATTCCCTGCGGTCCATATCCAAGGTTGATAAGCAACACTTCTCTCAATAAACCTTCCCCATGTATCCCATCTAACATTGTCTTGATTTGGATACCTATCTGCATAAGAGAGGTCCCCGACATAAAGCACTGTTTTCCCTTTCTGTGGATTTAACTCATAATGAGTAAGCGTCATATTTGAATCAAAAGTCTGACCAAGATCCCCTACAAACAGAACTGCCAATATAAGTACATTGCTCTATCCATTAGACCCATTCAAGGAAGTAAGAAACAATAATAAGCCTAAAATGAAAAATGCAAATACAAATCAACTGATAATCATCTGTTAAAAGACCACCTCATGTAGCTTCTTAATGAGATATTTTTTCTTCAATCATTTATTTCTTTTTTACCACGTGATACCAATGCTAGTTGCAGCTCATTGGATAGGCTAGTCTTCTGCCTGCCCAATTCCCACTAGACCTTGAGGAAGCCTGATGGACATAGGGCTTGCAACCCCCCTTGTTAGGATTTGTGTTGGCAAATTCAATGTCAAATAAGTTAGAATTTTAAGTTGGTTATGGAGTTAAGAGTTAAAATTGTGTTGAAAATCTTAAGTCCAGAGATTGCCGGTCGAAGTCCGCTCAATAGATGATCAAACGCGGTCGCACTGAACTTCAAAGAACAGAGTTCCAGAGAGGCGCGGTTAATAGCCAGTCGAACGAGTATTTCAAGAATATCAAAAGTTTATGAAGAATTTTTCAAAGGGTTTCCACTTCATCACCAAATTCTTGTGTTGATTGGTTTTTTTTTTTTCTCTTATTAATTTGGTAATTGTTTGTGTGGTGATAAATTTTTCAAAATTATGATAATTGTTGGAAAACACCTATTCACCCTCTCTATCTGTTGTTTGGGGTCTAAACTAGAAATTTCACCCCTAATAAACGAAAAATACCGACATGTTTGAACCACAATACCAAGAGGCTTTGCTGACCTCCTTTTCAAAGATTTGATTTAGAATACTTACCAATGAGACCAAATGTATAAGGCACATCAGGGCCAACTTCAGGGGGAGTTGTAAACCAGAACTGCCGTGGAGTGTGGCCAATCCCAACCTCATAGTAATATTTGGTGTTGAACTGCAAAATAGAAATTAAGCAAAACATATAAAAGCAGTTAAATACAGAAGATACATAATAACATATATAACCATAGAAGAACAACAGAACAAAGACACGGGAATTATGTCAGAGCAATCTAGTGAAACAACTGCATGAAAAAATTTAAGTCACCTTCAATTTTCTGATGGTCGTGTGATGAATGAAACCAGAAGTGTAATTGGTGAACTTATAGGTAACAACTTTGCCTTGGGCCTGTTTCTTTTCCTTGCTATTTTCACTCCAATAGTTCACAGTACTTGAACCTGGTTCATCCACTGTCACCCATGAAACTATCACCGCCTTCCCAACATGGTCTCCTTGTGTTATATGAACCTTATTTCGTAACACCCACGAATAAGTCCATGAAATATAAATATAAAAACTATAAGTTTTAAAACTTTGATGAGCAAGAACATAAAAGAAGGAACATTAAGAAGGAGATTAAGATAAGTACTTGTTGAGGTGCATTATAGCCAGGAGGGATTTGAAAGACATCACTATCAAGAGGCATATCCATGCCTTTCTCAACTTTCCTCACAAAAGTGCTCGTCTTTCCTCCATTACACACCACCGCCACATTCAAAACCAAAACCACTGCCACCAAAGAAGAAAAAGAAGAAGATGAACCAAGCAGCCCCATCTTGAGCTTCTGCTGCACACACCCAAAAGACCATCTAGCCTACAATGTTCTTATAGATTATGAATTTAATTTCCTATTTTTCTTCGGTTATGTGATGTGACTTGGG
>NC_081541.1:33981490-33994705 GCF_901000735.1 Corylus avellana | reverse complement strand
TTTAAATCGCAATGCCAAACACTTAACGTTTTGCGATATCTTTTAAAAACGCAGATTATTCTTGTGAAATCGCAATTCCAAACGCACCCGAAGTAATAATAAAGAGTGATTAATGGAGAATAAAAATATTGATTTTTATTTTTATTTTTTTGGTTTGTTAAATGGTTTTGTAGTGAGTTATTTTATTGAGTAATAATAATAAGTGATTAATATGATATAAAAGTGTTCCCTTCTGTGAGAAAAAGAAATAATTTTAAAGAAATGTTTACTTTTTTTTAGAGAAGTGAAAATAAGGGTAAGAGAAGGTGAACATCGTTTGCCAAGCGGTGCCAATAAAAGTAGCCAAGCGAGTTTTTCCTCTTCAACGCGCATTTGAGTTTTGTGTTTACTTTCAAGGAGCGTCATCAATTTAAATATTTTTGGAAAACTTCACTTGCATAGGCGATAGGCCTATATAAATGATTTTGTAATTATAATCTCGAAACTAAGAAATTTGTAATGTCGGTATCTCATGTTATTAGTCCCTTTTAATTTCATCTATTTTTAATTAAAATGTTTAAAATGCTCCAATTTTTTATTAAGAAAAAAACAAAGAGAAACTTCAAAAATGCCTTGAAAGCCATGGGTCAACAAGGTTATGATTGCAAAATCCTTATACTTCCGGGGTGAAAGTGAAGTTTTCCTATATTTTCACCCAAGAATAAAATAAGAAAAATATTACTCATATGTATTTTACGAGTCGCCCGTAAACGTAAGTTTATTAAGTTGAACCATGTAAATCTTGATATTTTGTATTACTAACTTATTTTATCATGTCCTGTTATACTTTTGAACAATCCAGAATATTAATTTATCATAATAAACTTATGTGAAAGCTTGAATACTTTAAAGAGAAGTTATTGTAGTATTTGAAATAGAAAAGTTTAAGAGCTTAGTTTCAGTTTATGGCGCATTAAGATGTGTATTTTGTTGCGACACGACAACGTTTTGGACGGCACAATGTCGTCAACATCAACAAGGGAAAAAATTTCAATTTTTTTTTTGAAAAAAAAAAAAAAAACTACTAATGAGTATTGCAGTAATCAATTGTACTTAAAGCAATGTTTATATACCCTTAAATTATGCAGTTTATTTGCAACCAAATATAGTATATACTTGCCCCCAAGTACCAACTTGCATGTTACTGCCTTTAATTTGCAACCAAGAGAAAGCTTTAAGAGAAAAGTTTGACAGCAAAACAGCAAAGATAAATAGAAGAGAGGTGGTGGAACAATAAAGGGTTGAAGAAAAGATTGATACCAATGTTCAACTATATTAGAATGAGATCATTTATTCCATAAAGCATACAGCAATTTATTTCATCAGGATTGACTATTTGTGGAATCATCAACTGGATTCCAGTATCTGTTGAAAAACCACAAAGCATCTGCATCCACTGCATATCCATCTTGATTACGGTGCCAACTACAGTGAGCATGAGTTCGGTTCTTGATATCAAAGACGGCATGACCAAAACTGGCCTCACGATAAGCCGAGTACGCCGGCTGTGGTTCCGTCATGCTGCACCAGATAAGAAGGCATTTACATAAACAATCTTAACAAACAGAAAACCTCTATATATACCAGTCAAGTCAACCCTATTACTCCATAATTTATTGATCTTACTTGGTTACTAGGCCTTCAACATTCCCTCCATCGCCAATGGTTATGTATACAGGTGAAGATTGATCCTTTACAGGAGTACAAATGCCATTTACAACATTGTATGCAACGTTGGATACTCGTTCCTGTGATATATATTTAGTTGTCAATCAACATCAGAAGAAATGGAAATCTTAGCCACAAGGCATGTCCACACATACACATTTTGAAATTAAATATTCTAGATTTGTGTCTGCTATGTGGACACACATCTCTGTCAGTTTGTTGTGCATCATTACGAAAAAAAAAAAAAAAAGGATTGCAGATTGCAGCATTTATGCATATTTGTTTCTCCCCTGTAAAGAATTTCCAGAGCAGCAACCAAATTCTTTGTACGATCCAGCTAAATTTTACAACATTTGTCATACACACAGATTTCAGGAAACAAGGATATTAATAAGAGACAGCAACAAGAACTGCACAGACAATATACCACAGTCAAACCTCATACTTCAGAAACTAATAATATGGAAGGTAAGGAGTGCTTACAGATCGTTCATAGGCGTGAACATGACCAGCAAACACCACATCAACTTTGTACTGCACAAACCATGGCTCAAACAGTACTCTCATGGTTTCCCCCTCCATATAATGAGAGTTGTAGCTATTATACCAAGGGGAATGCATAAGAACGATCAACCAGGGTGTCTCAGTCCTGTTAACTTTTGGTAGTTCTTCTTCAAGCCATGTGTATTGAGGGGTATATTTACCTGAAAAAGAAAAGGTAATAACAAGTAAAATTTTCTTTTCCCTTTTTCTTTTGCTTGGCAAAATCCCTAATTTAATAGGGTCTAAGGATTGATTCAGTCGAGCTTAGCTGGGTTTGGTAAATTATATGTAAATATATGTCATCACCAAAGCACTGATACTAGCAAACAACACTATAGTCATTTAATTATCATCATGCCACATTTATGAAATAGACATCAAAACCACTAAAAATATAAAAGCACTCAAGTAGCTAGTATGGTCATATGTCTGTGTCCATGACCGTCATACATACCAACATAACATCCAAAACAAATACATGCTTACCATATGCAGAGTAGGAAGCCAAGACTATGATGTGAGCTGAAGCTCTCTTGATTGAATACCAAAAGGGAGCAGTACTGTTTGAAGCTTTATAAGGCACATGATAACGATGGGTATAAGGCTTAAAAGGTTTGGTTTCCCCCTGCAACCCAAAGACCAATCCACTTTTAGAAACTTGGAAAAGTATAGAGAATCAAAATCATATCAAAGAAGAGTAGAACTGTAAAAAGAAGTAACAATAACAGCAAAATGGTTGAACTACATATTACTCTCTTGAATTTTGGATGAAGAGAATCATTCCTATATGTAAGACTTGTGATAAAAGAGTAGTCCAACAAGTGTAACCAGAAGTTAATACTGAGAATTGCAGAACACTCTCATGTTTGACAATAGATATCTTTCTACCAAACAATGAAATATTCCATTAGAGTCTTACAATACTTGGCTGAAAACTAAGCTCATGATTCCCTGCGGTCCATATCCAAGGTTGATAAGCAACACTTCTCTCAATAAACCTTCCCCATGTATCCCATCTAACATTGTCTTGATTTGGATACCTATCTGCATAAGAGAGGTCCCCGACATAAAGCACTGTTTTCCCTTTCTGTGGATTTAACTCATAATGAGTAAGCGTCATATTTGAATCAAAAGTCTGACCAAGATCCCCTACAAACAGAACTGCCAATATAAGTACATTGCTCTATCCATTAGACCCATTCAAGGAAGTAAGAAACAATAATAAGCCTAAAATGAAAAATGCAAATACAAATCAACTGATAATCATCTGTTAAAAGACCACCTCATGTAGCTTCTTAATGAGATATTTTTTCTTCAATCATTTATTTCTTTTTTACCACGTGATACCAATGCTAGTTGCAGCTCATTGGATAGGCTAGTCTTCTGCCTGCCCAATTCCCACTAGACCTTGAGGAAGCCTGATGGACATAGGGCTTGCAACCCCCCTTGTTAGGATTTGTGTTGGCAAATTCAATGTCAAATAAGTTAGAATTTTAAGTTGGTTATGGAGTTAAGAGTTAAAATTGTGTTGAAAATCTTAAGTCCAGAGATTGCCGGTCGAAGTCCGCTCAATAGATGATCAAACGCGGTCGCACTGAACTTCAAAGAACAGAGTTCCAGAGAGGCGCGGTTAATAGCCAGTCGAACGAGTATTTCAAGAATATCAAAAGTTTATGAAGAATTTTTCAAAGGGTTTCCACTTCATCACCAAATTCTTGTGTTGATTGGTTTTTTTTTTTTCTCTTATTAATTTGGTAATTGTTTGTGTGGTGATAAATTTTTCAAAATTATGATAATTGTTGGAAAACACCTATTCACCCTCTCTATCTGTTGTTTGGGGTCTAAACTAGAAATTTCACCCCTAATAAACGAAAAATACCGACATGTTTGAACCACAATACCAAGAGGCTTTGCTGACCTCCTTTTCAAAGATTTGATTTAGAATACTTACCAATGAGACCAAATGTATAAGGCACATCAGGGCCAACTTCAGGGGGAGTTGTAAACCAGAACTGCCGTGGAGTGTGGCCAATCCCAACCTCATAGTAATATTTGGTGTTGAACTGCAAAATAGAAATTAAGCAAAACATATAAAAGCAGTTAAATACAGAAGATACATAATAACATATATAACCATAGAAGAACAACAGAACAAAGACACGGGAATTATGTCAGAGCAATCTAGTGAAACAACTGCATGAAAAAATTTAAGTCACCTTCAATTTTCTGATGGTCGTGTGATGAATGAAACCAGAAGTGTAATTGGTGAACTTATAGGTAACAACTTTGCCTTGGGCCTGTTTCTTTTCCTTGCTATTTTCACTCCAATAGTTCACAGTACTTGAACCTGGTTCATCCACTGTCACCCATGAAACTATCACCGCCTTCCCAACATGGTCTCCTTGTGTTATATGAACCTTATTTCGTAACACCCACGAATAAGTCCATGAAATATAAATATAAAAACTATAAGTTTTAAAACTTTGATGAGCAAGAACATAAAAGAAGGAACATTAAGAAGGAGATTAAGATAAGTACTTGTTGAGGTGCATTATAGCCAGGAGGGATTTGAAAGACATCACTATCAAGAGGCATATCCATGCCTTTCTCAACTTTCCTCACAAAAGTGCTCGTCTTTCCTCCATTACACACCACCGCCACATTCAAAACCAAAACCACTGCCACCAAAGAAGAAAAAGAAGAAGATGAACCAAGCAGCCCCATCTTGAGCTTCTGCTGCACACACCCAAAAGACCATCTAGCCTACAATGTTCTTATAGATTATGAATTTAATTTCCTATTTTTCTTCGGTTATGTGATGTGACTTGGGAAGACTAGCAGACCCAAGTCATTTTTCCATCAAAATATAAGAAGAAAATCTAAAATGACAAAAAGAATGGCGTGATCCGCCATCCTTTCTCTGCTTTGGAATGGTCTGGCACTCCAAAGCTGACCAAAAAAGATGATTTGTTACCCAAGAGATTAAGTTAAAGTGGTCAAAAGAGGAGTCATCTTATAATAAAGATTTTATTTTATAGTGAAGATATACATCATGTCACATTGTGAATCTTGATAGGTCATTTAAAAATATGTTCCTTGTTTACACCATTAATTAAAATTATAATAAAATCTTGACTTTTCAATTTTTTATTTTGGCCTTGACTCTCGATTTCAGGTCTTTGTCCTATTTAAGCAGCTTTAAAAGTGTCAGCTAGTCCTCAAGAAGTAGTTCAATCGGCTGGAACCACATTCAATGAAGTGAAGGTTCCTAGTTCAAATCCCTCTCCCCGCCTTGTGTGAACATGTCAAAATAAAAGTGCCAACTATAAAAGTCTTTTTCTGTTTCCTACTACTTTGAATATATATATAAAAAATTAAAAAAAAAAAAAAAAAAAGGAGCTAGCCTTCTTGAAGTGCAAGAAAAAACCAGTTGTCGCTGTTTTGAGCCCAAAGAATAAGAAGGGATGAAGTAATAATAAAAAGTGATTAATGGAGAATAAAAATATTGATTTTTATTTTTATTTTTTTGGTTTGTTAAATGGTTTTGTAGTGAGTTATTTTTAGAGAAGTGAAAATAAGGGTAAGAGAAGGTGAACATCTTTTGCCAAGCGGTGCCAATAAAAATAGCCAAGCGAGTTTTTCCTCTTCAACGCGCATATGAGTTTTGTGTTTACTTTCAAGGAGTGTCATCAATTTAAATATTTTTGGAAAACTTGATAGGCTTATATAAATGATTTTGTAATTATAATCTTGAAACTAAGAAATTTGTAATGTCGGTATCTCATGTCTTAGTCCCTTTTAATTTCATCTATTTTTAATTAAAATGTTTAAAATGCTCCAATTTTTTATTAAGAAAAAAACAAAGAGAAACTTCAAAAATGCCTTGAAAGCCATGGGTCAACAAGGTTATGATTGCAAAATCCTTATACTTCCGGGGTGAAAGTGAAATTTTCCTATATTTTCACCCAAGAATAAAATAAGAAAAATATTACTCATATGTATTTTACGAGTCGCCCGTAAACGTAAGTTTATTAAGTTGAACCATGTAAATCTTGATATTTTGTGTTACTAACTTATTTTATTATGTCCTTTTATACTTTTGAACAATCCAAAATATTAATTTATCATAATAAACTTTTGTGAAAGCTTGAATTTTTTAAAGAGAAGTTATTGTAGTATTTGAAATAGAAAAGTTTAATAGCTTAGTTTCAGTTTATGGCGCATTAAGATGCATATTTTGTTGCGACACGACAACGTTTTGGACGGCACAATGTCGTCAACATCAACAAGGGAAAAAATTTCAATTTTTTTTTTAAAAAAAAAAACTATTAATGAGTATTGCAGTAATCGATTGTATTTAAAGCAATGTTTATATACCCTTAAATTATGAAGTTTATTTGCAACCAAATATAGTATATACTTGCCCCCAAGTACCAACTTGCATGTTACTGCCCTTAATTTGCAACCAAGAGAAAGCTTTAAGAGAAAAGTTCGACAGCAAAACAGCAAAGATAAATAGAAGAGAGGCGGTGGAACAATAAAGGGTTGAAGAAAAGATTGATACCAATGTTCAACTATATCAGAATGAGATCATTTATTCCATAAAGCATACAGCAATTTATTTCATCAGGATTGGCTATTTGTGGAATCATCAACTGGATTCCAGTATCTGTTGAAAAACCACAAAGCATCTGCATCCACTGCATATCCATCTTGATTACGGTGCCAACTATAGTGAGCATGCGTTCGGTTCTTGATATCAAAGACGGCATGACCAAAACTGGCCTCACGATAAGCCGAGTACGCCGGCTGTGGTTCCGACATGCTGCACCAGACAAGAAGGCATTTACATAAACAATCTTAAACAAACAGAAAACCTCTTTACCAGTCAAGTCAACCCTATTACTCCATAATTTATTGATCTTACTTGGTTGCCAGGCCTTCAAGATTCCCTCCATCCCCAATGGTTATGTATACAGGTGCAGATTGATCCTTTACAGGAGTACAAATGCCATTTACAACATTGTATGCAATGTTGGATACTCGTTCCTGTGATATATATTTAGTTGTCAATCAACATCAGAAGAAATGGAAATCTTAGCCACAAGGCATGTCCACACATACACATTTTGAAATTAAATATTCTAGATTTGTGTCTGCTATGTGGACACACATCTCTGTCAGTTTGTTGTGCATCATTATGGGAAAAAAAAAAAAAAAAAGATTGCAGATTGCAGCATTTATGCATATTTGTTTCTCCCCTCTAAAGAATTTCCAGAGCAGCAACCAAATTCTTTGTACAATCCAGCTAAATTTTAAAACATTTGTCATACACAGAGATTTCAGGAAACAAGGATATTAATAAGAGACAGCAACTAGTACTGCACAGACAATATACCACAGTCAAACCTCATAGTTCAGTAACTAATAATATGGAAGGTAAGGAGTGCTTACAGATCGTTCATAGGCGTGAACATGACCAGCAAATACCACATCAACTTTGTACTTCACAAACCATGGCTCAAACATTACTCTCATGGTTTCCCCCTCCATATAATGATAGTTGTAGCTATTATACCAAGGGGAATGCATAAGAACGATCAACCAGGGTGTCTCAGTCCTGTTAACTTTTGGTAGTTCTTCTTCAAGCCATTTGTATTGAGGGGTATATTTACCTGAAAAAGAAAAGGTAATAACAAGTAAATTTTTCTTTCCCCTTTTTCTTTTGCTTGGAAAAATCCCTAATTTAATAGGGTCTAAGGATTGGTTCAGTTGAGCTTAGATGGGTTTGGTAAATTATATGTAAATATATGTCATCACCAAAGCACTGATACTAGCAAACAACACTATAGTCATTTAATTATCATCATGCCACATTAATGAAATAGACATAAAGACCAGTAAAAATATAAAAGGACTCAAGTAGCTAGTTTGGACATATGTCTGTGTCCATGACCATCATGCATACCAACATAACATCCAAAACGAATACATGCTTACCATATGCAGAGTAGGAAGCCAAGACTATGATGTGAGCTGAAGCTCTCTTGATTGAATACCAAAAGGGAGCAGTACTGTTTGAAGCTTTATAAGGCACATGATAACGATGGGTATATGGCTTAAAAGGTTTGGTTTCCCCCTGCAACCCAAAGACCAATCCACTTTTAGAAACTTGGAAAATTATAGAGGGTCAAAATCATATCAAAGAAGAGTAGAACTGTAAAAAGAAGTAACAATAACAGCAACATGGTTGAACTACATATTACTTTTGGCTTTTCCATGATGTAGACCTCTTATGCTCTCTTAAATTTTGGATGAAGAGAATCATTCTTATATGTAAGACTTGTGATAAAAATATAGTTACCGAAAGTATTATCTTGTCAAGTATTATGACACAGTAGCCTGTTAAGGCACTAAGAACCAGCCTTCAAATATGGGTTGAGATCCACAACAATTACTATATTTAACAATTTGTGCAGGAAATTGTTGTGGATTCCAATCCCTTATTTTTTTATTTAAATAAAAAAAGTAGTCCAACGAGTGTAACCAGAAGTTACTACTGAGAATTGCAGAACACTCTTATGTTTGACAACAGACATTTTTCTACCAAACAATGAAATATCCATTAGATTCTTACAATTTCTGGCACAAAATCAATCTCATGATTCCCTGCAGTCCATATCCATGGTTGATAAGCGACGCTTCTCTCAACGAACCTTCCCCATGTATCCCATCTAACATTGTCATGATTTGGATAGTTATCTGCATAAGAGAGGTCCCCAACAAAAAGCACTGCTTCCCCTTTCTGTGGATTTAACTCATAATGAGTAAGTGTCTTATTTGAATCAAAACTCTGACCAAGATCCCCTATAAAGAGTAACAGTTAGTTTTAAAATGTATAAACATGTTAAAAATATCTAAATACAGACCTAATATGAACGCATATGCAGAAGTGCTAAAATGAAACATTAGTCACCCTAAACTGAATAACCATCTGTTAAAAAACCAACTCATGTAGCTTCTAAATGAGATATTTTTTTTCCTTCAATCATTTACTTCTTTGTTACCACATGACATCTATGCTAGTTGCTGCTCATTGTATAGGCTAGTCTTATGCCTGCCCAATTTCCACTAGACCTTGAGGAAGCATGATGGAAACAGGGCCTTGAACCCCCTAAAAAACAAAAAACATGGACATGCTTGAACCACAATACCAAGAGGCTTTGCTGACCTCCATTTTAAAGATTTGATGCGGAACACTTACCTATGAGACCAAATGTATAAGGCACATCAGGGCCAACTTCAGGGGGAGTTGTAAACCAGAACTGCCGTGGAGTGTGGCCAATCCCAACCTCATAGTAATATTTGGTGTTGAACTGCCCAAATAGAAATCAAGCAAAATATATAAAAGCAGCTTACACATTCATAGATACAGAAGATACATGATACACAATAATGTATTGTAAGAATATCAATTAAACGATTAAATTCATTATTTTCTATCAGCTCAAACTTTTGAAATAAATAATGATTTAACATAATACAAAAAACAAAGATCATGAGCTCGAACTTAGTCTCCGTCATTCATCTCCTATTTTAATTAAATCTCCTATTTTAATTAAATATTTCGAGCATTAACCTCACTTATTTAGCGAGAATTTGGAATAAGTAAATACGCATACATATAACCATTTCAAGTAGCGACTTGAATTCCCCACTATTTTCATATAGAAGCAAACAAGAACAAAACAAAAACAGGGGAATTATGTCGTAGCAATCTAGTGAAACAATTGTATGGAAAATTCCACTCACCTTCAACTTTCTTATGGTTGTGTGGTGAATGAAACCAGAAGTGTAGTTGTAGAACTTATAGGTAAGAACTTTGCCCTTGGCCTGTTTCTTTTCCTTGCTATTTTCACTCCAATAAATCACAGTACTCGATCCTGGTTCATCCACAGTCACCCATGAGACTATCACTGCCTTCCCCTCAAGGTCTCCTTGTGTAATATGAACCTTAATTCATAACACCCACGTATCAATCAACGCAATAGAAACGCAAAAACAAATAAAAATCAAACCTTTCTCAATTGCCCATCTTCACACATAACACAATGAAAATATCAAAAAAGAAAACCCCACGAATAAAAAATCTATAACTAAAAGAAAAGGAACAACAAGGGGGAGATAAGTACTTGTTGAGGTGCATTATAGCCAGGCGGGATTTGAAAGACATCACTATCAAGAGGCATATCCATTGTCTTCTCGACTTTCCTCACAAAAGTGCTTGTCTTCCCTCCATTACACACCACCACCACACTCAAAACCAAAACCAATGCCACCAAAGAAGAACAAGAAGAAAATGAACCCAGCAGACCCATCTTGATCTTGCCCTGCACACCCCCTTTCAGCTTAAGAGCCAAGACCCTCTACTCCTTCATATATAAAGCGACTAAATTAATTTGTGGGTTATCAGAAAAATGCGGGGAATATTCATAGCTCCATACGAATATACAACACTTAGATGTCAACGAATTGAATGCTCAAAAGATAGATTTTTGCCTTACCCAGTTGTCCAAGAAAGAAAAGAAACTATATATGGTTGATGGGATAAACAATGAAGGTATAAAGTTGACCTCGGACTTTGGAGTCACGAGAAGTTATGCGTTTAATCTGGACTCTCTGCAGGGTTTGAAAATGACGACGGAAAGCTTAAGATCATATATTTGTCTTTGTGAGCTTTTGTATGAGCAATGGCGATCGCGGTAAGAAGTTAAAGATGGAGCCGGTCATGTCGGGTGAGCTATTTCTTTTCATCGTCATCAGTAATTAAAATTCAAATAATGTGATAATATTTCTCCCATAATCTTTATTTGGTTGCATTAAATACCGACATTGTAGATGATGACTTGTTTGGTATTACGTTTTTTAACTTAAAAAACGTATTTTTTTTTTTTTTTTTCAAAAGTTTTATTTTTAAATTTTTGTCAAAACGTAGTTTTGATAATTTTAAAGTTTTTTAGACCCTTAAAAACGTTTTTAATTTTTTTACCAAATTTTTTTCAAACGGACTTTTTGAATGTTAAAAGTACTTTTAGACTTCTCAAACTCAATCCTAAACACAATGATCTTATCTTTATAATTTATTTTTTATTTTAATTAAATATTACACTTATTATAATTATTAAATTAATTATTTTTTTTATGGATTTAAACTTTTAAAATAAGTAATAATTTTAATTTTAATAGAAAATTGATTCGGTTTACAATTCAAAGTTTGAATATTTTGTTATATACCAAACCAACAGCCAAAAATAAAAATGAAAAGCTATATATATCCGATTGGAAAAAGAAACAAAGGGTTACCGTCACTATTACTATTGTTGAAGTAGATTTTTTTTTTACACTTGGACCAGTTGCAAAACAAGGGGAAAAGGTTATCATAAACCATTGGCCTCCACCACATTAAAGAGCTTATAAGAGCATCTCCAGCAGTGTAGCTAAAAAAAAAGATATTAGTTATATTTAGTTATTTTGTTTTCTTTTTTTTTTTTTTGCTCCAACAGAATAGTTTCATATTAGTTATTATACCTTAACTGCTACAGTGAATAGTTTCATATTGTTATTCATTGTAGCACACTAGATTATTGAATATAATATTATTTCCATATTATTTTCTCTCTCTTCTCTATTCTCTCAATGTTTCTCTCTCTTCCCTTTTCTTTATTCATGAATTTATGATACCGATTCAAGTCTTTTTAATCACTAAAAACTCCTCCAAAAAAATTGAATAGCATGCATATAATTAAAAAACTAAAAATAGAAAAATAAAAATAAGACACAGGTATGCTGCATGAATCAATTCTTTTGCAATTTGCAAGATGATGCAAAAGCGGTCACGGATAAAAAAAAATAATAATAATAATAATATTTAATAAAATAAAGCATGAAATAAATAATCTGTTGGAGTTGGTATTAAAAAATGATTAGCTAAAATAGAGAATTGTGCTTTTTAACTCGATAGAATACCTCTTACTGCTGGAGATATGCTCTAATGCCAACGTAGTAGAATGTCTAAAAAATAAAAATAAAAAATGAAATTGAAAAATGAGTTAAGAGAGGAAGAATGTGTGTACCTTATTTTTTTGAGATATGTGCACTTTATAAATGAGAGGCTCCTATATATAGTCATAGATGCTTGCCAAGTGTCATCATGTAGCAAGGTTACTCGACCGCCGTCAATATATGTATATATCTATCTATAACAACTATGTAGTTATAGATAATGAGTCTATGACCATTTGATTTTGTGTTTTACTCTGGTAATCATGCTGATAATCATAATAATGATTTTGGATATATATATATATATATATATATATATATATATATATATTGGACTTTATTTATTTATTTATTGTCTGATATTATCCACAAGACGACATTATGAATTTACCCCTTTTTGTACACATCTTGTTAAGCAAATGCAATAATTGAGGTACCACAAAATACAAATAGGAGAGTTTCGTCTTTAAAAAAGTACACTTTTGATTTTGATTGGCAACTTTTATTATATAAAGATAAATTAATTAGAAATGCACGTGAAATAAATTATCAATCAATATATCGTACATTTAATTAGATTTATGTCAGATTGCCACGCATTTAATATTTCTTCTTTTGTATAAGATCTATTCAACAAATAAAATCTGAGCTTCCTAGATGAAGGAAAACAACTATTCTTTGAGAATTGACCATTCTGATTGATTTATGACCTAAAATTATAGGGAAATCATATATAAAATTTTTAGGTCGACGCGTTTTTTTTTTAAAATTCTTTGAGTATTTTTTTTTTGAAAATTTAGTCCCTAGGTAACTTGAAACTGCAAAAAAACTCCCTACCGTCAATTTTTGTTAACTACCGTTAGTCCACTCAAAACTCACCGTTTTATCTTATTAAAATATTAA
>NC_081541.1:33957049-33981315 GCF_901000735.1 Corylus avellana | reverse complement strand
GCCACCCCTTAGGGGTTGGGGGGGTGGCCAGAGGTGGCACCGCCACCCATGGCCACTCTTCAATTTTTTTTTTTTTTTTTAAGATTTAATTTTTAAAAATTAAATTAATAAAAAATTAATATTTTAATAAGATAAAACGGTGAGTTTTGAGTGGACTAACGGTAGTTAACAAAAATTGACGATATGGAGTTTTTTTGTAGTTTCGAGTTACCCAGGGACTAAATTTTCAAAAAAAAAAACCTATGGAGTTTTTTTAAAAAAGCGCGTCGACCTAAGGATTTTGTATATGATTTCCCAAAATTATATTGGCAATTTTCAGAATTAATACATTTTGTGATGCCATAATTATTGCCTTTTATTAATAGAATGTAATTATCAGTAGGATAAGGTGATCTTGCATATTCCAGTGCAAGTATGCTGGATTTAAATTTAATGAAGAAGTGGTGACACCATCTACATCAATGATGGTGATGGTGGGATCCCGTTTAGAATTAGTGCCATCGACATATTCAGGTTAAGGTATGATTACAAGAGTTTGAGTTTGATATAAACTTAACTACATAAGACTTATCAACATACAGAGTTGTTATCAGCACAAGATAGCTATCTATACATGAGAGTTCAAATACAAGATCACAAGATAACTATATATCAATCTTTATCACATATGTGAGTAGATTTGAATAGGTCTCTAACACCTTTCTATAGACCCATGGCTCTACTTAGATAGGTCACCTTATGACTGATTTATTTGTACATGTTTAAATTGAAAGTAGGCTTGATTCATTCAACTTTATTGTTTGTTAATGCTTTTAAATTGATGCTTTTTAATTTTTTTGTTTGAAAATATATTTTGATGTAATATAAATACAAAAATATTTTTTGAGTGTTTTAAAATTTTGAATTATTTATTAATATTTTTGTTATTTGTTACAGAAGTAGAAGTAGGGAGAGACGTCCTCAAGAAGTAGTTCAATCTGCTGGGACCATGTCTAGTGAAGCGAAAGTCACTAGTTTGAATCATCCTCTCTCCCCTTGTGTGAACATATAGGGAGAGGCCTAGGCCTCATTTTAAGCCTTCCATTTTTCTAGACACAACTATACTGGTTGACTAGTTGCTAACGAAAAGTTATCAAAAACAAGATGGACCATTTCATTTTGTGAACTTTTCATTGTGGTGGGGAAAGTAGGAAATGCAAGCATGGCTGTATGTATTTTGTCGACTTAAAATTCCCTTGTTTTGTACTTACCAATACAACATCCTTTTGCTATGAGTGACAAGGCTAAAGTCAACAATAGGCCCATAGGTGTCCTTTTGTAATTAGCAAACATATTTATATTTAATTATCTCCTCATATGTATTGAGAAAAATTAAAAAAACACACACAACTTTAATCTATAGCTTAGTGGAGTATTGAATTTTCGGGCTCGGTTCCATCATATCATGTATGTGGTCAAATTTGGTTTGAGAACTCTTTCGCTTTGGTTAAGCTTGATTCGAACTCAACGAAATACACGAGTCGGGTCCCTATTAAATACTCGATTGGCCGGCTCAAATTCAATGGATTTCCTCAAACCCAAATAATAAAAGAATCCATGAACATTGAAGCTATAGTTAAGGGGAATGTTGTTCATATTTTTAGTCCTCTCATGCTAATTAGTAGGGGTGGGCAAATTAACCGTTACCGTTTAACCGACTGTCTACCGGCTTCGACCGAACCGATATAAACCGTAGCCAATATGCCGATATCCTTATCGGTTAAAAAAAGTATACCGGAATTCGGCCCGGTCCGGTTAATTGGTTCTTATCGGTTAACCGGTTATCCGATAAGAAACCGGATTTTTTTTTTTTTTTTTTAGTCCTAGTCCCAAAACAGCGCCGTTTAGTCTTTTAGAGAGGTTTCCAAATTCTCATAAGTGACACAGGTTTCCGAATTTGTGTAATGGTGTTGCCCATGACTTATTTTCCTTTTGCTAAGTGACTTTAATTAGTTAATACTTTGTTTATTATTCATTAATGAATTTTATTTTAATTTGGGTTTGGGTAGGTTTGATTTTTTTTTTAAGTGATGGCATTTGATGGGATTTCTTTGCCTTTGGTAAAAGCATTTTTCATTAACTAGTTTTGCTAGTCTAATTAGCATTCATTATGTTAATTAGTCCATTTGCTTTGGAAAAATGTATTTTATAATATATATATATAAAAATAAAAAAATAAAAAAAAGTTGAAGTGGATCAATATAAAAAAGCTTCAATTTTTAGCCCAAAAAACAAATATTTGGGTTCCAACAAAAAGTATTTGGTTCCTAAAACAACTCATTTTTAATAAATTATTTTAGCCAAACAAAAAGTATTTGGGTTCTCAAAAGTCAAAAAAACTCATTTTTGATTTTTGGCGCAACAAAATAAATCAATATAAAGCTCTCGGTTAAATCGGTTAACCGGTTTAACTGGACCGTTTAACCATGTACCGTTTTAACCGAAATTATCGGTTAAAATTCTTATTGATTCGGTATCGGTTAATAAACCGTTTAACCGAAAATTATCGGTTAATAATCGATAAGGTCCTTAACCGGACCGTTTTGACCGATACCCAGGCCTACTAATTAGGCTCCAATATGGATGATAGCTGCTGCTTCAGCTTGGTCCACCTATCAATTATTGCTGTCTTATTTTTGGCATTGACTTGCTTTTTCTCGCTGAGTCGGGCACAATTTTCAAACAAAGAAATCTACACAGATTTCGTTCTATTCAATCATGTAACTTCTCCTTAGGACTTCAATCAACTTTTCATTTGTAATAACTTATCTCTTCCGCACTTAAGGGAGGTGTGGTATTTCCATTTTTAGTATTTATTGTTTTTGAGAAATGGTCTTTTTCCTAATTTTCTAATATTTTCTTTGAAGACTATTTTAAGAACAAAGTTTTCTCCTTCAAAAAAAAAAAAAAAAACAAAGTTTTCTTTCAAGACTATTTGGTGTTGTGGGTTTGATTCACATATGGGTTTCAGAGAATAAAGATTGTCTAATTTGGGTATTGGTCAGTGTTCGGCACCGTTTGATGAAGAGAGCTTCTGGTAATGTGGGCAGTGGCGTTTGTGTCTTGAGTAGGGGAAATGAGGGTTTTGTCTATGAAAATATTTGAAGAGAAAATGAAAGATTGCGTATTTTCATCTCAGTCTAGATCTATTTTTTTTTAAAGGACATAAAGGACCCGATTTATGCAATGTCCTTATAAAGTTATTTTCTTTTTAAAAAATACAATTAAGCGTTTAGTAAAGTTACGACTTTAAAAATTAATTTGCCTTTTAAAAGGTGTATTCACTTGCTTACTATTCAAGAATGCATACTTTTTTATATTTTCAAACCCACAACTTTTTAAAAATGCACTGAAATACTTTTTACAATTTTTATTTAAAAACACACTTTAAGTTTCAACCTACAAAATTTCGTGGCTAAACAGGCTCTCATATTAAAAAAAAGAAAAAGAAATTGAGTGATAAATTTTCCCACCTATAAAGCTAGATCCCTTTCTAGATGCTAAAGCAAGACCTACTCCAGACACATGGATGGAGGTGAAGCATGGGAAAATAATTATTAATTAATGTGAAAGAGGGAAAACGGAAAACCCACCAAAACAGATTCCTCCATTGACTGCCTAAATTCCTAATAAAACGGCTGTACCATGGGCCACTTGGGCTCTCCTCATTGTCCCATGTGCAATATGTTGATGTTTATGCAAATGGGTAAAACTCCCATTCCCACTTTCACCAATACCATGGACTTCAAGATTTCGTGCATGTATAATCATCTTGGCTTTCCCTTTTTTTTTTTTATAGGCTGAGGAGATTAATTATAATTATTTTACTTGAGCGTGACCATAATAACACCTACCCATTAGGAGCAGAACATGAAGGACCTAGACAATAAAAATCGCAGACGCTCCCTCAAATTCGATTAAACCATAACTTGACCCAACCCTACCAAGGCATCAATAAAAATTAATGTGGCTAATACTAATCAGGAATATGTAGAGATTCTTTATTGTGAAAATTCGAACCCACGTCCCAATACATGTCTAACCAATTTGAAAATTCCTTTGAGCCATTGAATCATCATTCTTAATGGTATCTTGGCTTTTGATTAGTGGACAGAGAACAATTTCTTATTTTTAATATAGTGCCAATAGGTATATACTATAGTTTTTTATTACAACTTGTAAATTGACACGACGTTTCAATGATTAAATAAGAAAAATGACTTATTAATTTATTTAGGTAATGCTTGACTTAACTTATTAAAGTCAATAGAATTCTCAAATTGGTTTCTAGAAGGCCTCAGTCCTTCACCCAAATGAAAGTGGCCGAAATTGAAGCCCAAATATGAACGTAAGATTATGTGTTGAGACCCAAATACTTCAAGGCCTATTTAAGTGGAAACCAACTCATCGATCATCAAAAACTGAACCATGTCGCCAGGCCATCTCCGGTGGCAGCCTATCGGAGTCCTCCGGTTCTTTGTTTGGTTGCAGGAAAAAAAAAAATCATTATTCATGGTGGCCCTTTCCTGGTCTTGAAGGCTTCAAGCCAAGAAACTTTCGGTGGACTTCGGCCCATTTCCAGCCTTTTCTTTTTAGCTTTTTATGTTCTTTCATGTCTACTTTGGAATCTTGGATGCTATTGCTAGGCACTCTTTTGTTTTTGTTGGCTTTATACTTTATCTCTTCCACCTCATACACCGTCGATCTTTAATGAAATAATATTTATCTTCCTTAGGACAAAAAAGGGTGCCCACATCATCTCAAATAAGAGTAATGCTAGAGTCCATATTTTTATTATTCCAAAGCTGATGTGACTTTTAAAATCACCATTAGATCAAAATTCAAGTATGATTTATCTAAAACTTAATGGTAATTTTAAAAACTATATCAGATTATTCTGGGATTGTTCAAACCAAAAAAAAAAAAAGTTTAGCATTGTGTTTGAGAAATATGGCTTTTAAGTTAAAAAAATGTTTTTTTTTTTTACAAAAGTTTCATTTTTAAGCTTTTGCTAAAAGTGCATTTTTATCATTTTTGAGCTTTTTGAACCCTTTAAAACACTTTCTAATTTTTATAAATGGGTACTTTTTTATTCAAACGAATTTTTTTAGTATTAAAATTATTTTTAGACATTTCAAACGCACATCCAAACATGTCATAAATCATAGTAAATGTCTACTTTTAATGGATTAGATGAAGGGTCATATTGAAGGAGTCTTGAGAATGGGTGAAGTAAAAGAGCACGCAGCGTGCCAAGCACGACAGTGCAATTTTTTTTATTTTTTTTTGCATTAAAATATTAAAAAAAAAAAAATTTCCTGCACAGCAGCCGTGTGCTCTGAATCATGACTCCTTGAGAATAGATCAGTTAAAAACCAATTTGATCACAATTAATACTTGACACCTTAACCTTAACCAAATCCGCTAATTAAAAGCTTGTATTTTGTGTCATGAATACGACGTAAGCTTTGTTTGGTAATGGGGATGGGGTTGGCCCAAACACTGTTCATCACCATTTCTCAAAAAAATCAACATCAAAACATTCTAACTTTTTCACTTTTAATATCAAATCATTCACTTTTTATTATTATTCAAATAAAAAAATCACTACAAAACAAAACTTTTTCACTTTTCCATACCACTTTTTCATTTTTTTTATACCAAACATTCTTACTTTTTTTCACATCAATCTACATTAACTACAGTGTTTAGGCCATCTCATTTGCCAAACACCCCCTTAATCACATCCTACACGTATCTTCACCAATAATAAGATGTGACGTTTAGGTAGAAAATTGCACGGTTGTTTTGAGCTCTTCACGAATTGATTCCAAGCCTAGATAGTAGATGCATATGGATGGAAATCAGGTCAAATTAACTAATTTTATTACATTCAATACATATAAGAGGACAAGTAAGCGTTCAACCTCATGTTCTAACGAGTACCGAAGTAAGTTTACACGATCTAAATATAAGGTTAATAATTTTTGACACGATTCATAAACACAATACGAATTCAACATAAAATTATTGGGTTAAGGTTCAGGGGTCGAACATGTTTAATTTAATTATTAGATTTGACTTAAATGTCCACGACACAAAATTAATAAATTAGAGTTAAAAAATTTTAATTAAATTAATCAAATTAAGATCGACCTATATAATTTTATACTCATACTTAACATGATTCAAATCCGGGCTCAAACATGAGTGGCCGCCCACGTCCAAATCAGGTGTCTACTATTTCTGCTGAAACCTGAAAAACGGTTAGAACAGAGCATCATTACAAGGAAGGAAATAAGAATCTGTCAAACAAGTTGTTCGTAGAATCCAAACCGAACTACCATTCCACCGCAAAATCCTCAGAGGCCCATATGTCATCATCTCCTTAGCCCTTTTTCCAGCATTAAGAAACCCAACAAAGCCCATGACCTAATCCGTAACAACCGAGTAGATAAATTAAAAAATAATAAAATAATAAGGCAACTACCATTCAAACGCCAATACTCCATCTCTCAACGTGTCGTCTCCCCATTGGGTACTGTCTTTGCCTACTCGTTAAGCAAACCTACGTTCATCGTCAAACGCCACCGTGATTGTATCGTCTACGACGCAATCAGTAATTAAAGAGATCGCATCCGTCGATGCAAGTTGGTCCCTGCTTTTAACGGTTCCGATGTATTCACTTGTCTATAAAATAACACACCGAGTGCCCGATTTCCCCAATAGCTAACCACTGTGTCTGAGCCAATGGATTGTCGAGCATCTCTCTTCTCTCTCCTCTTCCTATTCGTCGTCGTCTCGGCTGCGACGACTTCGTCGGAGTCGGAGTTGGAGTCGGACTCTTTGATTCGACAGGTCGTCGGCGGGGCCGATGGCATGTTGGGCGCGGAGCACCGGCACTTCGAGCTGTTCAAGAGGAGGTACGGCAAGTCGTACGGGTCGCAGGAGGAGCACGAGCACAGGTTTAAGGTGTTCAGGAGGAACCTACGGCGAGCGCAGCGGCACCAAAAGATGGACCCGTCGGCAACCCACGGCGTGACCCAGTTCTCGGACCTGACCCCGTCGGAGTTCAGGAAGTCATTCCTGGGGCTCAGGAGCCGCCTCAGATTGCCATCGGATGCCAACACGGCTCCGATCTTGCCGACCGAAGATCTTCCGGACGATTTTGATTGGAGAGAACATGGAGCTGTTACCGCTGTCAAAAATCAGGTACCCATTTCTTAAAGAAAAATAAAAGATTCTATTTTTTAAAACTATCTTTGGTGTGGAAATGTTTGGATTTGATTTTGATTTTGATTTTTAAATTATATTGGACATGGGTTTTGGTGTTTGATTTGTGGGGGTATTATGTGTATTGACGTTGTGGTTATTTCATTTGTTTATGTATTTGTTTCTGTTATTGTTTTGAATAGGGTTCGTGCGGATCATGTTGGAGTTTTAGCACAACTGGGGCCCTGGAAGGTGCTAACTTCCTTGCCACTGGGAAGCTTGTTAGTCTTAGCGAGCAACAGCTTGTGGACTGTGATCATGAGGTTTGATTCTTTTGCTCTCTCTGTTTCTTCAATCTGCTTAATGTAGAAGTTGATGTTGATTGATTTGTAACTGGTTTGTAATTGATAGGTGGTTTCATTCATAGAATTGATTTATAAGGTGTGGTGTCTTTCATAATTTGAGCATGTGTTGAAAGGCTTTTGTAAAGATCTCGGTGTTACTCTCGTTGCTGAAATTGTGAGAAAAAATTGACATGGAAAGTAGTTCATTTGCATTACTGAATCTACTTTCATCTCAACTGGACTTGTTGGATTACTGGTGCTGAAGTACAAGGTTGTATTCGGGAGTGATGAATTGGAAACTGTTTAATTTTTTATGGTCTGTTTCATGGTATTGATTTAGTAAATTGCAGTTAAGTGGATATTGATTTGGAGACTTTCATGTTACTATAGGTCTCATCTTGATTTATTTTGACCCTTAATTAATGTCCACTAAGGATGGAAGGTTGATTCTCTATTTGGCCATACTGCTGTTGATATTGATATTTATGTAAAACTATTATGATGAGCCTAATGCACCAAGATTTTATGTGAAACATATGTGAACTTCGGGTTCTTTTTTGTGTAAGTGAATGAACTTTAGATTCCCACTGTTATCTAATCCTCTCATTGATGATAGAGGTTGTTACTTGTCTTGCACATATGTTTCTTGTAAAACTTGTGTACAATTTTTCATCGTCAGAAATAATTACATGGTTAATTGAACAAGTTAGACAAGGACTTAAGTTTGATGTACTACACTTATCATCCTACACAATCTCTGTGGATGTTTTTCCTTGTCTACATATTTCTGTGGATGTTCAATAGAACTAGGCACTGAGAATGAAATTTGATTGACAGCAAAATATTACCTTAACCTACTGATTTTTCTGCTTTGTCTTATGATGTCCTATGTGCTGTTAGAATGTTACATTTTATTTATTTCATTGATGTTATAGACGATTATTATTACAAATTTCATTAACATTCTACTCTCATCCACTTTGGTTTCTATCTTATGTTCAAACTTGTGTTGTGAATGTTATATGTCAACTCCTCTGGTCTTTCCCTCTCATTTTCTGAATTAAGTTTGTATTTTTCTGCAGTGTGATCCTGAAGAGCCAGGCTCATGCGACTCTGGGTGCAGTGGTGGGTTGATGAATAGTGCCTTTGAATACACACTTAAAGCTGGTGGACTGATGAGAGAGGAAGACTATCCTTACACCGGTACTGATCGTGCGACCTGCAAATTTGATAAATCCAAGATTGCAGCATCAGTATCCAACTTCAGTGTCGTCTCCCTTGACGAAGATCAAATCGCTGCTAATCTTGTGAAAAATGGTCCTCTTGCAGGTGAGTGGGTTTTGTTATTATAATTCTTTTGGGTGTTTATAGATGCACATTATTTTTATGATGAGAACACATCCTACTGATATCATTTCCGACAATTGACTCTAATGATTGAATTCTTGATTTCGTTAAATGCAGTGGCTATCAATGCGGTGTTCATGCAGACATATGTCGGCGGAGTTTCATGCCCATACATATGCTCAAGGCGGCTGGATCATGGGGTGTTATTGGTGGGCTATGGCACATCTGGCTATGCTCCTGTCCGAATGAAGGAGAAGCCATATTGGGTCATCAAGAACTCGTGGGGTGAACACTGGGGAGAGAGTGGGTTCTACAAAATCTGCAGGGGTCGCAATATCTGCGGAGTGGACTCAATGGTCTCGACCGTTGCTGCTGTGCAAACCACCTCAGAGTAGGGCATGAATTCTAGTTATATTCATCGCCCTAAATGTCTGTATATATAAGGGATGACATTCATGTTGCAACTTGGGAGTTCTCAAATTCCAAAAACATTTGACAGATATGTCATTGGGATTATTAAGACGACTCAAATGTTATAATTTTATGTTTTTGAAGTTCTCTGACATCTTCGCATTATGTTGGTATAAAATAATCCTGTTATATTTCTCAGTAACACACTGAAAAGTGTGATATGCTTGTAAATATGCGAGTTTATCTTAATACAATATGTTCAAAAAAATGCTTTTAAGGATTATAATTTTTATTTCATTTACAAACTCACATTTTAGTATGATAATTAAAAAAAAAGGAAAAATACAGTTTCCTCCATGAAGTTTCAGGAGTTTTTTAATTTTAATTTTAAAGTTAAAAAATTAACAATCTACCTTATTAAAGTTTTAAAAATTGGCAATTTAAACTCTTCGTTTAATTTTTTTGTCTAAATGGACGAAAATTTATGAAATTACATTATTATTCTCAGACTTTTTTTAGAAAAAATTTCAACGAAAAATTTAAATTACCAATTTTTAAACTTTAGAGTTAAAATTAAAAAATTTCTGAAACTTTAATAATGAGTAAAACTGTATTTTTTTTTCCCCAATTAAAAAAAAAAAAAAAAAAACTACTAACAAAATTTGTCGGGAAAATGTTACAAGAACTGTCACAAGTCGGTTGCCGTGATTCGTGTGGTCTTGCATATTCTGAGGTGAAATTAGACTCCATATTTGTAGACTAGTTTCTGATTCTTTTTTTTTTTTTTCCTAGTCAATGGGGAAAAAGGGGAATATTTGCAGACTCTTGAGCGGCTGCCTCATAAGGCTCATACTCTGTCACTGACTCAGATTGTTTTCTTTTTAGTCACCTTGTACAACTGTGATCACTTAACCTAACAACCATCCAATATAAAGTATTTTTTAGTTTGAATAATGCTACATGTACTCCCGTTTTATGTATAGGTCTTCCATCTTAACATTGCATTGTTTTGTCAACCAATAATTTTTAACAATATATTTTTCACCAAACCACCAAATTTGATGGTCGGCACTACCCCCAACCACCACACAAGACGTTGGGGTAGTGCCGACCCATCGAGGGTGATTGCAACCTCACTTGAAAGTTAGGTGAGGATGACCGACCGCTCCCCCGGAGAGACAGCCACCCCTTAATTAACTTGTTAATTTTTGTTTTAGTAGTCGATTCAACATTAGTCACGTCACACTAACATGTCAACGCATAAACTACACCTCCATAAAATCGACATATGGCTAGAATTTTTTCTAATATGGCTACACATCCTGAACTAGGATGTAAGACCTACCTATCTGGAGCAGGTGAGCCCCAAGACTCCCTTCTCTTATGATGGGCAGCCTAATAACCGGGAATCCCAGTCCATAAAGATCACAAGGCAGCTGATTTAGCATAAACTTCTCTTTCAAATTCAAGCACACAATTGCATGTAAATCTCTGAACAGCAACACCATATAGAAGTCTAGTACTTTTTGGATAAATTATAAATAATATTAAATAGAATGCTGTTCACTTATTCTTATTATTACACTTGCCCGCAACTGCTACTACATACCAATCCACCTCTTCATTTTCAAATAAAAGAATCAACAAAGATCCATACCTATGCACACACAACTCCATTCTTTTTAACAGTGCCTCATTCATCTTCGCCATCAAGTAGTGCGAATGAGAATGGATAGAACTTGTAACCGTCTCCCTCGTAAAACTTGTTTTGGAACTCCACCCAATGAAGACGCAAAGCATGTAGGAAAGCGCTGAGAGTTTCCATCACTAGCAACACCCCAACGGTAGCGCAAATAAAGACGACGATGCCAACTATAAGGATAATTATATTGTTGTACCTGTTACACACACAAAAGCATATAATTCCCATTCATTTCCTCTATTATTTACAGTCAGATTTGTTGAATGCAGGGAATAATCCACTGAGTGATCAGAACAAAGGAAATGAAATGAACCATAATAGGGTATACGTGTGATCACCAAAGCTCAGTGGGCTTATTCTCTACATTCTAAGAGTTGGAATAAAGAAAATATGAACTCTCAAGACCTATATTTGACTACTTAAGAGCAAGCAATCATTATGAGATGAATTGACATACCCCAAAGCCAGCAGGAGAAGTTTATCATAGAATACACTTGACAACTCCGAGTGCGCAAGACTGTACAAATTGATGAAACAAGACCAAATGCATAATTAGTCTCCGGTTACAAATATGAAACATGCATGTGTCAATCACATCTCTGTGTGCGTGTGAAATGCATAGCGTGGAAAAAGGTTCAATTGGCCCTCGGAAATCAAAAGCAAACAGGGCTTAATAATTAAATTTCACTCAATTACCACTTTTGTTGTAATAGAAAATTTTGTTGAAAAGCTTGTTCCAATATAAACTTCAGTTCTTTCATATAGATATATGGAGGAAGCTACTAAGAGGGAGGCCCATTTTTTTTCCTTTTTTTTTTCTTTAATGATAATTTGAGAAGGATAGAGGAGGGAACCTCATGGTAGCTGTAATGAGTAAGGAAATATGGCACACACCTAGACATTCAATGAGTTGCCCCCACAATTCGAAAGAAAATTTAATTAGGGCCCCTAGTGCAAAATTTCTAGAGTAAAATTTAAAATTGGTCACATGCACATGTCGAAGTATGATAGAAATTTAAAACCGAATTTGAACAAGATTCTCCATCAAATTTGACCTGCGCATATAAGCTCTTCTTGATCTATTAATTAAATGGGTTCGGAGGTGGCTAACATGAAAGAACAGTTATGCATAAATAGGTCTGTGTCACCTCCTTAGGTTGGCCTCCCCTCGGTATCAAAAGACCATCTGAATTCCTTCTATTCTATGGGCAACACACAAGGAAGAACACAGCGGTAAGGAAGCAGGCTAGCTAGATCGAATTAAATGATCAAAGAGCTATTTTCATGAAGAACTGGCCTGACCAAGGCTAGGCTAGTTTAAGTATTTGGTAGAGGCTCCGTATATGTCATCCTACATAAGGAAAGAGCTCGTCCTTGACTTAAATGGATGAAAGAAGTTCCATGGCTTTAGTGGGTCAAGAAGGACCTTTCAAAAGGATCACTTATTTTTGAACTAGCCAGGTGGATCACCATGGTGTAGAAGATACAATGGTATAGTTGCATGTTGTAAATAGGAGCCTTAAATTGGACAAAAGAGGAGAAAGCTCGTGACAAGGATGATGAGGTCGCTATCATCATAGCTTGACTATATATGTACTAACCCACAGACAGATATGCATTTCTGTGGGAGTTGATATTGATGCAGAAAATCAAGTTTGTAGCAGCATACCTTAGGGCCCATAGACGAAGGTAAGAAGCTGTATTCGAGACTGATCCGAGCACAAATTCTATTGTATGTATGAGTTGGTGTACAAAAACTTCACTAAACTCGAACTCCTCATGACCATGGGATTCATGATTTGACTCCAGTTGAAAGGTGCCCTCTGTGCTCTCAAGCGGTGTGTAGGAGTGGCCTTGGTGCCGCTGAAGTCACACAACCATCAGAACCAGAGGAAATATAAAGAAAAATAATGCTACAATCAAAAATTGAGTAAGAGTATTGGTAACAGGAATATGGGGAATCTACAAGCATACATCTTGGTGTTGCTTCTTCAAAAGAAAAGGCTTCGGAACTAGCATCCAGGGTACAGCAACAAAGGCCAGTAATAATAGCACAAGCTGGTAATGGAACACATTAGAAAATTGTAAGGAACGACCGCGTGTTATTTTCAAATAACATTATAAATTTAAAATTATTCAAAAATAAAAACTAGAAAGAGAGACAACCTGCAGTGTCTTCTGGCCAACAAAAAGCTGGTTTTCGCCAAGATCATCAGTAGGACTGAGGAACATGTATATCATTACATGGTATAGATCAGCTTTCGAACCAGTGCACCACTTCACAAGGATGAGAAGGGACAGGTAGCCAAACAAACTGTTTAAAAAAATTATCTGGGGAACAAATTGGAACCTGGAATGATACAGCTAAATGTAAGTTGAAGTTGACAGCAAGTTGACAGATGGGCAATAAAATTAATTCAATAATGAGATATGTGAAAGTAAATATATGAACTACACATGAGACTCCAAGGGGTAACTCAATCGGCTGTAGACCAAGCTTTATGAAACAGAGGTCACTAGTTCGAATCTTTTCTTCCCCCTCCCCTTGGGGTCAATTACTTAAATAAAAAAAAAAAAAAAAAAAAAAAGAGATCTACATTCTACACACATTAACCACATATAAATTAATGACTATGACAGCTCTTGAAAATCATGAAAATGCTTGAAGTATGCAAAAATCCAGATAGCACAATGTTACCAGACATTCACGCTATTCCTGAAGAATTTGGCATTGCAATAGCTTAATAGGATCCCAAGGTTCATTTGGGCCACCCCGATAAGGATCGACATTTTCATCTTCAAAGAGTTGAGGAATGGCAGCTCACTGCGGGAACCATGCCATGCAGGATCTACGCCAAATGGATAAGTGGGACGCACCTTAATCAAGCCCATTGTAGTAGAATCTCTGCCAAAAAATAAAAAATAAAAATGATATGCTTAAAGAGCTTACAATATATAGTAAAAGGACCCCAAAAGTTTAGCCATTTACCTGCAAGAAAGATCACGGCATGCATATGCAGAGGGAGCAAACAGCTCAAATGGGACCGAGAAGAATTCATTATAGATCAAACCTGTGTAGATTGAGAAGAGTGCCATCATCAAAATACAATAACGACCACCAAACATCATTTCCATAATGTCTCCAAGCTTCTGTAAAACAGCAGAAAAGTGATTTAATTAGATTTACCACAAAGAAATTCAAACTTTTCAAAAACAAAACTGTAGGCCGGATTTTAAATATAGAAGCTTGTATATCAAACAAATATTCATATGAAAAAGGTCTCAAGATAATGTTTTTTAACAAAGCAAAATAAATCTCTCACCATGAATGGACATCTTCATACATCGTACACTTGTATATATACTTGCCTTTGTAGGGTTTCATTAACAAGACACTTCAATTTTTATGTGTTTTTTTTTTTTTTGGTTCTTTTTTTTTTTTTTTTGGGTAAGTAATACATTTCAATTACATGTTACAGAGTTGCCACCTTGCTAAGGTATGGTACACGGTAATACTTGTCCAAATCCCACTAACCCATGCTAAAACTCTGACTGACACACAACCTTAAAATTATTCAGCAGGTTCAGAATCCCTATCAATCACTAAAAGTCCGCAGCTTGCAAGTAGAAGGATATACTAGGTCTACCAGCTGTCAAAGAACCTAATACAAGAAAATATGATAAAAAACAAAAAGCTAGAAAGCACAATATGAGTAGGATTTCTTCTGAACAAAACTGGTATTTCTACATACATGGATATAAAGAGGTTATGGGGTGAGGATGTGGTTGTTGATTACAGCAATATCAGCAAAATCCACCATGTAATTAAGGCATAAAAATTCAGCATATTGCCAAAAATTCATCAAATTTGATGATCCTCATGTATTCCCATTGTAACTGTGATTAACAGATCCAGGGCAAAAAATGATATACAGTGAATGTCACAGTGATTGTCGAAAATATTTATACCTGTTTCTAGGCATAAGGAAATTATCTAAATAATAATAGAAGGATGGGCATAATACAAATATGCAGAAATTAGTACAACGAGGAGAATATACATCAATTAATTGATATAAAAAAGGATACAGAGTACTGCAACAACAAAGGTAGAGATATAAAATGCTGGAATGGTACATTCACATAATACAGGTACACATCTTATGCTTAAATATTGAAGTCGATCACAACAATATTCTAAAGATTACCTGACTAGAATATTTCTTCTCCCTGGCTATTAGAAATAATGTTGCAAGTAATAAGCATATTCCATGCCCCCAATCACCAAACATGACAGCAAAAAGAAATGGGAATGTAACGATAGTGTATACAGTAGGATTTGCTTCTTGATATTTAGCCACCCTGCATTTACATGGAATAACAGATTTTAGCATTATAAATATGTTTCCGACGAAAGCATTTTCACTGGCCATATGAACAATCAAAGGGACCAGAGTGAAATACAAGCACATCTCCTATGTTAATTTTTCCATTCATTCAAAAATGGGATTCATTAATTCTACAAATGACCTTCATAAATGGTTACTATGCCATAAAATGAGGAATATAACACAGATTTCTCTTTCCCTATTACTCAGTTCACCTACATTATGGCCACCTACTGATTTGGTAGACAAAAAAAGAGATCAATACAAGTAAATTACATGAAGTGGATAAGATTTCCCAACATTTGATCAAATGACAATCGCTTCTCCTAAGGGAATAGCAAAATGAGTGAAGTGTTGAGGAAGTCATTACTAGTTTCAAATACACTCTTCCCCTTAGTTTGACCATAATTTCAAGTTGGTCCCTTTATTTCAATTTGAATTGTGAATTATATACTTTTCTCAATGTGGTGCAGCAATTGGTTTGAATTAGTCTAGTGGATGGAGTTTCAAGATGGTGCAGCAACATGTATTTTTTAGTTTTAAGTGTACGGAATTTGAACACATGATCACTATATGAGCTTTGCTCAAGGCTATTGTCCAAATTTACAAATTCATGCTCTCAAAAGTACCAATTTGAGACTCAAGTTTCAATTGAAATAAAGGGAATACAAATATACAATAGAGGAAGGTTTTTATTTTTATTTTATTTTATAAGTACAATGGTGGAAGGTCTAAACAGATGTAGCCAACCCTTAGTGGTTTAGACATGGGTTACTTCATAGTTCTAAGCTCCTAGAGGTATTAATGTGAGCAGGCACTTACCACACACTCCATATGTCTTTCAATCATCAACAACAATGTTCAACTATTAATATAGCATAAAGTGAACACAACGTTAAAGAGAAACCCACCCGTATGCATCAACTATTTCTTGGAAAGGAGAAGTGAATTTGTTTGTGCGAAAATAGGTAGGTGGTAACTCCTTTGTTTGCAAAACCTGGAAAATTGCTCCAACTTGGGAGTTAGAGTCAAATGCTGCCCTCTGCAATGCATCCTGGATCTGCAAAGTCAAGATCCAGAGTTGTTTTTTGAGTAAGTGGATAAAAGATTCACCTGTATATCATAGCCGAAATTTTTTATTCAGGGTGGTCCAAATATATACAAAGGAGAAGAATACCTGTTTTGTTGCAAAAATAGGACTCCAACCCTCAGCAACAAGACACTTTTTTGTCACATCAAGGCTAAGCATGTTCAGGGTGTGATGTACGGATTTCTCCTTTCTCACCTTCATAAGTTAAAAAATATTGCTAAATAACCAAAAAAATAGTTCAACATAGCAAAGACCTATTCATTAACTAAATCAATTAATTTCACTTAATATAATAAGATTGAAACAGACCAAAAGGTCCCACTGCTCAAAGTGATCTCCAATAGTCTGTAACAAACTGCCACGTTGCAGCAGTCCAACGTCTATAGTAGTCTTGAGCTCTGAGAGTCTTCCTGAAACCTGAACATAAAATGGTTAGAAATATAAGCTTGTATCAAGGAAGAATATGCTAATATGGATAGATGCAAAGGTGTAATCCCATCACTCAAAAAAAGCAAGGAAACAAGAAACCTCTTATGCTAGCTAAGATATGCTAATATGATGACCAAAAATAGTTTCCTGATTTCTAAGCAAGCTTACTCGTACATGACGACTCTGAGGAAAACATGACTTTTTCTTAGAACCTCATTTTCAGGATATAAATTCCACCTCATCATCCCCAAGTAACAACCATATCCAAGATTATGGCAGGGAAGAAACCATATCCTATTTTACCATCAGGTATATTTGTAATCAGACTAAGAGAATAATTTCATTTATGCCAAGTACTTCTAGGTAAAATCTAAGAACTTGTATCTATCTGCAACTCAGAAGGTCCTGAAACAACCACAACTTCAAGCATGGTACTTCAATCCATACTGTTACATAGTCGATCACCATTAGGGTAAATTATAACCTCAACACCCATATAATTCTAACTAAATTTCCAAATACACTCAAACTGTAACATGTCAGCAAAGAATTTGGTTAATTAGATTTGTTTAGATGATTGGTGCAGCTTGGAGTTCAGAGTTCATCAGCCAGTGTCTGATTGACAAAAAAATTACATTGAAGACTGAAATTATTATTCATCAGAAATGAAGGACTATTATATTTCAGCCATTGATATCAATTTCAAATCCCAACTTGATTTACATTCCATGCATGAACATAAGACAAGCCAAAAAGAAAAAACCAATCATATAATCAGTAGAAAACAAGAACTAATTGGCTGGAGAAGCAAAAACAAAGAAGCATATGGCTGTCCCAAAAAAAAAAAAACCAAAAAATAAAATAAAATAAAATAAAAAGAAAAAGAAAATCCATATGTACTCTGCCCAAGGTGGGAAAAAAAATGGGATAGCAATCTCGCACATTATGATGTCAAATAATCCAAGCAAAAAAACACATACCTCATTGATCATTTGAGCTTGTTTGCCCAAATCCTCATTAAAAGGATAACGATTTGCACCAAAAGCCTCACATATTTTAAGAATTTTGTTTTTTGCTCTTTCTCCAGAGTAGAAAACCACAAACACATTCTTCTCCACCTGTACATAGACATTTCAAATTTAGAGACAGAAATCAAAGAGTAACATTAAAAACTAAAGTGCTGGACAAACACATTTTGAGTTAATAGTTCGCAAACCATTGATTGTCATGTAAAAAATATTTAGGTATAATGTCCATATATTACATGATAAGTCATGCACAAGCAGAAACAGTAGCCGCCAAATTTGAAACTTGATTAATCATCTACACCTTAACCACTACGATTAGTCATCTCCAACAATTACACAAGAGTGCAGCAAGTACTAAGAAAATATATAAGAACACCTAGACAACAATTTTTGGATGCATCCAAGATAACAAGCTTCAAGAGATTTTGTCACCCTAAATACCAATTTAATAATATTTACTTGCCTCCCATCTTCACTGGAATCAGAAAATTAAGAAAGGAATTCTGTTACTCACCTTCTCTCCAGAAACAGGATCAGTCACAGGGTCCTCAACAACAGCCTGCCTTAGAAAGACATTACCCCTAGTAGCGCGAAAAATAATCCTCTCGAATGCCATAAACTTTTCCCTAGGAACAAGGCCCGTGAGGAAACCCAACTTAACTTGTTTTGATGAATCAGTTGACTTTTCCTTCACGATAGGCAAACAAAAAATTAATTTCACTGAATAAAATAATAGGTTGAGGCTAGTGCTAAGAAGATAAATCAGTGGTTCAAGCTTGTACTTGCTCCAATAATAAAGGTGTATCCAAGGATTCTTCACCAATGTGACGCGATTCATACTCTCTCTGTAGTTCTGAGGCGCTACTGTGAGCTGCATGAAAAAACTCACCAGCCTGAAAGAAAATAACATTTCATTTATTTCATTGTCATGTGTTACACCTTTACATCACAATGATAAACATCCTATTAAAGAAACACAATAAAATGAGAAAAAAAAAAAAAAAAAAAAAGGAGAATATTAAATTGTGCTTATTTTTTTTTTTTTTTGATAAGTAAAAAAGATGTATTAAACAAAGCGCAGAGGGGCGCAACCCTAGTACACAGGGAGTATACAAAGGAGCGACTAAGAGGGAGAAAAAGAAGAAGAAAACATAAAAAGGAAGTCAGGGAAGCTAAACACTAAGGGCGCTAGCCAACCAATAGTCCAAGTGAAAAGGGTGTACAAGAAAAAGTGTCTAAGGTCGTCAATGTTCCTAGACGAGTCTTCGAAGCATCTAGCATTCCTCTCAATCCAAATGCACCACATAAGGCAAAGAGGAACCATCTTCCACACAACGGCGCTACGAGAATTGCCTCCCGTCCACCAAGAAGCATACAACCCCCTGATGCTACCAGGCATCACCCAACACAAACCAAAACGAGCGAAGACGGCATTCCACAACATCCGCGCAACCCCACAATGAAGAAAGAGATTATCAACTGACTCCCCATCCGACTCACACATGCAACAACGGTTAATCACAACAATACCTCTCTTCCAAACATTATCCAAGGTTAGAGTCTTCCCATGCACTGCCGTCCAAGCAAAAAAAGCCACTTTCGAAGGAACCTTAGTGCGCCATAAACTCCTCCAAGGGAAAGGGGAAGGATCTTTAGAGGCAAGGATCCTGTAATAGGATCTAACCTCAAATTTTCCTTTACGTGAAGAAGTCCACCACATCCTATCCTCCCCTACCCCACGCATCAAGTGCGAATACAAGAGAGTGTAGAACGATGCCAAAACCTCCACTTCCCAATCGTGAACCCTGCGGATGAAAGAAATGTTCCACTGCACGGAGCCATTTGTACACTCCCTGTTATCCGCAATAGACGCATCCTTATTGGTGGCAATATTGAAGAGACTAGGGAAAGCATCCTTGAGAGACGCGTCACTGCACCAAACATCCTCCCAAAACCTGATGTTGGACCCGCATCCAGGGACCAATCTAATGTGACAATGAAACGACCTCCACCCCATGTTAATGTACTTCCATAACCCCACCCCATGCGAACCACTGGACACCCTAGAACACCAACCACCCCAAACCGCACCATACTTAGCCACCAAAATCTTTCTCCACCAAGCCTCTTTCTCAAGAGCGAATCTCCACAGCCATTTCCCCAACAAAGCTTTATTCATCAAACGCAAATTTCGTATCCCTAAGCCTCCCTCAGAGATCGGAGAGCATACCTTGTTCCAACTAACCAAATGGAACTTAAACTCGTCATTGATCCCACCCCATAAGAAATCCCGTTGAATCTTCTCCATACGCTTTACCACTGAAGCCGGGATAGGAAACAGAGACAAGAAATAGGTGGAAAGATTGGATAAGGTGCTCTTAATGAGAGTAATCCTCCTCCCTTTAGACAAATACAAGCGTTTCCATGGGGCCAACCTTCTGGCATACTTCTCCAACATGTCCTCCCAACTGGCCTTGACCTTAAACGGGGCCCCCAAAGGGAGACCTAAGTACTTCAAAGGCATAGAAGCTGAACCACAACCAAGAATGTCGGCCAAAATGCCCACATTATTCATACTACCAACAGGGACCAAGACAGATTTAGCCAGATTCACCTTTAACCCAGAAACGGCTTCAAAGCAAACGAGTAAAGCGCCAATGTTTCTAACTTGATTAGGATCTGCCCCACAAAAAACCAAAGTATCATCAGCAAAGAGAAGGTGAGAGACAATAACCCGATCTGACTCTCTACTTCCAACCGAAAAACCAGAGATGAGACCCCTGTTAATCGAGGCATTGATCATCCTGCTAAATGCCTCCATGACTAGAACAAACAAGAAAGGAGAAAGAGGGTCTCCTTGCCTCACTCCTCGTGAGCTATCAAAGAAACCGGAAGAAGAACCGTTAATCAAAACCGAGAAACGCACAGACGAAATGCAATGTCCGATCCAGGAACACCACTTTTCTCCAAAACCGCACCTTCTCAATAAGTAAAGTAGAAACTTCCAATTCAAATGGTCGTAGGCCTTTTCCATATCCAATTTGCACAAGCAGCCAGGTTCCCCTGATCTGATGCGGCTATCCAAGCATTCATTGGCAATAAGAACTCAGTCCAAGATTTGCCTACCTATAACAAAGGCATTCTGGGGTTTAGAAATGACCCTATCCATCACTTTCTTCATTCTGTTGGCTAAGACCTTTGCCACAATCTTATAAGTCCCACCCACAAGGCTAATCGGACGAAAATCCTTAATGTCGGAAGCTCCATGTATTTTCGGAATGAGAGAGATGAACGTAGCATTAAGGCTTTTTTCAAATTTACCTCGCTCATGGAATTCCGTAAAAACCGCCATAATGTCCACCTTAATCACATCCCAGCAATCCTGGAAAAAAGCCATAGAAAAGCCATCCGGGCCTGGCGCCTTGTCCCTATCCATACCTTTCACCACCTCCCATACCTCCAGTTCCTCGAAAGGGGCTTCCAACCTAGAAGCCTCACCAAAGTTCAACATATCAAAATCAAGATCATCCAGCCTCGGTCTCCAATTGAGGCTCTCTGAAAAAAGAGACTTGTAAAAACTGGTAACGTGGTTGCTAATGACCCCTTGATCTGAAGTAGTAGAGCCACCCACAATCAGAGACTCAATAGAATTATGTCTTCTATTTGCATTAGCAATCTGGTGGAAAAATTTCGTACATTTGTCTCCCTCTTTCAACCAACGAATCCTAGATTTTTGCCTCCAGCTAATTTCCTCCTATAACAAAAGAGTCTCCAAATCTCTGGCTAACAACCTCTTCCTCTCAATCTCATCAGCAGATAACCCTCTCTCTTCCTCCACCCTATCAAGAGCCTTTATATCATCCATACGGGCCTTGATGCTTCCTCCCACGTTGCCAAATTCCTGGTCATTCCAACTCTTAATGTCCCCCTTAAGAGCTTGCATCTTTTTTGCCAGAATAAAACTTGGAGTACCATGGAAATGATAGGACTCCCACCAACTTCTTACTTTGTCGACAAAGCCCTCCGCTTTAAGCCACATATTCTCGAACTTGAAGGGTCTTTTGCCTCCCAATAAGAAACTACAATCAAGAATAATAGGAGCATGATCCGAACACACCCAAAGCAACCTCTTTTGTCGCATACTTGGATAACAAGCTTCCCATTCCAGAGAGACAAGGAATCGGTCTAGCCGTGACCAGGAATGGTTGTTAGACCAAGTAGAGACCCCCCCAGCTAAAGGGAGATCCATAAGACCCTGCTCCAAAATAAAATCAGCAAACTCCCTCATCGCAGCCCGAGAATAAGTCCCCCCGGATCTTTCACTAGGGAACAAAGTGGCATTGAAATCCCCGCCAATGCACCAAGGCAAATCCCACCAACTCATAAGGCCCACCAGTTCCTCCCAAAGGAAACGCCTTAAATTGTCTCTATTAGGGCCATACACCCCCGCAAAAGCCCAAGCGAAACCGTCATCGACGTTTCTGAATGAGCAAGCCGCCACAAAATTGCCCAGAGCCACCTCCACCTTTGATACTACTCTTCTATCCCACAACACCAAAATACCCCCCGACGCCCTTCTAGAAGGGACATAGCACCACTCCGCATAAGGACACCCCCACAAACTCCTCACAAAATTGTTTGTGACAAAGTCCACCTTAGTTTCTTGAAAACACACTATATCCACCTTCCAATTTCTAAGCAAATTTCTTACCCTCAGCCTTTTATCCCTTAAATTCAAACCCCTCACATTCCAAGAAAGGATTTTCGGCTTCATAAAATAATCCGATTAGCCCTCCCCTTTTTGCAGTCCCTCACAGAACTTCCACTATGCATCTCATAATTAATGGAGGAATTAAGGTTATTAAGCTCTCTCTTACCTTTTTTTCCCGTTTGTGCTTCTGCAGCCCCTCTCTCTTTCAATGCCTCGCCCGCATCCTTACCACTATCCTCACTACTAGCCATGATGAGCCCAAAAGCCTCCAACTTCTCTGCTTCTCCATCACAAGAGACACCCACAAGCTTGCTAAATTGTGTAACAAACTCCACTGTAATAGGCTCCTGAACCTCAATAGGAACCAAGGCTAAGGAGTCTGGAACCAACGACTCACCCTGCGAACTGCTGTCCTTATCGCCAGAATAAACTTCTCCCACTGAGCAAAAACTCTCATCACAAACGCTGACCATAGCCCCTTTCCACCCCAAAGAATTATCCACTCCTGGCAGTTCCCACTTCTCCAAACCCGGATGGATGTCCCCCTGCAACTTGATCAGCTTCTGTTCAACACCATTACCCTCCCCCAAGTCCTCACCCGCCTTCTTCGTACTCATGACCGGCATCTCCCATCTTTCAAAACCCAGAGGGAGCTCATCCTGAAGATCACTCCATTCCTTATCCGACAGCTTTGCCAGCTGAACCGGATCCCTCCCACACTTCATCATAACTTCCGGTTGTCCCAAAGCTGGCTTCTTCAACTTCGCACGAACACCACCAACTGACCCAGTAGGTGCCGACAAAGTAACACAAGATGAAACCTCCTTTCAGTCCCCTGCCGGAAGGATTAACGGCATCTTACCCAGAATACCCAAGCCGGAGTCGCCTACCCACGTCGACGCCGAAGCTGGAACGACCGGTCCGATCGCCGGAGAGAGCACTGCAACTATTTCGGCGCCCATAGCGCCTTCCCTTGCCACACGAACACCAACAGCTGACCCGGAAGGAACCGACAGAGCAACACCAGACGACGCCATAGCTGGAACACCAGGAATCAACGTCAGCTCCTTACCCGGAATACCCAGGCCTAAGTCGCAATCACACGTCGACGCCAGAGCTGGAGCGACAGGACCTATCGCCGGAGAGAGCGCAGCTGCTATATCGGCAACCTCCATCGTCGACCCCTTCCTTAACGGCGCAACCGTCGTCGTCGCCTCTGCCAGCAGCCCAGAAATGGCCGGAAAATCTGAGTTAGTGAAAATCAAAGAAGGCCGATGCACAATGTTAGAAGATGAGGCCCCCATATCCCCCGCCTTACCCGCTACCTGCCGGCTATAACACTTAAGAACCTTGTCGGATCCAATATCCGCAACAGAGGCCTTATACTTCTGACCTGCCAAAAGCTTGGGTCTGACCATGGGCTGGTTCCTGGGCAATCCACTTAGATGGGCCACCTGGAAAATTTGAGGCCCACGAGGGCCAGACCCACAACTACAAGAGCATTGAACGCCTAACCCTTCGAGACAAATCCTGATTTCCTCCTGTAACTTTAACAAGGAAATCTT
>NC_081541.1:33829084-33957029 GCF_901000735.1 Corylus avellana | reverse complement strand
CGACCAGCATAGCATTCAGCAAGAGAACTTGGCCCAGACAATTTGCTGGTCTCTGCATTACCTCTTAACATCCATTTGGGAACTCTCGCAACCGGTTCTGCATAAGACCCAAACGGTTCCTCTACCTGCTTAGAAGATGAAAGCAAGACCTCTGAAAAGCTCCTTCTCTGTTTCCCTGTCACTACCTTCCTTATTTCCCCAACGTATGGTTGAGCAAAATCAATGGCAATTCGCAACTCTGACTGAAACTGATCCCAACCCTTCCTGTGCCTACCCTCTGGCACCATTACTCTGCCTCTCCTCTCTCTTCCATCCAGCTCCTCTAAAACCAGAAAGTTCCCATGCCTATTGAAACATTTCTGGGCTAACGTACGTGGAAAACTACGAGTAGAATCGTCCCAAAAAACCACCGCCATCAGCTCATCAAAGATATTCAATAGCCAGACCGCTTCTTTCCAATTCAGCCGTAACGAACGCGTCTTACCTCTACATCGCTCTTGCAGTTTCAACACCGTATCTCCATCCTTCACGATCATCACAAACTCCTTAGACTCCACTTTCCAAGCTCTAGACAACCCCATTATAGAAATTAGTGTGGAGATTTTAGTAGTTTCACTCCACTGAACAAGCTCTATCAACCACCATAAAATTGTGCTTATTAATTGGCATTTGAATGAAAATTACTTATTGACAAATAACACTCTTAAATAGTGTTTAATGTTGAGGACATCTAAAAACATAAGACTCAAGAGCTTCAAGCACCTAAATCAGGGTATGCATGGCAACTGGATGGTCACTAGACCAACATGATTACAATAACTTATAGTATAAAGTATACTTATATACTCCTTTGTTTATTCTTTTTCTTAATTGCAGTCCATGAAGTGGTGGGATCTGTACACAATGGATGTCTTGTGCCATGGGTCAATCAGTGATAATTACAGGAGTGAAGTATGCTGCTTGAATAGCTTTCTTCTTTTCTTTTTCTTTTTCATTTTTGTAGGCAAGGTTCGTATAACTCACAAACCAGCCATTTGGCCCAAAGGCCATTGGACTATGTTGCTTGAATAAGTTGCTCAACAATTTATCAGACAAGCAACTATTGTAGATCAGAGAGTGCATTAAGCCATTTCTGTTATTGATTCAGAAACCATTTAACACATTGTATCTTTCTTTTCTCCTTGCCTTGGTGAGGAATTCTCATCATACTATGTTCATCCTCATTACTAAATTTATCTTTTTACTACAGATCAATAATACCTATATTGGAGCATAATGCTCCATAAGATACAGTATAAGGAAATAGAGTTGCCATCTTAACATACTGATAATGGAGCAAAAGAAACTGTACCTTCTGCAGAACAAGCGTATATTCTACTAGCTCATTATAAGCACGTTGCAACTTCTCACCATTTGCATTTATTTCAATCAGCTCAGCCTCAAGTTCACCAAGTTTTACCTAGCACACATACAAAAAAGGGGGTTAAACACTATAGTAAAAGCATGTTTAGTCAGATATTGAAAATATTAGTATACCTCTAAATCATCCACATTGATATCAACTTGTGTTGCAGACTTTTTTGGAGAAAACCCTGCCTTGAGCATTTGTTCCTTGAAAAAACGTAATTTGCGTGCCATCTCCGCACATTTTTTTATCTTCACATGCAAAATGAATTAGTAAAATATAGTGACCACAAATCACGTTTGAAAAGATAAGGTCAACATCCTTAAAAATTAAAAATTAAAACCAATAAATATAAAAATCCTACAAATTCTGTATCTAGCTACAGGATGTAAGTGCATCTTAAAAGATTCATGAATTTGGCAAAAGAGGAGGCTAGTAGATGTATTTTATTACACTTCCATTATCATCTATCAAGGCACAGACTGCTACAAACAAAAGAATTAATGATTATGATTAATCCCAATAGCAAAGATGAAGCTGAAGCTTTTCAATCTCTGTTAGTGTCAGTTAAAGGAATCACTGAAAATGCCCGATATGTATGACTTTCACCAGGAAGCAGATCATCAGAGTCGAATCAAGTATTTATTTCATCAAATGCCCTATCTTCCTACCCACAAAAATAACCAACACTATGGCAAGACAGCAAGACTAGCAAACATATTACCTAAGTTACCACAAATACTGAGTTTATCTTTTTTCAAAGAATTGTTTTTTTTTAAAGGAGGGAGGGAAAGAGGGAGGGCATGGGGTGGGGTGTTGGGGGTTTCATGAAATGCACAATACCACACTGTAAACAACAGTTCTGGGGAAATTACAGAGACATACTCCAGCACAACGTATATAAATAAGAACAAGAACCCACTGCAAAGCTCTAGTTTAAGGGCCCGTTTGGGAGTGCGATTTCAAAAATTGCGTTTTTAAAAATTACGTTTTTAAAATCGCTACTTTTTAAAATCGCACAAGTGTTTGGTAAAACATACTAAAAAGTACTTTTTTTTATCAATTGAGTGTTTGGATAACATTAGCACATAACTGCGGTTTCATGGCCAAATTACCAATATGGATGAACAAGACAGAGAGGATGAAGAAAAAAAAAAAAAAAAAAGAGAAAATAAGGGTTTTAATATATTTTAGGTGGGTATTCTTGGTATTTTTTTCATTCTCGTTCTAAAAAAGGTAACTATTGCGCCAAATATCTTTTTAATAGAAATCGTGATTTTGTTTTAAATTCGTACTTTTTCAAATAAGCACCCTCTAATCAGCTTATGGAAATCGCAGATTTTTTTGCGATTTTAAAATTTACGTTTTTAAAATCGCAATCCCAAACACCTTAAAGTTGCGATTTGGTTTAAAATCGCAGATTATTTTTTAAAAAACGCACTCCCAAACGCACCCTAATTCAATTTTTCCCATGCCTTATAACTTAAATTCCAGCATGGAGCGATATGTACAGAAGAAAACAATATGAGGATGATACTCATGGTGAAAGTAGATAATGTGGTAGCTTATGTAGAATATATATATACATATACCTGAGCAGCATAAGTCCGCAGAAAGGGGCTCTTGTCCGCGTTGAGCTGAAAGAATTGACACATCAGAAGCATTAAGTGTGGGGAATATAAAAAACTGGAAAATTCTCAAAGCAACTTGCCTATATGTCGTGATCATATATATATGTATGTATGTTTTGACATGAATAAACAAAGTAATTCGTCCATCTTTCTTTAACTACTTTTATATCATTTGCTAGGACTTCTAAACTCATCCTTGATAAGCTCAAACAACATCGATTCTCTGTTTCACCTAATTGATAGCTCAGCGTCGTATTTCTCAGAACTCAAAACCGTATAATTGGAAATGTATAACCCAGTGACACAATAAGCACTCCATTTTTGGCGCTGCAAAATGTATTATAACGCCTGGCAACAGCATCATTAATCAATTTCAAGCATGAACCTTTTCTTAGATCCACACAAAATTGAATATAAAAAGTGAATTTCTCTCTAAATTACGCTAGTTAACTCATCAAATTCGTACACCATTCCGCAAATCAAGCCTCAGTCCTTGATCAATCAACAACCATTCATGCTCAAAACAATTCAAAATCGAATAAAAACTTAGCAAAACCCTAACATCAAAATGCCACTGCCGATCGGAACTCAATTACAGATAATACTCATATGCAGAAGCAAACTAGGGTTTGTCCGAGCCGAAAATCAGCACGCAAAATGAAAATCCATAACGAGAGAGAGAGAGACAGAGAGAGCGTGTGTACGGACGTCTTTGAATTGGATGAGGCCGAGGTCGCCGATGTAGGAGACGGTGACGTGAGCGGACTCCATGGGGATGATGAGCTGCACCAGCTGCATCGCCTCCGACCTTAACAGGTACATCGGCGGGATCCACCCTCCGCGAACCTCTCCCATTTCTCTCTCTCTCTATCTCTCGCAGAGACACACGCAGTGACAGAGAACGATCTCAGTGTGAAGGAGAAGTGAGGTGGAGTTGTTTGATGCTTTAGCACCACAGGCTTCCACGTCCCTCTACGTTATATCGTATTTCAGGGGGTGTTCTCTCTCTGGAATTACGTATTCGATTAAATTTACTGGTAATTGCTGGACGCGGGCGTAGAGGAGGAGGAGCCTTGTTTGGACAATATAAGATTACCGGTCACATGAGTGAGTTGCTCTAACGACAAAATTTTTATGTTCATTTTATCTTAATCATGTAGAATACCTTACATTTTTTTTAAAGGTTATTGATTATTATAAATTGAGATCTGTGGCGTTTTTATAATATAATAATAATAATAAATAATAAATAATCATCTCTCCTATCCCTTATATATTAAAAAAATGTTATGAGTCAATAAGTTTTTTATATTTTGCTTATATTCTCTTACAATTAACCATTAGATATGTGAGGTTCACCATTGACTTTTGTGAAATTTACATAAGTTTACAAACCCAATGGTTAATTATAATGGAATATAGACCAAATATGAAAAACTTATTAACACCTACCATTTCTCTATATATTATTAGACTGATGTAGCAATGTCTAACCATCATTAAATCAGCATTTATTGAAAAAGGAAAAAATATTCAAGAATTAATGGACACTACTACATTAACTCAATGATATGAAAATGAGATTAGAGATGAATACCTAGCATTACTCGTAATATAGTATATGATAAATATAAGTTGTCGGGAGGAATTGGACTTGAAATGGAGAAAAACTATTTTATGATGTAGATTAAATTTTCACATAAAGTTTTCATGTAACACTTAATTTATGGTAAAAGCTTTTCCTTTCTCGTAATGTCCGTGACTAATTTCGTCACTGCCTCTGTTTGGTTGCAGGGGTTGATTGCACGGGTTGATGCCCCTTTACGAGGCAAAACATTAGAGATATTAAGCTGTCGTTTGTGGATTGGGCATATGTGACAGCATGAAATTTCGCAGAAGTTGAGGCCTACCGCAGAGTCTAAAAGAAGCAGATAGATACGAGGTAGATGGGACCATCGTTATTATATGCCATGCCGTGTTTATCTTTTACACTCCCAAAATAAAAATCTTTACTCCTATTAATATTAACCGTCCTTTGGATTTGGAGATGACTATATGGATTTTGGACTCATTTCAACGGTCCAAATCGATTTAATCCAACAATCATATCCCACTTAAGAGACTTCTTGAATGGCATTTGAATCCCATCAAACGGCTAGAAAACAGCTATATTTTCATTGATTCTTCATCTCAAACTGTTAACTCGGTCGATCTATAGTTTCGAAATATGGCTCGGTAGATAAGAACCCCGCTACAAAATCATTGACCTGTAATGATAATTTACTAATACTAAACATTTGTACGTTCAACTAAAAGGATTGGAACTACAGAAAGCAATTTACAAGCATCCACCCGAACTTTGGAAACTTTTATCTCACTGCACTCCATGCTTAGCCAAATAGGTGGGATTTGGATATTGAATAAAAACCAGCTTGGATATTGTAGCTATGGCATATCAACCACAAAAACCAGCTCCATTTCTTCCCTCATGGTTCCTTCCTGTCCCATCATATTCTTTTCATACTGTCACCATGGGCAGCTACAAATCCCTCGCTTGCAAGAGTCGAAACTGCATTCCTCACCTGAAGATTAAACAGCATTCACTCAAAACTGTCTCAAGTGTGGGCGGATGTGTGTGGAGAGAGAGAGAGAGAGAGGGAGACAGAGCTGTAGACTTACATCATTAAGGTGTATTTCACCACCAGAGCTCTGCCTTTTCAACTCATCAAGCAACTACAGAACAAATTAAGCGCATTTAGGTGGTGGTTATGATCAAGTATATAAAAAAACAAATGATTTTATATCTTATAATTTGACAAACCTCCAACAAGCGCATTGAGGGTCCCCCAAGTTGCATCTTCTCCATAACTATGTTGCGGATTGCGGATAATAAACTCTCCCGTCTCATCCTTTCACTTGCCGAAACTCCAGTAGTGATAAGATCCATGTCAATAGTTCCTAAAAAGAAAAAATTTCAGAAACACAACATTAGATCTCATTTGTCTGGGTGGTACTTGTAATCAGGTGGAACAGGATGCAAGTGCCACTGAAGAACTACCAGTAGCGTGATCTGTTGCTGACTGTTGCATTGCAACTTCCAGAAGCCGAAATGCCTCCATTACATCACGCTTTTCAACCTGCATGTATAAAATCTATGAATTCTAATCACAATGTTCCAATTAATACATAGCTAAGACACAAAGCAAGCATTACTAACCAATTCAGAGAAGCGAATTCGAGCAAGGGCTTCACTAAGGCGTATCAAACTCTCGATCTGCCTAGGCGTTGCTGTTATCACCTGTTGAATTTGTCCAATTCAGGAACATATGGGAAAAATAAAAACAATTTTTAAAATCAATAGTTATTTCTGGTATCAGAAGCAGGTGGAAAAGCATCAGTGTCAAGAACAAGAACTGAAATTTTGAAGGATTTTCTGAATAAGTAAGACTTATTCCCCAGTAAACTCATATGTAGAGAAAAGGCACTGCATGATGGGAAAAAGGAGACAAATCATGCTCTTCAGTGCTATATTTGATCATATGTCAAATCATTCAGTACACACCAACTTCTGGTCATGTCCTGCTATATATAGAATCATGAGCAATTTCACTTGTCTGGGTATGGAGAAAATAATTACAGAATATAAGAAGGTTTAATTTAAAATTCAATAGAACAAGTAAACATGAAGAGAATCCCAGTAGGACAAGGTCAGAACTTCTTACCTTCTTACTACTTCCTGGGAAATTTCCTCTCCTCCTCATCTCAACATACCCTCTAGTCAACTCTTCAGCAGCTTCATCAGATAACTCTGGGTGAATATGCCTACGGGCATAGCTCAAATACGCAATTAAGGTAGAAAGGTCCAAGACATCCTGCTCTGCACTCTGCAAATAAAGACATGGAATTTCGTAGATGAAGAAGAAAACCAGTGAAAATTGATCCCTAAAAAAGAGAAGTTTGTCAGACCTCAGGATTCTCAAAGTGTAATGAAACAATATGCTTGGCAAGGCGCCTGTCTGTCTGCTCATCAGCCTTATCAAGAATTAAGTAAATCAAATCGAACCTGAGAAAGGCATCAAAAAAGAACTGTAGTTGATATTCGGCACTATAATGAGCTACCGTTCCTTTCAAACTGGAAGTTTGGGGCTTAAACAGTCATGGGTATGGAATTTATGGGTTTAGAGTTTATTCTGTGTAACAAACCAAATAATACACATTATTTATGACAGAAACGACACATTCCCTCAAATTAGACATGCAGGCAATGCCATAATAATAAACTATTTTGGGTTCTCTAGATTCCAAGTATTGGAAACCCCATACCTACGCCATTGTTCTAGTTGCATAGCATAAGGACAGTATCTTCTTACCTGGACAATAAAGTAGGAGGAAGGTGTATGTTATCAATCACAGACAAGCGAGGATTATAGCGTGAACCACTTGGATTTGCACAAGCCAATACTGAAGTCCTAGCATTAAGGGAAGCAATAATTCCTGCCTTAGCTATTGAAACAGTTTGTTGTTCCATAACCTGGGAGAATTAGAGTAAAGTTAAAGACCAAGTGAATGCAAGAAGTACAGAAGTAAGATAGTGCATGGATGAAAAATTGAAGTGCTGGAATCCCATTCCCGGGAATTACCCATTTCTGTCAAAAGTAAATGAAATCATATGTTCAAAGAAAAAGGGAATTAAACTCTCAAAAGTTGGGAACTAAATCCCAAGTGATAAGCTGCAATATTATTGTAAATGTTCTCATCTCCAATAATATTCTGGCAGGACAAACTTTTTTTACATGATTATGAAGAAAATGTTCTTATAATTGAATGGAAAAGGCTAATACAACCAACCTCATGCAACATGCTCCTCGCATTTTCAGACATTTTATCAAATTCATCAATGCAGCAGATGCCTCTGTCACTTAAAACTAAGGCTCCACTCTCCAGAACCTAAACAAAAAATAAAAAATAAAAAATTCTATGATTTCACGTATTTCTGGGAACTAGCTTAAAAATCACATAAAACAGGATCATACAGTTTCCCCTGTTTCAGGATCTTTGGTAACATAAGCAGTCAAGCCAACAGCAGAGCTCCCCCTTCCACTGGTGTAAATGCCACGGGGCGAAAGCTTGTGTATGTATTGAAGAAGCTGGGACTTGCTGGTTCCTGGATCACCAACAAGAAGGATATTGATATCCCCACGGAAGCTAGCACCAGATGGCAACTTCAAAGCATTTCCACCAAAAAGCTGCACAAAAATCGCTTGTTATTAAAAGATTACAAAATTACTTTATCTATGAACTAGCAATTTGTCATCAACGAATCAAACCATAGGATTACCTGGCAGAGGAGGCCTTTCTTCACATCATCTAGCTCCCAGATGTTTGGTGCCAATGACCTTGTTAGTCTGTCATATATATCAGGAAGTTTCGACAGCTCTTTCAATTGCTCAACCTGCAATCCAAACAAGGATGTCAACAAAAAAAGACAATAAATATGAAACCTTTTTCAGATGAGAAAAATGATATACCTTCTCTTCATCAAAGGGGATATCTTCTGTTCTACTTGGGGGATTCTCGATATCCATGTGATCGTCTGCCACCATTCTTGACTTGTCAGATTTCTTCATATGAAGACAATCAATGTAAGTCTGCAATCAAAAGAAAAGGATCATTTCATTAAACAAAATCACCATTGAAAAGCACTAAATCAAATGGAGGTCGAGATAGCACACATGCCTTAAATAATGATTTTACAGTCCTCTGTGTTGGTCCAACTCTAACGGTCATAGCCCTATAAATCCCAGTAACCTAATGCAAAGAGAGGAAATCATTCATTAGATATAAAAAAATAAAAATAAAAAATAAAAAAATGTCAGGATCCTCTTTGGGATCAACATGTTACAGTATGGTCTTACCTCAATTCTGTCACCTGGCTTCCCAGCATCCACCAGCTTATCATGCATCAACAAGCTAACTGTGTGTGGTGTCCCTCCTTCAGGGATCTCATCAGGTGTCTCCTGGAGCCTCACAATCTGCTTATCAGTAAACCTGATATTGGAAGCAGGACCAGTTGATAATGATATTATAGTGATTGAAACAATCAAGTATTGAAGTACGAAGCCCATGAAACCCATTTATAATCAAGTCAATCTATCTTAATAAGGTTTGTTTCTCTAGTTACTGATACTTGTTTGCTTTCGCTTCATTGATCAACTAGAATGCAGTTTAAGGTGTTTTCCCACCACTGACCTGACACGAGATTCCTAAAATTAGAATGAAGGGGTTTCAAATGTGGACTCTATTCAGCCACTATTACAACTTATAACAAGGATTTGATCTTCATCTTCACATGGGCTAGAACCCTTACAATTAATCAATTCCCATCATTTAGATCACCGCCACTTAAAAATTAATTATTCATATCAAGGGTAGTATAATTAAGTAGGACCATCTAAAAATTTAAAAAGAAATAGAAAAACATAACACAAAGGTATATAGAACCCAATCTTGTATATAAGAAATCATAACCATGCATTGCACCAAAAATGTATTTCCGAAAAGAGGTTTGAAAAACTTAATTCTTGAGAACAAAGGGGAAGACCTACACAGTTTGGACAAGTGGGACTTCCAAGAGGCTCAGACTAATTAAAACTTCAAATAATATAAGATAGTCTACATTTTCCTTTCATTTGTTTGTTGTCATGGATTCCATATATTCAAGCTATATTGCTAGCAAGCAACAATGCAAAAGGAACTTGTTGCCATGTATTTCAAATTTAAGGTGAAACATGTTAAAATATTAATTAACTGATTAAATTCATCATTTATTACCAGCTTAAGTTTTTAAGCTTTTGGGATTGGTAGTGATACAAAGAATGTTCTATCAAGTACAGATATCAGCAGATAAAATCAGTGTGAATTTGTTAGAACATCATTCAAATTTTCTTACATTCTCTTAATATCATAGCAAGTTCATCACATACTTCAGGCAAAAAACTCAATAAGATCAAAATCAACCTATAAAATACCTGCATCTGTTGTGAACCAGTGTCATGGAGTTCCTAGCCTGACACTCCTCCTTTAAGCACACCCTAGGTTCAGTAATTTGTCCTGATAGCACTCAAATAGTCAACAAAAAACAAAGAAACTCGTATAACCAAACCTATATGACACAATTAGACCAATAAACAGAACATAAGCGATCCAATTACCTCTATTTATCACAACAGGATCAGAATAGTATCCACACACAAGACACCTAAATAGCGCTTCCCTGATCTCGGGTATAATCGAGCTACACCGAATAATCATTCCCTTCAATGATACCATCCTCTCGATATCTAACCAAAACACATGCCCAAATCAGTCAAAATCTCAAACCCAATAAGTCCTAAATTGGATTAAAATATAAGACCAAGAAAGAAACTAACCAGATGGGTTGAGATTTCTCATTGAAGTTGAGCTCTTGAGATTGAAAATCCGAGTTTGAATGTGCCTCTCGAACAAGGGGTTAATTCGGCCCACCATGTTCATCAAAACAATGTCGAAAATCGCAAGGACCTCAAGAGGGTACCTTACCATCTTGGTGTACAAGTCAGGATCATAACCAAACACATCCTGCGCATCGACATCAAGCGAATCTCCCTCGACTTCGAGGACCCTCTTAATCGCCGTCTCATATTTCCCTTCCATAAGCAACCCATCGTCCTCCGACACAGACGAACTCTCCCGGAAATGCTTTAAGAAGCGATATATCGCCTCGTTAACGTCCTCGACACTTATGTTCGTGCCCCACACGAAGGTCGGCCGCGCGTCGTCGGCGTCGTAGCCGTCTCCGCCCTCGGAGGAAGCCGCGGCGTCGTCGGTGGACGAGGGTGTGGTCGCAATCGGCGTCGTCGAGGGCGCTCTCCGCCCGCGGCCACGGCGCGAAGACGGGGTCGGGGTTAGGGCTGGGTTTGCGTCTGACGCGGCGAATCGGGATTGGTGCGGCGGCGGCGGGGGAGGGGTCGTGTACGCCGAGGGCGTAGTGGATCTGCGCCGACTCCGCCGTCTCGCCGCATCTCCGGGGGACGAAAACGTGTTGCCGATCGGGCTAGAGTTTGAGTCATCGGGAGAGGACGCTCCTGTGAACATTTTTCATCAAATCAGATATACATACAATGATACAAACACACATACACACACATCCATAGAGAGAGAGACTGACCGTTGACAAAGTTGGCGGGAGAGGAATCGGAAGCCATTGATAGAGAGAGTGTGAGAGAGGGAGAGAGATGGCAGTGGGGATTCGGGGTCGAGACTCGAGAGGAGCAGAAAATTATTGGTGGAGTTGGATATGGCGGGAAGGAGTTGTGAATTTCCCGCCAGATTACTATGGGCTAGTCGTTGAAGGAGGCTTTTTGTCAAGTTGGTAGGTTGGGCTTTTTTCTTCGGAGGTGAAAATGGATATTTGACTGCGCTTGCTTGGCCCTTAAAAGGGTTGGATTTTTAGAGGGATTTTTTTAATTTAATGTATTAATGTGATTCTCACATGTATTTTTAACTCTCTTGCTTTACTAAAACAGGTATGAATTATATGCTCTAAAAAGTAAAAATACGTATCATTATGATAAAATGAGTCGGAGTAAAAACCGATCACGTGTGACAGTTGATAAGTCATTTGGGATAAACTTAGGTTGTAGTTGCATGATCATAGAGTTATGATTTGCGTACGAACATGGTTGTTGATGGGTTATTATTTGCACTTGAATAATGTTATACATTATACTTTTATCACATTTTGTTAATATGACAGTATTAATTAGCCTTTGAATCTTTTTTAAAAAAAACATGAGCTAATTGACAATATTACATCGACAAACTGGGATAAAAAGAGATTTATAACATTTTCCTTTACGCTTTCTATAATATTAGAATGATTGGGCTTGTAAAAGGAGGTGAAAATGAAGATATTGAACATGCTCTTAGAATCTCCAACAAAGTTCTTTATTTTAACTCTTCAACTTTAGCCACTTACTTTTTCATCAATACACACTCTACAAAAATTTTATATTTTCCTTTATTTATTTATTTTTAAAAAAAAAAAAAAAAAAAAACATTTTGTACTTTACCAACTTACTTTTTTCAATATATTATTCAAAATGATTATCTATTTTCTTCTATATTTTCTTTAAATATTATTATTTTTCTTTTCTTTCCAATAATTTTTCAAGCATGGTGGACAATACTTATGGCTTACATGATAAGCACCACATAAAGGGTTAGTTTGCCACATCAATTTATATGCATGATAAGTGTCATATAAATTACTATGTGACAATCGACATTTTAATGGCTAACGTGATAAATGCCATATAAATTATTAACTCAATTTATAAAATGGTACTTATAATAACCTTAATAGCATCCCAAAAAGAGAGCATGCACAAGTACAGTTTATTTTAATACGTTAGTAATTTACAATATTGCTATTCACGTACGGCTACTTGTTGATGCTACAATGAAGCAGAGGTCGTCTGTGGCTCTAAATCATGCAAGTTGCACCGACCCATGTATCTTAGATATTAATAATATCTATCACTTTTCCACATCCTCATTCATTGTATCTATTGAATTAAATTAATTGGATGCCTAATTAGAAAATAAGATCAAAAGTTGGCTCAATAAAGTAACTCGGAATTATTCGGGCAACTATGATCTAAAAGTCGCCCATTATTCATGATTCATGATTAATTTGTATGAAAAAATAGATTTCTGCCGACTCCACTTACGGCTAATTTGTATGAAAAAAAATAGATTTATGCCGACTCCACGTGTTAATCACAAATTATTTCAAAAAACTTAAATTGATAAAAAAAAAAAATTATTTATTTAATATTTATAACACTCTATAAATAGAGGCTTTTGTATTCATTATCAATATAACAGAATATCAATACAATGTAGTCTATTGTGTGCTTCCGTTCTTCTACATCTCTCCATTATTCTAACAATTTCTTAATAAATAAAGCTAAACACGTAAAATATTTAATTAAAATAAAGTATAATTAACAAAAACAAAATTCCAACTCAAAATAAATCATGATGCAAGAAGTGCCTTTTGTGCAACTCAACCAAATGAGGAAACACATGGCGACGTATATATGGACTTTTATGATATTCTTATATTCCTTTCAAACAGATTCCCCCGCATAAAGCATGCCTTTGGCACATTACTATCATATTCTCTATATAGAATGAGAATCATATATATATATATATATAAAACCAATTGGCCTTGTGCATTAATTGATTAAAAAAACATTATATACGACTTTAACATGAAGGCCATTCAAACGTGAGTTGATGATAGTCTGTAGCCAAACTTTTGGTTACCTGTAAAATCCTGCAATCTTCAAATGAGTAAGAAAATGGATATATATATAGAGAGAGAGAGATTTAACGATAGATTTTCAATTGAAACTGAATCTGTTGGGATTGAAACACGTCTCTTCGATGACATTTACAATTTTGTCTTTTTCATTCTCAGCAAGGGTTTGAAATTTACATAAGAGTGATAGCCATATTAGTCACGAAACCAATGGATCATAATCCTTCACTTAATTAATTCGAACATGCAGAAAACTCAGTGAAACATGCAATGGTCAAACTTTTGTGAATTTTGCCAAAAAGCTAGCTTTTATTGCATCCTATCTACTAAAAAATTACCATTGAACATTAATGTTACTCTTCATACTCATTTATCACACTGATCACTTCACACAGGCTGATGAATTGACGTCTTTTAAGTGACTTTTCATGTTAGCCTTAAAAAATAAAGAGTCACTTAAAACATGCAACGTTAGTTAACATGAAATGAATGTGATAAATGGGTGTGAAACTTAGATCGTAAATGACAGATTCATCTCAAAATAACTAAGTGCAAAAATGTACACTTATGGAATAAAAAAGAAACTAGTCATAACTTTATGTAAGCAATCACAACCTTATATTTTATTATTTTCAATTTTCAATTTTACACTGAATCAGGATTAATTCTCTAGTTTTAGATCTTACTATAATTAATTATATGGTTGAGCATTCTTAATATCTTAATTACCATTATTCCTAGTTAAATAGTTCAGTTTTGACATCTCATCATTTACCAACTTCACTTTTCATTAATTCATTGATGACACAAAATAAATCATTTAAATAAATATACAGTAAAAAATTTAAGATCCCTACCATAAAATACCCTAAGAAATCTAGAGAATGTTGAACCTGCATTCATTATCTAACCCAAAAAAATTACATACAACAAATGAAATCATGTTTATGTTTATTTTTAAGGGAAAAACCATATTTAAGTTACCCCTAAGTTTTCATTTGATTAATTTGGAATTTATCCTTAGGACATGCATTTCTAATTCAAAAAATAAAGCCCTTATTTAAGTTTTAAATACTATGCCCTTCATTAAGGTTTTAAAGGTCAAACCATGCATAATTGGTTGAAATGCCAAGGCATCTTCTTTGGACCACATTAAGTTTTCAATATTGGTGCTCAATGTCCAACAAAGAAATGAATATTCTTTGTTTCATCTTATTTCTGGCCAAAATTATTTCTATGTTTATCTTTTAACGAAATAGCTGGGCAATAAGTTTAAAGCATAAACAAGCCGGGGCCTGGACACAAGTTAATGTACCTGACAGCTGAAAAACAACAACTATCAAACATATATATGCATGTTTTGAACAATTGCAACCAAACATCCATAGAGAAGGCATTACATTTTACTTTTTCCTTATTAAGATTGAAATCGAATCTTAAAAACCTACTAAAAGCATTGATCTTTTTTTTTTATTAAATCATCACTAATCTCAAAAGTTTAAATCGGTAGAAAATATTTCTTAGACTTAAATCATTTAAATTAAACAGTACAAGTACTCCTCCTCACATGTAGCTCAAAGTTCCCATTCAATGAGTAAGACTTAACTACTTATCCCAAACTTAAACGGATAAAAAAAGATAGACCATATCATTTAAATTTAATACTGTTAACATTTTCTTCCTTGCCATTTACTGATATATTCATAATGAAGCACCATCTTTCACCTCCTTTGGGTCAGTGTACAATGTATGCAGCATTTCAATGCATGCTATATATGCTTTCTGGGCAAGGTTTGTTAATACATTTTAACCTAAAAACATCACTACCCACATGTTCTAAAGAGATATGGATTGCCCCCACCTTACATTTCCTTTTCTCCATCGATCCAGTGTGGCTATATGTATATATATATAGCCATTATTTATCACACTCAATTCATATTGGCTAACATGACATGTTTGCAAGTAGCTTCTCATGTCAGTCACTTAAAACAAGTAACGTCAGCCAGTATAAAATGAGTGTGAAGAATAGCATTACTCATATATTATTCCTATGGAAATCTTTTCTCCAACTCTCAGAATAAAAGATTTTCTAAGACTATATATATAGTAAGCCACTTGGAAGCTAACTCTAGTGAGATTCCATTGTACATGGATTAATTCTTAAGGGGTTCGATTCTAGATGCATTTATGCTGAACAAAAACCACTATACAATGACTTTGTACCTAATTCATCTTTCAAGTACGAAGGATTTATTCCAGATCGAGATAGTGTCATTGTGGGTATCAATCTTTTCCTAGGCTTAGTGTCAATGTCTCTTTAGCATAAAAGATTAATTAAGCAAGGGGTTCATATATATACTTTCTTATAAAAAGTCATATAAATCCATAAGATGCGCACCTAGTCCTGTTTTTGTCTACTTCTTAAAATATTCATCTTGAGGGCTTAGGCTGTCCTTTCTATATAATTATATAAACAGAGTTATTCCCCTCAACTTCTTAACCTGAATAAAATAATAAGTATTATATTCAATCAATTGTATTTAAATTATTAGAAAATGCATGTAACAGGTACGAGATTTTTTTAAAAAACCAAGTTGTACTTATTCATCATCAAATGAAAAGGACAAAATTTTCCGTTCAAATTGATTTGAAAAAAATTTCTTCAATCCAATCTATAAAATTATCATGCTTCAGGGCATATGAGAAGTTAGTGTTTTTTTAATAGCATGCATTAAAAAAATTGGAGAAAATTTTATAACAAGAAAAAAAAAAAAACATGTATTTCTCCCCTGAGTTAGTTAAGGAACACATGACAATTTTATAGGCGTGAATGATAACTCTATCCCAATGAAAAACAAACTCATTTTCAGCATTTCTATATATCTTGACTGTTGACAGCTGAAATAAACAAATTAAAGAAGCTGGTATTCAGCATCTACTCACTTCCATGCATTATGTTCATGTGTGTTCTAAGGAACATTTTAGTTTTTGGTGCCTATATATGCATGGGTGGAACAAGTACCATAAATAAAGAAACAATCTTCAAATCAATGTAGTTCATCTGAATACTGCTTCAAGCCCTCAAAGAAACTGGAAAACGGAAAAGGGTTGCTTCTAAGTTTCATAAACAACAAGAAGCTAAGCAAAAAAATATACCTAGAAATAAACCAGAAGACAAATTGCATAACCCATCTGTTATCAAAAGAGAAGAAATTAAATTCAGTTGAATAAAACAGGAGGATCAAGATTAAGCTCCCTTGCTTTCCTTTCTATTTATTTCTATATATAGAACAAGAGATCGAGGAGGGAATTAATTAAGGGGATCATGAATGACTATATTTCATCCCCCTCCTCCACTTAATTTGTTTCTCAAAATCATGATAATTATTGGGTAGCTAGCTAGAAAAGGAAGAGCTATCTACAGTATTTCCTTACAGTTTTCTCTTTGATCTAAGATTTTGGGCGTGGAAGAAATTGCGTACCGGGCATGAAAGCATTAAAGTGAAAGAGAGAAGATGGAGAAGGAAGAATCAATGGTTGTGCGTTAGCTGAAGTTGAAGCTGAAGGGGCTAGGGCAGCAGCATTGCCATGATTTGGCTGCTCAAGTGCAAGAGAAGAGCCTTCACCTGGATTGTCACGACTCTCAGGGCCTTGATCGTACAGAATTCCTCTAAATACATGCCCTCCAATCTTCACACTTGTCTGATATGCATATTCATCAACTTCATCCCCCATTGAACTCACTCTAATGCAGCAGAATGCCGCCATGGTGCGCACTTCAGCTGGAAGATTTCCCTGATCTTTTGACCCTGCACATATATATATATATATATATATATATATATATATATATAAAACCCCAACAAAATGAATATTGTAAAAGAAGAAGAAAAAAAAAAAGGTGGTATAGATCATGTGTTTCTTAGAATTAGATTCTAACATTAGAGTGGGTAGATAAAGGAAAGTTTAGGGTTCCCATAAAATCACATTAAGCAGAAGCGAATGATTTGGTGTGTGGGAAAAAGTAAACCTGAAGAGGGGATTTGTCTGAGCCTTTTTTTAGGGTTATGATGTCCTTGAAGGTGCTGTGGAAGAACAGATGCAAGCTGTTGCTGATGTTGCTGATGTAGCTGCCTCTGGCACCTCCTATACAAAGGAACCCATGTGCTCTTCACGTGCGTTTCACACTGAAACCCTTTATTCTTGCAGCAAGTCCTGCACCTCATGTACACACAATCCTTCTTCGCTTGGTTCCCACAATCTTGGCACCTCATCATCATCATCATCCTCTTCCTTGCTGTCTTAGTATTGAGTTTTGAAAGATTTGAGAGCCATTTCACATCTCCTCAACCTCAAGAGAGCTAAAACTAGATTGCACAACTGCAACGCCGCCATACCAATTATGGGATTATTTAAAATATATCCCACATATCCTCACAACAGTCCTGCTCTTCCCAGCACAAAAAACCATAGAATATTATAAAATAAATAAAAGAAGGAGAAGAAGGAGAGAAGAAGAAGAAGAAGAAGAAAGAGAAAGTAACAAAGAGATAAAAATAAAAATATAAAAATTGTTTCAAGGACATAATGATGATTATACTAGTCCAATGGATTGTGGGGTGTGTCATGTGTGTGTGTGTTGTACCCATATGTATCCCACAACTTCTGTTTGGAGTATAGTGGATATCTTGGGGAGGAGTAAAAGTTACTGCAGCTAAAGCTACAGTGTATTTTCTACAAATTAAAACATAGTACAATATTTTTCTTTTCTAGATAAACCAGCTATGTGAATGTGACTGGGACTGGGAGTCTACAACTGACAGCTTTAACATATATTCGTCCTTTGCTTGCACCGGAGGAGCCGCGTCTGTGTCGCTTCTTCCGATCTCGACGGGGTGGGTTTGGGTTTTTCAGTTTTTGGTACCCTTCTCAGTTCTCATCGTCATGTCTTGCTCAAGTGCTTTTGTGTTAACGTTAATTAAACCAGTAATAGTAACATTTAAAATAATAATAATAATAATAATAATAATAATAATAATAAATTAAATTAAAAAAGAAAAAATAGTAAGACCCTTGAATTTTAGGGATAAATGTAAAATTAGTTTATGTAATTGGTCTAAATTACAAATCACTCATTGTGATATAACATATAATTTATAGGTTCATGTAGTTGGCATAAATTACAAATCACTCACTGTAATATAAAAATAATTTATAAATCCTCAAGATAGGCTAAAATAACAGTTTATTTCTTAAAATAAATTTATGTTAAATAACTTAATAGAATCCGTTACTTTGTCACATCATACTACTATAGTAAATTAACCTAATCTCTTATATTCTCAAAATTTTACTCCATGCGTAACCCTCTCTCATTTTCATCTTCATTGCCATGATTTGAGTTGCGAGAATTTAATGGTCGCATTTTGTGAAGTGGCTGAGAAAGATGAACATGAGTGAAGATTACGCACGGGGTAAAATTTTGGGGATATAAGAGATTATATTAATTTACTGTAGTAGTATGACGTGAAGTGAGGGTTGATGTGTAATCTTAGCTGGCTTGGTAAAAAATGATGTGAAAAAATCTTAATTTGTCATTTTTTAAAGTCATGATCAATTAATAATAACACGTGTCGCGTTTTTATTAGGTATGACGTGGCAAAGTGACGGATTTTGTTAAGTTACTTAATGAAAATTGATTTAAGGGAGTAAATTGTTATTTTGATTTACCTTGAAGACCAATAAATTATTTTTTATACCACATTGAGTGATTTGTAATTTAGGACAACTACATGGACCTATAAATTATTTTTTTAATACCACATTGAGTAATTTGTAATTTTGGCCAACCATATGGACTAATTTTGCATTTATTCCATAATTTTATACTTTCGTGTCAATTTGTAAGTTGTGTTAAAAAATGTCAACCTTAAATGTTGCATGTTGAGTTTGAGTCATGTCGAAGTATGAGAGTTAGACTATATGTATATAGGAAAACTATAACCCGACTCATTTAATCAAATTGATTATATTCTTCAATCCGGACTCTCTAATTTTATGTTAGATTTATAAGTCGTGTCAAAAATTGTCAACCTAAATTACTACCAAGAGTACCAAATTTTTTTATAAATTGAGGTGCCAGTTTATAACTGGTAAAACAGCCAATAAAAAAATAAAAAAAAAAAAGCAAAAAAAAAAACTTTTTAATTTAATTAATTAATGATTGACTTGTTAATTATATGCTTATAATTGTTTCACCAATTATAAAATGTCAAGTCATTTTGTAAATAAATTATAATAAAAGTTAAGTATTACCTCACACGTCTTCCTAGATAAAAACATCTCGTTTTAAGCGATCATATAATTAGAAAGTTATTTGGGAATTCCATGTATAAAATGGTAGACAACCTACTATTAATGTCTGCTAATGTTAACGTGGCAAATTTGAAGGACATGAAAACGAAGATCATATCTTGCCTTCCCAATTGTTAGAAGGGAAAGTGAGGGCCATGTTTACTAGTCAACAGCTTCTTTTGGCATTAGAAAGTGTTGGAATATATATATATATATATATATTAGAAAGTGTTGGTTGGATACAGTGGCGGAACCAGCTATATACTAGAAAGTGTTGGTTGGATACAGTGGCGGAGCCAGCTACTTTATATTGGAGTGCCGCTAAAATTTTTTTTTTGCGTCCTAAAAATTTTTTTCACCCTAAAAATTTGGTAATTCACACAATATATATATCAGAAAAAATATCTATAAAAGTTCATAAATATGTGCTGAAATTGATATATTAGAAATGTAACATGTCGACACTATATCAAAAAGATAGAAATACAAAAAAAAAAAAAAAAAAGTGTCTAGAACTGCACTTTACGGTCTCTTACCATAATCACGCCAAGAAAAACAAGAGAAATTTGACCAACTACACATCATTGAGATATTACATCAAACATGTGATGTGTGTTAAGTTTGAGGGTGCCATGGGTTTAAAAAAAAAAAAAAAATTAAATCCTTGGGGTTTAAAAAAAAAAAAATTTTAAATCCTTGGCACCCCCAAGGTACCATGTGGCTCTGCCACTGGTTGGATAACTAAACTACTATATGCATGCTATACATTAGAAAGTGTTGGATAATTAAACTACTTTTTACTTTTTTATTCAAATATACTATACGATAGCTTAAAAAGTACTTGTAAAAATTTTTAAAAAATATTGTCCCCCAAATTACAAGTCCCCCGCCCATCCCCCTCCCCCGAGTAATTATACGTGTCCTACTAAAAATTATGTAGTTATTAAAATCACCATTAGATTGTGATTGATTATTATTGAATTTTGATCAAATAGTGATTTTAATAGCCACATCATTCTTAGTAGGACACAAGTAGACTTTCTATAATTACTCCTCTTCCCCCCAACTCGTGCATGAAATTTTTTTTAAAAAAGTATATTTGGGGGTAAAGATTAATTTTTAAAAGTTTATGTAATAAGGTGATTCACCCCTAATCACAACCCCATTGAAAAACTCGAAGGTACCTTCGGCAAAAGGCCCAAGATAACTAAACTACTTTTTATTTTTATTCAAATACACTATACGATAGCTTTTTTATATTTTATGAAAGAGTAATGATAATATAGAATACCTAGCGTGAGTGAACAGTGTTCACACTAGGTGAATAGTTGTACAAATTTTACCATTTCAAAAAAAATTTAATCTTATTTTATAAAAATCTGTACTGCAGGGTGTTTTATATATCACTCCTCTTCCAAAAAAAGATGAGAGATGATAGATAAATTTTTGCATTAAAATAATAAATAGAAAAATTAGGGAGCAGGGTAGCTTTTCCTTGATTTAGGGAAGGGATAAGAAATATGCTTAGGTTTTTGAGGGTACTTCTGAGTTCTGATAGATTGATTGAGGAGGGGGACGATGTAGGACAAAAAGACAGAGTACTTCTCTTCATCATGAATTTGGTTATGTTTTGCTATTTCTTTTCTTTCCTTTTCTTTTTAAAAGAGTATTTATTAGAATCCTTGTTGGAAAATTAGAAACATATATTTGGAATATATAATAAGCACCTCTAATCCCTTAAGAATAGGAGTCCTTATTTTATCTGTTTTAAGATATCCAGTAATCTTAATATTAGGAATTGTAGCATATATATAAAGATATGTTAGGAATATTATCGTTGATTGAATAATCTTTCTTAAAAGAGAAACTCCCTATTTTTAGGATGGATTCAAACGATTTTCATGATGAATTTCATAACCACTCGAGACTCTTGAGTTATCGTGTACTGACTCTTATTTAAAATTATCTCCGATTGAGTAAAAATAGAATACGATCATTTCAAGTAAAATGAAAATAATTGTCTAAAGAGAAACAGAAAAATGCTTCCTTACATGATTTTCCAAACAATTAGAGACTTTCTAAGGGGGATAAGGTGATTGAAAGGGTTTGATACATTGGACACATATATTGCAAACTTTTGAATTTTGAAAATCACTACCAAAAAAAATATTCACAAGTAGTGATCAGTGAGAAAGGAGGTTTTAAGCCCAAAAATCGTAACTATTAATTTAGTGACGTTTGAATAGCAACTATTGGTAAAAGACTCTAAACATAAGGTTTTTATTCAAAAATTGAGCCGTTTTACTGTACATACGACTCTATTTGGTGTCTCTTTAGCCATCTTTTGAAAGGTGACGTTTGAATAGTGCATGTCACCTTACGAAAGGTGATATGCAAAAACAAGGTGCCATTTTACTTAAAAAGTGACACCTACTTGTGTCGTTTTGGTGAAACAACACTAAGCCAAACGTCGTTGAATGTGAATTTTTTTTTTTTGTAGTTAATTATTGTAAAAGTCATTGCTATTATGGGTAAGTCAAGTTTTTCAAAATAAAAATTTTAGGAAAACTTCACTTTGGTCATCTGAACTTCCACATGACTTTACAAACCCCTTGAACTTCAAAATCTCTCACTTTGGACCTCTGAACTTTAAATTTCTCTCAATGTGGACCCCTCCGTCAGATTTTAAACATTATATGATGTTTATACCTCTGACTTTTGTATAAAATTATAACTTCAAAAACGTTTTTTTATTTAAAAAAATAAAAATCAGAGATATTTTGGTATTTTTTTTTTATAATTTTAATGGCTAAAATTGACGGAAGGGTCTTAATTGAGAGTAATTCAAAGTTTAAGAGTTCAAAATAAAAAATTTAGAAGTTCAGGAGAAATTTATAAAATCGGTAAAAATTCATAGGGTTAAAAGTAAAGTTTTCGTAAAGATTTTTTAACAAAAAAAAAAAGGACAAGCAAAACATATCAATTGATAGATAACACGGAATTGTCCTTGACAGAACCACAAGTTTCCAAACTAATTCTGCAATTGAATGATGGTGAAATTTATGGGAAAACGTCCACCACTCTTAAACAAATCCAAAGAGAGAGTTCTAAAAGCCAAATGACAGTGAACTCCACCATGTCGACATGAAGAGGCACGTGGCAGTCTCACCCACAACCACTCTTATCTCTCTGCGGCTCTGCCCTTGCCGTAGATATATATGTCTTTATTCGTAGCAACAGTATAAGGTACATGGACCCGACCAATATTTATCGTCTGGCCTAAAACATAAATGGAAAATCAGTTGATCCGACACCGTATTTCAAATCATGGGAATTTATAATAAGAAAAAAACGTGAACGGGTCACTTTGTTGGATGTGTGATGGTAAAACACTCTGATACTTAAGCTAACATTCACTTTAAAAAAAAAAAAAGAGTGAAAAACTTAGGGGAGTGTTGTATGGTAATAAAGTGAATGAATTAATGGTTTCATACTTCTCGACAGCTCGTTTTAATTTTTCTTGTTCATGTCACGGGCTCTCTCTTCTGCATGAGCCTAGCCAGGTATCCTCCTCCTATTGGGTAGCACTCTAACGGGGCATGGTGTTTGTTTACTAACCCTAACGAATCATATCTTAGATCATGCCTTGCCTTCCGGTGTCATTTAGCTTTGACAAAATGATGGTGTTGAATTAAATGTCACTTGCAAATGGTGTTCATGTGTACGAAGGTGTGGCATTGCCTGATATTCTGTCGGAGATTTTGGAAAGTGACACAATGTGTCAACCTAGCAAGATGTCGTTCCTTAGGCCCATTGTGTATCAAGTCGTTGGACTTCGTAAAAGTCCGATTGGGCCTGACTTGCTTATAGTGTTACCTTTTAGATGTGCCTTATTAGCTCTATCTCAAACTTGGGAGCCCAGTACCTGGGAGAATTACTCTTGGGTACACCATATATATATAAATAATAATAATAAAAACCAGGGTCATAAACCTAGACCCTTGATTCCGTCCCTAACTAGGTATGGGAATTATTAGATTATTTCCATTCTATTTTCTTGTAAATTGATCGCATCAGGGGATTTAATTGATAATTTCATATTGTTTTCATGTGAATTGGTAGCGTCAGAAAACTTGGACCAAATTTTAACAGTGATTGCTGGTATAGCGTTGGAAGTTCGAGCTAGAACTAGAAAGTCCATCATGGCCTGGAGCCCCAAGCTCAATGCCAGCTATACAAATGACACAACATAATTTAGAAAAGAAAAAAAAAAATATATATATATATATATATATACAACTTTGGAAAGGGAGGTTATCGAAGAGATTATATATATACACACATAATGACACGTGGTCAAAATATATGTTGGATCAAAGAAGGAAAGAAAGTTCTTAACAGTGCTCTAATAATTTTCCGTGCAGTTTAGAGATCCAAATAGAGCCATAATATCCCCAAGTTTTCAGGAACAAACCAAGCCCCCAAAGCAGATCATTAAAAAGTGTGCATGAAAGCAACAGAAGAATACTAAATGCAGTCGAATATGAACGATGATGGGCCAAATAGAGAGAAAATGCAAATCCACTCCTGCACTAGAGAGTAGAGAGGGAGGCTGTGGGACACACCTATTCCAAGCAGCCCGAAGTGCACGGCTCACCCACTTCAGCCCTGCAGCCTGCTCTACGGAGGTGCCCGAATTATGCCTCTCTCTCTTCTCTCTCTCTCTCTCTCTCTGTATTTTTAAAATCCAAAACTGAGTTCCCGATTCTTCAGGTGTAGAAGAATACATCTGATCTAATCAAATACTCAAGCTCAGCTATAGGAATACGCATATAAATCAAACACAAATCCAATTTTTCATTGCTTCAGGCATCAACAATTGACAATAAAGCAAACAACACAGAAGCAAAGTGTACCAAACACCAACAATCAAAAATTACCAAACACGGCTTTCACTTCAGCCGTCCAAACCTTCCAATCTTCAAATTTTTCCTCAAAATCTTTTGCAAAAACATTCCAACGCCAACAGTAGCAACAACAATCACCAACATATGCACATATGCATAAACAATCAAGTTGTTCATGAAAAGTAAGGATCGTTATAGAAAAACGAAGGATAACAAGTCAATAACACGACAACCACATATACTAAGCCCAAGCACCATACCCTAAAAGCAACAAACTACTTATTAACCCAAATACGCTAATTACATCTAAACCCGAATCTAACAGTTACCCAACACCATTTCCACAAATACCTCACTAGCATTTGTGCTTCATGCCCAGACCATGCTTGCCACGCACGCAACCAGGCCTTACAAACAGATACGGGGACCTCTTCGAAGTGTTCATTTTCGAGAACACCCTCTTCCCCAACTTCCTCATCCTCTGCCTCCCGACCTTGTCGCTCACAGCCCACGGCACGAGTTCGTCGTCCAAGTCACGCCCATCATCCCCATTATCATCATCCTCATCATCCTCATCGTATTGTTCCTCGCCATGCCCACCATCACCATCACCATAACCGTAATACCCATAATCGTATTTCACATCCCCATCGAAATCAAGAACATCTACATGATGGGTTTCGATTTGGGCATCGTTTAGATAACCAGGCGTGGAGATCTCGGAGCCCAATGAACCAATTTCATTTCCGATGCTATCTTCTATTCCCTCCTCTTCTTGTTCTTGTTCCTCTTCTTTCTCTGAGTCAGCGTCAGCGTCAGAGGCGTTAACCAATTCCCAGTGGGACAGCCCTTGTTCATCGACTTGGACGAAATCAATATCTTCGATCAAGAGGAAATTCATGGACGATGATGCTGATGAAGCCCCAGAGTTATTCGCCATTTTCTCACTCTTCAACTCTTTTTTATCCCCCTTGTTTGTTCCGTTTGCTTGCATTTCTTCTTCTTTTTATTTATTTGGGTCACGACTTGGTCTGCAAGTTACTGACGACGTGTCACTGCCTCATAAAGCGAAGGTACGTATACTTCACCGCCACGTTTATTTTTAATCAGTGCCCGTACAAGTCGCATCTTCTTCTTTAACTAATATACTGAGTTAAAGCTTTGATCACCTCTAACAACTTTTACAACTCGAAAAATATTTAAATTTATAATTAATTTTTTTTATATAGTTATTTATAAGTTGTTGCACTTGTAAAAATATGAATTAAGATGTTAACATTTTTTAGTGGACAGTGTAACTCTAATCATTTGCTAATTATCAAGTTGTAAAAGAGTTGTAGGTGTAACATTACTTTTATAATTTTTATTATAAATTTCTTACCATATGACAGTTACTAAGTTGGCCATTAAATTATAGAGTGTTACGCAATAGTTCACTTAGAATTCACTATGTTTGCAAATTTACATAACATTTTACGTGATAAAGATCAATCTCCATAATGTATGGTAAAGATCCATCTCCATGATGTACCTCTTTTATTTCTTGCTTTCTTCTCAAAACCCAAGGAAAAACCGAATGCTTAATGGGGGGGGGAAGACAGAGAAAAAGAAAAGAAGAAAGGAAAGTAGGAAAAAGAAGTATAACAAAGAACATTAAGGGCTGGCTTCCAACTAAAGATTCCCACGATTTGAAAAGCTATAGTTGTACAATTCATGTAGCTTCACAAAATATATTGGTTTCTTTCTCAAGAAGCAAGCCTTCTATATTTATTTGCACTGAAGAAATTCTATGATCATCAGTGAGCAATATATTTTGACATTGCATCAGCTAAACTTTGTTCTAAATATTAGTCCTAAATTTTAAATCTTAAAATTATTTTCTGGCATTTGAAGAAATTGACATGTTGATTGTAAATGTAATCAACTTCTTTGATTAGAGATGTTTCTGATAGCCTCTTTACCATTTCCTTTGTATTGCCCCAAAAAAGAAAAAAGGAAGTTTCCGATGTCTATTTCTTCAACATTTTTTGTAATCTTATTTTCTGTTCATGGAAGGAATGGACGAGTTAACAACTAGATCTAACACAGCCCTTGATGGGTTGCTTTGCGAGCAATCTAGAGCAAAGTATAACGCTATTCTTTATATTTATTATCACACTTATTTCAAATTAGATCTCGCAATTTTAACCTATTAATTTTTTAGAATTCTTGTAAGGTTTATGGATCGTGTAAAAAATTGTTAGTGCTAATGTCTTATGTTAGGTTTGAGTTATACTGAGGCATTATTACAAGATTATATAAATCAACCATAATCCGATCCATTTAACTAAACCGAGTAGACATTTCAACCATAATTCGCTACTTTCATGTTAGATTCATATTGGATTTATAGACAATCAAAAATTGTTAATCATACTCTCGGCCCTCCCTCCTCTTTGAACAAGGATTATAAAGGTTTCAAATCCAAGTTGTAAGAGAAAGCTGCAAACAGGATTAAGCTTTTAATATCTCTTTGTTGATTTCCTCCTAATCATGGTTTATTCACTATATGTAATTAAAGCTCAAGTGTGGGCTAATGATAGTTTTGTTTACCAATTTTGTTTTTTAATGGAATCTAACTCGAGGGTCGTAGATAATAAGTTTGGTAGAGTCGTGACTCAGAGCACGCACGCTGTGCACGAAAATATTTTTTTTAATATTTTAATGCCAACAAAAAAAAAAAAAAAATTGCCGATGTGCTATTTTACTTCACCCTTTTTTAAAACTTATGTAATAATTTCTAAACCCCAAAGCTAATTTTTTATGTAGTCCTTTAATAAAGCTAATCTTTTTGCATGAAGTGGGCTCCTTGAGTTTTGCCCTTACCCCACATTAGCCTTCACAGCATTTATCGGAGTATATGTTAACATAGGTTACCACATTATTTAAAAAGTTTTAACAACGTGACACCATATACACCGTAAAATTTAATTTGAATCATAAAATAAAAATATAATGGAGAGGATATTCCATCTTGTCCACCAATAATGGAGAGGAGATTAAAAATAAAAATAACACTAACAAATTCCTGGACAACAGCAAAAGTAGCAATGGACTGAAATATTAAGAGAATTAAGAGATCAGTCCTTCACTTAATTGTCTTCGTAAGGTTATGTACTAACAAATAAGAGCCAGAATGTTGTGGCAAACAAAAGGAAGGAGGGGCAAAAGGAGCAGCCATTGAGAGAAAAGACATGCTATTCTTGTACAAAAATCATCAATACTCTTACAATCGTTCCACTAGATTTCTTCAAAATTAGAGAAAAACAAATCCAGAAATAGATTACCTAGGATAACTCTCAAAGATAACACCGTAAGGATGAATTTATTTCATACTCCAAACTTTTCTTTTGGCCAGCAGAAGCGCGATCCCATGCCTTGGGGAAAATTAAATCAGCTACACATGAACTGCACCAAAGACCAACAAAATAAGGTCAGTGGCTAAAAGGGGTAAAAGAAACAATATAAGGTCAAGACTACTGAAAAAAGCTAGGATTTGTACAACTTTTACTACAATCCTCTTGCAAATTGGTGTAATTAGTGAAATAATTCTAAGTGTATGGTGTCGTCACCCACTAACTAATTAAATTAACAAGTTGAATTTCTTGCTTAATCATTTAACTATTTGTAAGAGAACTTGTAGTAAAAGCCATAGTACCCTTAGCAACACTCCAAAACTATATCATATCATATAGCCGCAATCAACAAGAAAAAAAAAAATATCCCCACAGGTAATAATAAGAAATGTAGAGGCCCATACATTTGCCTACGATCAGAACTAGCTGAAAACAATAATTTCCTGGGAGCCAAAAAAAAAAAAAAACAAAAAACAAAAAAACAAAAACCAAAAAAAAAAAAAAAACCAGACATCAAAAACAGTAAGTTAATATCAGCAAACATATCTGTTTGCTCTAGAGCACTACTCAGCACAACAAATGATTTCAGGTACACCAGAGGGGAGAAGTAATGTCAAATCTCAAGCAATCACATGAACCATACTAAAAAAATTTACTCTTCGATACAACTGCCACTTGCTATTTGTTTTACCCTTTACAACGGGCATATATCAGACCAAAACACATTTCTCTGCTCCACCATGGTATCATCTGATCAAAATTCAACACATCTTTGTGTCAGCACTTCAAGCATAAACAAGAGTTCCTCGCAAGTTTTGGTGGCATCTGCATAACCTGCCTAGACCATCATCTAATTTAACAAGGGCCCTTAGATATTCTTTTCTATGAACAACTAACAAGAATAGCTCGAGCCAAAATTCTGACACCTTTTTTTTTTGGGTAGTAAAATTCTTTGTTACTACATTGAAAATCATAATTAACTAAATAAAGGGAGAAGAAAAAGAAAAAAAGATGCTAAAAGGAGAGAGCATAAACAATTCATTAAGAACTTAACTCTTTCTTTAGGATTTCTTACCTTTTACCTGCAGATATGAATCAACCAACATGGTCACTTTTGCTGCCAAAAGGATGTTGAAAAAAAAAAGATTGAAAAATGCTACTGTTCTAATATCTTGATCATCTTATCTGGGAAGCAGAACAGAGCAACCCAGAAGCATCTGCCCCAACAACTGCAAGATCACAAACAGTACATAACTGCCCTTCCTGGCTTGGCACAAACCGGGAACTACAGTACGGGCAAGAGACATCCTTCTGTCCTCGGTAAATCGGCACATATGTAGCCCCACAAATAACAAATGGGTTTCTGAAATCATAGTTCAACTGGGCCACATCTGTCATATTCCTCTCTGCAGCCTGCAGCACTTGCCTGGCTGTCTTTGCTTGGTTCTCGACGGTGGGGTTGGTCTCTAGAAGCCGCCGGGCAAAGTTAGCAGCGGTGGCAAGGTTCTTTGCATTGTAGCAAACCCTCATTGCACTAACCAAGGCAAGCCTTAAGTGAGGCATTTGAAGGTTGCAGTGAGTGAAATAGGCTGCAAGTTCTTGCTGGCGTACTAGATTGTCCTTAATTTCCCTCCTCTTTAGCTCCATTTGTAAACCCAAAACATACTCTTTCACTATAATGATCAACTCCTTGACTTCATCGACTTCCCTCCTCGACTCAACAACAATAAGAGGAATAGTATGAAGGATGCCAATAAAAAGCCGAAGAGCCTCAGTGAATTTTCCAGCTGTTGTCGCCTTGTAACTTGCCTTAAGCTTCTCTTCCAACTGAGAGAAATTGAACACGAGTGCTGGTGGACCCCTCACATTCGGACTAGCAGACTCATTCCATCCTCGTTCAACAGCAAGTGATATTACTGGTGCAGATGAAAATGCACGTAAATAAGAATGACTGCCAGTGTGAAGATCAAGAAACATGGGTCTCAAAGGAGCAAAGTTTTTAATTCCAAGTTGTCTGCTCAGTAACCGCATTGCAGTATCAAAATTGCCAGCAGCTGCATGTTCAGCAGCAAGTGACGACCTCTGGGTCCAAATCTGGTTTACAGGCATGCCAGGAGTCGGGGCAACAAAAACCGAAGAGTGAGAATTGACAGATGCCTTTGGAGTATCTGCTTCAGGGGGGAGCTCCAAATCTTCAAGGTCCCATCCTCCCTCTTCCTCGTTCTCTTCAGCCACTTCCCCATCCTCTAAAATTGCCTTAACATCCCCATTCTGCAAGCCATCAACATCAACCATTTCCAGTTCCTCACCCCAATCACCATCAACAGCCTCATCCTCTTCATCTGCAGCTCCCCTACCAATATTATCCAGCCCACCTTCGAATATTCCCTTCATAACTCTGAGAAGTGGCCAATCACCACTGCACATAATAGGGGATGGGGGCATCAGGAGGGAGGCTGCTTTCCCCTCCGGCAAAGAGGGAACATCATCTCCCAACTCAGCTGCTAGACGTTCAGCAACATCCTGTAGCCCATGGACCGAAGCTGTGATGTAAGCGAGCGGCAAGTGACCGACATTCTCCAAGATCTTAACGCGTTCTCGGACATCACCAAGATATAGAGCATTATGAAACTGACCCATGACATCATTCTTAACTTCAGCAATTTTCAGCATCTTAGACAGCTTTTCATTATTACCAGTTATGAGATAAAGAAACGACAACCTCTCAAAATTTTTAGTCCTCTGGTAGGCATATTCCACAATACCTGCATTGCCCTGGCGAAGAGCCTCCACCCCCAATCTATACCAATAGTCTTTCTCATCAATTGCTGTTGCTGACGCAACAGCAATTTGGATGTTCCCACTATCTATAGCTAAGTTGAACCTAGTTCTCTCATCTTTCACGAAATGGAGAGCGACTTCGGGGAAACCCTTCTGTTGAAGATAAGCAATCATAGCCTCACCACAAAGCTGTGAGTTCCTTATCATGCTCATAACATGGTCGTATCTCTTCTTCAAAAGGGAAAGCTTGAAAATATATTCTGTCGCATCAATAACTATAGACCTGTTTTTTCCATCACGATCCAAGCAAAAGATAGTATTCCCAGAAACCTTGGTAATGTATATTGGGACATCAAGAGTTCTGATTATCCCACTATCTCCATTTGGAAGGCAGTATTTTATGTGATTTAGAGTTGTATAAATAAAAACACCATTATCATCCCAGGCACCACTCTTGACACGGATTGTCTCATGAAGAGTGCACTGGTGCACAAGCTTCTTGCTGGCAATGATAATGGCATGCTTGCTGAGTAAAGCAACGCTCTCCATGTCATGAGACCAAACAATGTACTTGATAAATGGGGTTTGAAGATCACCAAGAACAGTTCTCTGCTGGAGATCAAATATAACCACTCTATCCTCAGCCCTACACAGCAAGTTACCTGTTCCAGCATAAAATACTGCATCCGCAGCTATGGGCAGGCCACATTTTTTAACAACCTCATTTTTCAGATTCTTGATTAAGACTTGATTGTTGATCTTGTCGACCACGGCAAACCTATTACGAGCCACAAAAACAGCTGATCCTCCAATACCTTTCTTTGCATCTTGCATACTATCACCCCTACCAATACTATCTTTGGGTATGGAATACAACTCATAAGATCCCCCCTCAACATCCGAGCATACAAGAACAGCATTTTCAGTTGGACTGTAAGAAAGAGTTCTCGGACTCTGGTTCAAGCTAGTGGAACCAGGGCGTCGAATGGGAATTACCTGTGTGTCTCTTTGAGTTGAAAACTCATAGAATCGCAAAAAGCGATCTTTGGTATAGAACAGAGAATCACCACTCACTGCAAAGGCGGGCCGTTCTCTCTCCAACTTGAAAACAATCATACCACTGTCATGACCAGCTGCCAACAGATTCATCTCAGGATGAGATGCAAGAATCCAGAATCGATCATGCTCCCGACGGAAAGTTTGCACTCCAGTTCTCTTTGTTACATCCCACACACGTATACTTTTGTCCTCCGAGTTGGATACAATTATGTCCTGCTTGGCATGGAACATAACACATGAAACATTATTCATGTGCCCTCTCAAAGTGTCCACTTCCCATGCCTTCGTATCTGAAAACAAATGAACAATAATATGATAAATGATCATTAGGAGTTTCCCCTTTTTTTCTTAGTCACAATAAGATTCACATTTCAAGCCACAAAAATGGAGCAGAAACAGGATTGTCCCAATTGCAGAACACCGAACTTACGATTCAAACTCAACAGAGAAAAAAAAAAGTTCAGAAATCTTTCTAAAACTCATAATTCAATGCTGTGTTAACCAAACAACAATCCAACAATGTCAAGCAAAAATATATATATATATACTAGAATAAAAAAGGATCACCGTTCATCCGCCATAACTTCACTTGGCGATCATCAGCTCCTGACACAATCAGAGGCAGGGTGGGATGAAATGCAGCCCAGTTGACCCCACGGTCATGCCCTTCCAAGACATACTTAACAACTGCATCAACACCACCAAAAAGATCCGTGTTCATCTGACTCAGCCGCAAGATGTCATCCGCAGGGGAAACTGTCTTCTTTCTGAGGGCACCAATATCCCAAACACGAACAGTCTGATCTAGGGAGGCAGACACAACAAGGTCTTCTTTGGGGTGGAATGAGGCACACATAACATAGTGATTGTGGCCAGTCAACACAGATATACATGTGCGTGACTGCCAATTCCAAATACGAATAGTCTGATCATCACTGGCACTCACAATCCATGGGTATTCATGGTGAAACTGCACTGTACGTATATAATCCAGGTGTCCAAGAAGAGTAAAAAGACACCGATGCAACTTGTAGTTCCAAACTTTAATCTTGTAATCATCCCCTGAAAAAAGCCAACACCTTCATTAGCACATGTACTGCACCGAATCCCATCAATAAGTAACTTTACTAATAAATGTACGGTGCTGGAACCTCCTCTCCTAGAACTAACTACATCTATGCATGAGGAGCCCTCTCATCTGAGTAACACAGGCAGAAATCACGCTCTAACAATATTAGCATTTAAACAAGATCCCTTTGTTAGTCATTCTGTTTAATGCTATCAAAAAATTTCAAAAAAAGTGAACGAAAAACTCAAATCAGAAATTTCATTCAGATCTGACGGGAGGAGTAACACAGGCAGAAATCACACTCTAACAAGATTAGCATTTAAACAAGATCCCTTTGTTAGTCATTCTGTTTAATGCTATCAAAAATTTTCACAAAAAAGTGAATGAAAAACTCAAATCAGAAATTTCATTCAGATCTGAAGGGACTTGAACAACAGGCAATAATAATCTGAGTATTGAAGTAAAATCAAACTTTCAGGCAGTAAAGCATCAGATCAATATAATAAACAATGAAGTCAGCCTCGGACTAGATAAGCCTTCAGGAAATAGGATGCACTCTGTTTGGCTGCTCAGAACAGACAAGAAAATTTAGATTCTTCATCCTTTCGACTTCGAAATTGATTGTTGTAATCAGTTGATTCAATACCCCAATGGAACCATTTGGATAATTTTAAGTATTTTCTACTATAGTTAAACTTTTTGTTTTTTTTTGAAAAGTTACTATAGTGAAACTTGAAAAGCATATGAAATAAGTTGCATTTAAATAAAAGAGCCAGGGGGAAGAGATTTGAATTGCAATGATGAACTCAACTAAGGTATGGAAGACATTAATATTTCAAGTTGCTAAAAAAATATACAAACAACTTGGAGCCCTCAGAGTATGTGAATTATTCCCTCACTCCAAAGTAGATTACGTGCTTTCTTTTCAGGCTGCCCAAAATAAATGAAAGGCTCTGAAAATCAAAACATTAATCAATTGAACTTTCCATGTTAGCCTTCAATTTGACCTATCGTTTTTTGAATTTGAACTCACTTTTTATTAAATTTTAACTCACATTTCTTAGCACATCTAATGGCATTTCAAGAAGAGTGTTTCGGTCAAATGCATCTCATTTGTAAACTTTCATCTATCGTGAGACAGAGGAAGTATTTATTATCTTATTACTAATAGAACGGGGAATTCTTGAGTTGGGTATTATCTTTATATTTCATGACTTGTCCCTGTAATTAAAGCAAAGGCAAAAACAATAGTAAATATTGAGGATAAATACAAAGTCAAACTTCATCAAAACACTTATCCCTATAAGTTTCAACTTCCCCCTCAATTTAAAACTTCTATTACGATGGGGAATTAATCCAAGAACAAATAACTACCTACCACAAACAACACGCATACTACTTTTTTAGAGTTAAATTTTATTTCAAAATAGTGATAACCTATTAGAAGAACACAAATAATTATCATTACTACTTTGCCGTCATCAAGCACTTCAGAAGGTTTATTAATTATAATTTTTACGTATATGTCTTCTTTTCTTTTCTTGCTTTTGCAATTTAAAGTTTTTGTATGGTGGTCCCTAATATCCATTTAGATTTGCAAATCTTTATTTCCCTTTCAATTATGTCGACTGGTTCACACATATAATGACCAACATGAAGAGTTGACTTTTCTCTCATCTACATGAACTTCAAACTGCATTGCCCTCAAAATTTTGATTAGATTATGCCATGTCTATATAAGGTACACATGTTTGGCATTTCGGAAAAAAATTGATAGTTGATTTAGTCATATATATACACTCAATCAATCAATCAGGTTTTGCTTGAAAATACATCATTGAATGTTGAAATTACTCAATATTAGACAACCCTGGTTACAAATCTTAACATGGAAAAGATCTTTAACAGGGGTACTACTGTGAGAAGAAAAATTATAGATGGCAATCATATTGTCAAAAGGGGACCAGCTTAAATAAAAAAATAAAAAATAAAAAATAAGGAAGAAAAGAAATATGTTAATAATTTTATTTTGATTGAGAGGTTAACATGCACATAGAGAGTCTCCAATCCGTGACTTCATTTCACACCTCATACTTATGGAGAGAGGAAATGTCATTTCAGCTAAAGTTCATTGGTGAAATCTGGTCATCTTTGACTATGTAAGAACAAGGTATAATTTGTTTGTCGGCTTTTTTCAATGGAAATTGCAAATATTTACAAAAGTGTAATATTGATTCATGAATAGGGAAAATCTTAGAAAAAATTTCATGTCACTGCATAAAAGTTTACACATCTTTTACATTATAAGATTTTTATTCCATATGTTGCTAGACTGAGACAAATTTTGAACCTTTTCATTTAAAACTAACTCTATGATGTAGTGAAGCCAGTGTGTTTATAAATAAAATTATTGTTTCGCATTAAAATCTAGTGTTGCAATATTGAATATTTAGAAAGTCAATTTAGGATATTAACAAAAAAAAAAAAAAAAAGCCTCTGAGCATGCACAAAACACATTCAAAGAGGCTAGTAAATGATTAAGCAGAATGCCTTATTTCAATTTCATTTTTTGATTTACTTTGTTGAAACAAAATAACTTTAATTTCATTCATCACTCTTTTTTCCTCACAACTTTAAACCTTTTTATAATGCTAAAACTTAATACAATCAATTTAAATAAGAGATTACGATCCAAATCCCTCCTTTCCTAATCCCCTAACCCAGACCCTCAAAATTCAAATTTCCATTTCTTTTCTCACTTAAGCATTTCGCTTGGCCCCCTAACGTGAATACAAGCCTAGATCTATACAAATTCAACAGCAACCAACCAAAAGAAACACCCAACTTCATACTTTCAATCGGGAAATACCACTAACACTATATAATCACAAGCATAATCTACGAATCATCAACAATTATTAAAATGGCAACAAGATCTGCAATCCCATATCAAACCTAAACCAAAAGCAGCTACAGTTTCAATACCTCCAGACACGAATAGCGGCTGAGATTTGTGGAAATGGACGCCACGAACAGGCCCATCGTGCTCGTCGAACCTATCGATCAGAGTCCCCATCCGGTAGTCCCATAGCTGGATCACGCCGCTGTGGAGACTCGCGAGGATCCACGGCCTCTTAGTGTGGAAACTCAGCCCCTTTACTCTATTACTCTTCGTCTCAAACTTTGTCAACATCTTCAATCACTGTCCAAAAACCGAATTGTATCAAAACCCTCACACAATTCCCTATGAAACGGCACACTCCCCAGAGCAGAACAAAGACACCAGATCAAATGGAATAGGAATTTCAAATCAATAACTCCTGCACGCAATTATGTCACACTCTGTTTAATTGCCAAAAAAAAAAAAACCATAGGAAACGAACATAGGAAACGAACGAAATCCTAGGAATTGAAGTTTAAGCACCAAGATTCAAAATTTCACAGCATGTCCAACCATTTCTCGCCAACCAAACAGAAAGCTAAGTCATCATTTCGATTCAAAAATTTGAGATTCGAATGAGGATACGAAAATTCACCTCAGATCTGATCAGTATGGGAAAGGATCAAGCTCAGTGGCATCCACACAATCACCGAAACTACCAGATGCGTATATATCTGTGTATATATAAATAGAGAGAGAGGTTTAGGGAGAGTCTTAGAGAGAGAAAGAGAGGTAGATCCGCGGGCGGGGGGGGAGAGAGAGAGAGAAGGTTTATTAGAGTTCTCTCTTCGTCGAGAGTGTGCGAGTTAATTTTACAGAGAGAGAGAGAAAGACTGAGAGGAGAGAGAGGGAATTTAACTAGTTCCATGAGGGTAGGGAGGGGAATATGAAATATTGGAAAGATCCGTTTGGGATTGTGAGTTCGATAAGTTCGATTTTAACAATTGTGTTTTTAAAAATTACGTTTTTAAAATCGCAAAGGGCCGAAAGTACTTGGTAAAACATGTTAAAAAATATTTTTTATTAAATATTTGTTATACGAAATCGTAATTTTGATTTAAATTATCACTTTTTTTCAAATAAGCATCTCTCAACCTGCTTTTAAAAATCGTTAATTTCTTTCTTTTTTTTTTTTTTTTTTTTTCATATTTTAGATTAAGTACTTTTTAAATTGTAATGCTAAACGCCTTAAAGTTTACGATATCTTTTAAAAACACAAATTATTCTAATAAAATCATAATCTCAAACGCACCTCAACTCTAATCTTCCACCCCATTTATCACATAACATTATGTCATACTAGCTTATATGCGTATTTTAAGTGAATTGTTTATATCAATTATTTTAAAAAAAATTAAAGGAAAAAATTGCTTAATATATTTTAAAAAATAAGATAAAATAAAAATCACTTAAAACACAAATATTCCGGTAGACGTGTTGGTAATTTGGTGTGCTTATCATAAGAGTGCTAAATGGCAATATGGCCGTTGGATTGGGATTCAGTCTTTCAGATGATTGTGATGTTTTGGGAGGTGGCATCATTGTTAGTCCTAGACTTGAATCTTAAGCAAGATTAAGAAGTCAATTAACGGTCTAGATATGATGATTTTGGGTGGTCAATGAGATTTACCATCACATAGGCCCAAGGACCTGTTGACAGGTAGTTAATAAATAATAATGAATCTGGTGCGAATAAAATTGACCAAAATTTAGAAGATTTTTATTTAAAGAGTGTTTGTTGATAGGGATATTATAATTTTTATTACAATTTTTTTTTATAAATCAATATTTTTGTTTACGTAGTACCTATTACGTTAGTCTACATAACAGTTAGCACGCTTATGAACTAAAGTAACCCTCCATGTGACATGAATTATATTAGTCACTAAAATGTAAAATACCATGTGACAATTTTTATTCTTATTATTATTTTTTTTACAAACTCGAGTGTCCGTTCATATCTTATAGAAAATTATTTTAATAATTTCTTCAAAATTACTAAATCTAGAGGATCGTGGACTACAGATTGAATAGAAGTATCAAAGTCCTCTAAATTTATTAGGGTAATTTCGTCATATAATTCTTAAAAATTTAGATATTGCTTTTAAAACGATGTAGATTTTGTCACCTCAGTATAGAAATTTCTAATATAGAATGAATCAAAGAAAAGATTAATGATCCTCTATAAATAATAAATATCGAGACTATAAAACAAAAACTATTTAAAAACTCTTGTCGTATTGGAAGATGTACAATGCCCTCAGTGTAAAGGAAGAGGTACAATACCCACTAAATTGCACCAATCAATCCTCAAAAAATCCGATCGAGCCTAATTTAACTATCGGGTTGGGTTTTGAGTTTCACTTTACTTGTTTGGGCTAGCCTTTTTGTTATTTTATTTTTTTGAAAATTTCACTTTGGTCTCCTGAACTTTCACCCAATTTTATATACTTCTTGAACTTTTAAATCTATCATTTTAGACCCCTGAACTTTCAATTAGAACCCTTCGTTTAATTTTAGCGGTTAAAAATACAAAAAAAAGACCAAGATGTCATTGATTTTCATTTTTTTTTTAAAATAAAAAAACGTTTTGGAAGTTTAAATTTTATATAAAAGTCAGGGGGTATAAACATCACGTAATGTTTAAAATCTGACGGAGGGGTCCACATTGAGAGTAATTGAAAGTTCAAGAGTCCAAAATGAGAGATTTGGAAGTTTAAGGAGAGTTTGTAAAATCGAGTGAAAATTCATGAGACTAAAGTGAAGTTTCTCCTTTTTTAAAAAAAAATGGGAGAGGTTGTGAAGCTTATCTGCCATGGTCAGCTGATCTCACATTATAACTGTCTGCCTCTTTAGTATTCTATTATGTAGTATTCTAATTGTAATAGGAGTCTTTCATTGTAAGTTGTTTTATATTGTGGGTCGAGAAGTTTGAGTTGTTTTGCACTAGGAGCAATTGCTATGGTTGTACCTTGTAAGCCTATTTAAATCAAGTTTATAAATAAAAATGATATATGGAGAAAAGTTTATTTCCAAACTTGTGTTAGAAGGAAGCGTAATTCTAAAAGTCACTCTTATGTCAATATGTTCTTGTCTCACTCCAAGAAATGAGATGACTTTTAAAATTACCATTTGATCAAAATTCAATTATAATCGGTCACATGCCCAATAGTGATTTTAAAAGCGACATAATTCTTGAAGTGACATAAGAAAGACACAAAAAGAATTTTAGCTTTACTCTTGAAGGAAACCTCTAAGCATCTACCCAAATTTATCCCGATACGACTTAATATTTAGGTTCGCAACAGGCTTACAAAAGCATGGTTTTGTTCTGGTGCATTTAGTATATACATCTATGAGCCTAAATTGAGATATTGTATACAAAGAGTGATCAAAATGAGAAGAACTATCAATGCTACATGAATAAGGTTTCAACAAAAAGATCCCCAGGTGCCGTATAGGAGTGGTGGTTGTTGGCTGGCACATCATATCCGCGTCAAAACAAAATTTCTCAGCTTCTGGAAGGTGTTCTTTTTCTTCATTTCCTGATTCACAAGAGGAACCACAGGTCACATTACCTGACTATCATACCTTATAATAACAAGCCATCTTCAATTCCAGATGGCTACTATTATGGCTTCCCCTGAAGGACTTGGACAATCTCCTCGGCTCTTGATTGAATGCCTTTTAAATACTCAGTAAGAATGCGCTGCTGGTAAGAACCTCCTTCCTGAAAGAGAGAGAGAGAGAATGAAATGGATACCATCAAAGAGAGAAGAGAAGGAATAAATCAGAAGTGACTCAAACTAAATTTATCTGATGACTGAAATTCAAGGCCAAATGGGTGTCTCACGGTTCGGATCAAAGTACGCTCAATCCGTTTCTTAATGACAGCATAAAACTCCTCTGGTGAAATTTCCCCTTTGCCAACCGTCATTCCGTTGATCAAAAGTTTGTTCCATTCCTCCTCTGGAGCTGCCATCCATATAAATTCTATTAGTAACGCAGATCAGCAAACTTCTCTCTTCTCCAGGAAGAGTGAAGAAGTAGTTTACTAACACAGTTACACAGATAATTGTATTCTTTTAAGTGCAACACCTTTTATAATGACTTCAAGAAACTGCTCAGCCTTCAAAACTTCCTCTCCTGCAACAGAAACATCACTAGGGACTGGTCTCTAAAGCATCAACTTTTAAGCGAAAGCAAGTCACAGGAAAATCACTACAAAATTTACTCAAGACAGATAAAAAAAATAATGAGGGAAAATACATAGGTGTAATAAATAAAATTTTACGTCCAAGATATTCAGAAGTTATACTGTCACGTATTTTTATTTTGTTAATATAACTAGAACTTGCTGTCACATATTAGGGTAATGAATTTAACATATTAAGCAATACTCATATAAGCATAATGAATTTAAACTTCACGATAAATATATATAACTTGCAGAAAACAAGATTAAATGGATTAATCTTAAACTAATAATACTGTGAAAGACCAACATGCATCATTCAACCTACATAATTTTGTGAATAGCCTAGTGTTTTTTTTTTTTTAAAAAAAAAAACTAAACATTTTACTTTTCCTTTACTATCTGGATGAATATCCACGTGCTATTTAATAAGTTGAGGTTGTTCTGGAAACATTTAGCCTTATCCAATCCTAGTCATTGTCCAAAATTTAGGTGCTTTAGCTTTTGGTATTTCCTTTCCTACAATCATATTGTTTGCAAAGATAACTGAGTAAGCTCAGAGAGGGTAATACCTTTCTTTGCATAACTACGTTTGGAGAGAACTATGGAAGCATAAAGTTGCAAAACCTTTTGCAACATAGCCTCCAGTCCCGGCTTATCCCCATCTTCTTTTGCCTGCAGATGACCAATGTATTTTAGTAACTAAATCATTTATTAAGATCTCATTAAGGACTAGAATCTGAAAAATGTTGGAAGAAAAAATTAAAATATGAAAATCCAAACATTACCACGCGGAACATGAAATTAATGAATGTTGATGACTTTGAACATATATAGAAAGAAGACTGTGTGGCTAGTTTGATGCTCAAAAAAAGTAAGAGATTAGAACACGCAAGAAGACAGAGTGGAAAACATGCCCCAATTTAAGTTATGATTTCTTATTACTGTTAAGATTGAGTAAAATGTAACTACACCAGTAGTACTAGCCCAACACTCTTTGGCTACCAACAAAAGCTAATTCATGCAGGAAATAATAGAAAGCACAAGACAGACTCACTTGCCGCAGCTGCGCATTAACCTCTGAAAGAAAGCCTTCATCTAGTTGCCCTTCTTGTTCCCTTTGCTTTATCTCCTAAATATCAGAAGAGGGAATTATAAGTTGCGTAAATACATCTCAGTTAGTATTATAACTCAAAATTTGCTTGGGCAAAAAGACAACACATTAAAAAATTGTTGTGTACTTCCAGCAACATGGCTGTCCAAGCTGCTTCTATGTGTACCTTATATAAAACAACAAAGTAGAAGAAGCAACCATCTCCAAGTTCTTAGTTGCTTCTTGTCTTTGCTGGTGGCATTATTTCCGTTCTTCAAAATAGTCATGACTAACGGCCTTTTTTAAATAGACACAAGTCAAAAATAAAAGCTATAATTATCAAGATGCAATTGTGATGTGGGCAAAGCATCTATAAGTGAAGAGCAGTGATTTGCAAGCTTGGTCAATAAGAACTTTATCTTCAGCTCACAAGATAAGATAATATAAGGAGCACATGAAAAGGTATAAAAACGACTTCCCATGAAGACACAGAAAGTATCCAACGGAAGAATGAATATTAACTTTAAGCCAACTTGAATAAAAGACCTACTTTCTCCATTAATTTGAGGGCCTCAGGGTCTCTAGGAGGCCAAATAACCTCTTCCACTTCATCAACCACTGGTTTTAATATATCCTTGAGAACATCAGTGGAAGACTCTATTTTTTCCTGCATGAGAAAAATATATATATATAAAGAAGAAAAAAATGAAAGAACTACAGTGGGGTGAGGGGGGAGACGAAGTAATATAAATGAAGCACACTGGAAAATCAAATAACCGTTCATTGATGATAAGGAGAGAGAGAGAGAGAGAGGTACATTGGTCTTATGGACGAGGCAATCCACTATGCTCATTACAGATGTAGCCAATTCCTCGTAATCTTTCTGCAAAAAGAACATTATGCATCAGTATTTCTTGTGCAGAGCAGGAAACAGAAAGAAGTCAAACATTAGAACGTAATCAAATATTAGAATTAACTAAGTCAAAAAGCATGCTTTATCATCCTCTGATTTGCAGGTCTCAGTTCTTGCTGCAAGGCGTATCCAAAAACTCTCATTGAAAGCAAGGACATTCTCAACAACAAGCTTCTGAAGCTGTTCATAGACAAAAACACAACAATAATAAGGTCACAGAAATATATAATAAAAGATATTTGCAGTTTCAAGTGAATGGAGCCACATTTACTCATACAAAGTGTAATATCACACCCCATACTCTGAAGAAATTTGAAAATATGCAAGTGAAAACATAATGGAAAGAGTTTCTACCCTAATCTATAACATCAGAAACTCACATAAAGGAAATGTTCGAGATATGTTCTCATGAAAATGACTGAAAGCATTGCCTTTTATGGTCTAATCTCGTTATTCCTTCGATACATAAACAGAGCAGTGCTCTCAAAACAGTCCTCACAACATAAGAATAATTTGTAATCTTACCAAATTTATTGAAACTAATTTTAACAGAGACATTTTACCTAAAATGAAGTGAAACAAGAAAAAAAAAATTGCATTGCACCAGGAAAGTACCGTGTACTTACTTCTTTTGGATTTGCATCCCTCAGTGTATCTATCAGCCTGTCCACTTCAACAGTCTTTTTGAAAGCTTCCTCAGCAGCTTGACTGGCTGCATAGATCAAATTTCTCCTGTATTATTAGATGCAAACAAGCAACTTTACTACAGATAGCACCATCAATCAGATAAAAGTATACAACAACCATAGAACCACAAAACTTGAACAAAAATCATTTCAGCGTGAACAAACATAAGTGAATGATTCATGCCATTCCACTTAATTCTCCAAAACTGCAATTCCCACCTAGTATCGCAGCATGAGTCCAATGTCACTCTTTTCCCAGGTGAAATCAATATAAAAGTTGAACCAACAACAAGAAAACTAAATCCACTCTACTTAAGCTATTAATATTTCCAACAAATTCTTTTATCATCAATCACGCTTGTTACCAATCCAAATCAGGGCAATTCACATAGTTTTCTTGTTCTACTATTTTCGTTCAGCAAGTCAAAACGAAATATCAGAGAACATAAAAATAAATAAATAAAATAAAATAAAATAAAAAATTTAAAAATTTAAAATATATATATATACCTCCTCTTCCAATTCATTGAAGTGGTTGAAGAAAACGGCTTAAGCCACCGCAATTTGAAAACCCCAGCTCTCCAACTTTGGAACAATGAGCTCTATACCACAGGGCAAATGAACATTTATTTAGAAAAAACTAAAAATCTACATTTTTCTCGGCAACCAAACGGGGTGATGAGGAAAACGAAGCGATTAGTTTTTGAATTCAGTGAATCGCAGAGGAATTTTACCGGGTTATGGTGGGAATGAGAAGCGGAAGAGAAGCAAAGAAGGGCTCGTGGAGATGCTGACGTGGCAGAGAACGCCGCCATTTGGTTCGTAGCCAAGTAGTACGATTGTACGAACTTGCGGTGGCGGGAGAGAGGGCAACAAAGAGTAACGACCGTTCAAGTTTTGCAACCCAATCTTTTTAGCCTTTTGTATTTGCAGCAACCACATAAATTGATAGAAAGGCTTTGGGCCTGAAAGCCCAAATATAATTCCCCTTTTTTTTTCTTTGTTTTTTTTTTTTTTAACATGTCCGTACAAGAAGGGAAGAAGATTTGAACTACTAATCTCCGCTTCATGAGGCGTGGTCCCTAGCCGATTAAGTTATCTCTTGGGAATATTTCCTTTTTATTTTACGGTTAAATCTAAAATTGGTTTGAAATTTTAAAAAGACAAATGATAAAATTAATTGTTAGACTTTTAGTGTGCATAAAATTACTCATTCGATCCGCTTTCGTATGTAGTCGTTTGTCACGTGTACAAAAATATAATTAGTTAGTCTAATCATGTTGCACTGCATGTATTATTTCTACGTAAGCCTTGCCTACGCGATGCCAAGTCAGCATCCCATCTAGCTTAGTACGTCCACATCAATACCGCCATGTCATCGTAAATGTAGGTGGTTTAGCGTTTAAGAAATGTCAGCTAATTTTATCACTTTTAAAAACCATAAGGACCAATTTGATATACACCCAAAGCCCAAAGTCTAATTTTAGATTTAACACTTGATTTTAAACGATGAGGGTGTCCAAGATTTCGTTTCGACTAATCCCTACGCACTTAACGAATAATTATATCAAATCTAATGATAGCCTCAATAAATTCAATAATACTATAAACAACATTTTTATTACACCATTATCTCATTTTGCTAGTGTGGCACTGCCAATCAATCATATGATCGACCCTTGTTTAAAAAAAAAAAATCCAAATTAATATTACTACGTCAACAAAATAAAAATATAATTTTTAACATTAGATCATTATGCAGATGAAGTTAAAAACTCTTTAGTCTTTGACCTTTCGTTTCAGATTGTGGATTGCCCAAACAAAATTTCATTGGGCCAACGCCCAACTTGGGTTGGTCTGCAGCAAACCTGTTGAGGGTTGCGGTGCACAAGATAGCTTGAGCTTAACCTGCACACATTGTGGAAACATGGATTTTATGGGCCTGGCCTGATTGCACTCAAAATCACCCTAATTCACAAGGCCCAGCGTGAGGCCGAACATTTTGTGTGGGATGAGGATTTTTTTTTTTTTTTTTTGGTTAGAAAAATGTTATTACAACATAAACATTTCATAAATATCTCACAAAATTAACATTATAAAGTTTAGTAGTCATTAATTTTTTTTTTTTTCAAAAATGGTTAATCCATATCTATTAGTCTTTGTCACGTCAGAATGTTTGTATTGTATGCAACCTCTCTTTTCGATATTAGGTTTTCCGAGTAAGCATGAAATCGGTATTTAATTGATAGAAAATGATGAATTTAATCATGTAATTTATATTTTAACAACCCCTTAATAGGTAAGGCTCAATATGTGAAATATTTAATTAAATTTAGGTGAATTGATTTAATCATAGTTCAAACTCACCGGCACCGTTTGCCTACGGCCAAAAAATTCAAATTGTGGCCAGTTATTGTGGCTGAAACGAAAGGAGCCAGATCCGTAACATGGAGGAATGCGCTTGGCAGAGAGAAGACGTGGAAACTGCGGGGATGCATTTGGGGAAATGCACTGTTTCGTTCACCTTCACCTTCACCTTCCTTGCATGGTTTGATGCATTTTCCCAAATGCATCCCTGCAGTTTCTACGTCCTCTCTCTGCTAAGCGATGGCTCTTTTCGTTCAGTTATACTAAATGGTCACAATTTAAATTTTTTACCCGTCGTCAAACAGTGTTACTATTTTTAGTTTTACCATTGTGTTAAATCATCACTTATTCTAAAAGCGATAAAAATTTTTGATACAGAATATAAGAAGAAGGTGACCGCTATTGCAATCCTTAATCCAGCAGAGCAGATGATGATATTCAACGGATGCTACAGAGAGAGAGAGAGAGAGAGAGAGAGAGAGAAGGGGGAAGACGGAAGTCATGGATGGGGAAGTGAAGCACATGTTACACGTTACCAACATCTTTTCCAAGCTTTTTGGCACCATCCTTATTTTTAGTAAACACCTATGAAAAGGTGGTTTTGAGTGTGTCACTAATTCACCGACATACTTCACTATAATTTTATTTTCTTAATTTCCTAATAAAAATGACATGTGCATCTAACATATTTTCAATTCAATCCACGATTGTCACGATTTCTCTTTTTATCTTATTATTGTTTGAAGAGAATATGTTGGCTGTTATTGGTTCTCTACCGTTGAGTGTGTCACTAATTCACCGACATACTTGACTATAATTTTATTTTCTTAATTTCCTAATAAAAATGACATGTGCATCTAACATATTTTCAATTCAATCCACGATTGTCACGATTTTTCTTTGTATCTTATTATTGTTTGAAGAGAATATGACGGCTGTTATTGGTTCTCTACTGTTCAATTCTTACAAATTTATCGTCGGATTAATGGATTTGAAGAAAGGAGGGTGTGAAGCCAATGGGAAGAGAGGGTGACCAAAAAAGCCGGTAAATTTTTTTTTAATAAAAAAAAACGTGTCTCTATTTAGATTTCGAAGAGGTTTGCAATTTTGATGGTTTGTTTAAACTACATAAGATCTCCTTTTATTAAAAGTAGAAGAGGGAAGCCGAATATGTGGGTATGAGTCATTTCAAAGGAGCTCAAGCCCGGAATTTGATGCCACATGTTTTTGGTTACATGGGTTAAAATCACACTTCAACCATCAACTTGTCTCCTACATGTCTATTCACAACGTTGGACTCCAGCTCAAAAGTCTCATTATTTTCATCAACCAAACTACAAACATAAAAATGTCAACAAGCAACTCTCAGATTGATAACCTAAGCTCAGGTGGGCTTAGGTTAGATGCTTCTTTCCACCGGCCTAAATCTGATTAGTGTGGCATAATGAGAGGTTGATTTTTTCAAAGAATTACCTAAAAATTGAAGAAAAATCACTCCCCGACTGTATTTTTATTGAAAAAAAATAGAAAATATGAAGTCTGATTAATCAAATAATTCTTATTGAGTTTAAATAGAAGTAAGATGCAAACCTATAAGGAACAATTACAAAATAACCCTCATCACAAGTTCAATCAATCGAACTAAACATTGCATTTTCGATCGATTGAACATCAATTAAACTATCGATTAAACCTCTTGAAAATTACTTACTATTAAAATACCTCATCACTTCAATCGAACGAACTATCAGTTGATGCTTTTTGAACAACGTCTCACAATCAATTGGACACTCGCTCTCACTCTGAAACTTTTCCCTAAAATTATTAGCTAGTTGATGTGCATCAAAGCCTCTCACTCCTTGTACAAGTCCCACTAAGGTTTCTTCTCAAAGACTCCCATCCACCCACACCCACCCACTTGAGTAGGAAGAATTGGTCTAGTTAGCTTACACATGATTCTAAACGTCTTGTGAAGCTTCATCATTACTTTATAATCCAAAAAAGTACATAAATCTCGTGCAAAACCCCAATCCCATGTGAGAAGCATTGGAACTATACAAAATACACAGTAATTAAAAGTGCAATGTTCCTTTCTTATCTGCTTACCTTTCTGATATTGCTTGCAACTTCCGTATCTCATATGTATATATATACTTTCTTTCTTCTTTGGTTGTATGATTCTCAAAAGATCATCCCTATCTAGGGTATGAAAAGGTGCTGTTTGTCCTCTTTTGTTGGCCAGTTGGCCGACCGACCTTCTTCATCAAGATCTCCGCAAATTTCTTGCTTTCCCATTCTCATTTGAACGTGCCTTAGTCAATGCAATGATGGAAGGAATAACCACCTTCCATATAAAATCAAATTTAAATAAAAAAAAAACACACACACACACAAAAAAAACCTTAATCTAATGGCATGTAACATCATGTTCATTTTATTCCCAAATCAGCTTTTCTAATTGAATCGGAACCCATATCACATAATTCTTATTTAGTAAGACTAAAACGAGTAACGGAACTCTTCACATTTATTTATTATACTTATTTAAATTAGTTGACATTATTTTGTTTTTTGTTTTTTGTTTTTTTTTTAAATAGCTAACATGAAAAGACACTTAAAACACATCATGTCCTCAAGAGGTAGCTCAATTAGCTGGGATCAGGTCTAATAAAGCGGATGTCACTAGTTCAAATCTCTCTCTCCCCTTTTGTGCAGACATGTCAAAAAAAAAAAAAAAACACCTCATACCAACTTATATGAAATTTGTTTTGTTATTACTTTTTAAAGATTTTTTTTTTCCTTGCTTGAAAAAATGTTCTAATATAGAATTAATTTTTAATATTTTGCTAGAGTTTTGGCTACTCAAATTTGATTGCAACTATTAATTGCCAATTATTTTAAAAGGCTAGTTAATAATTAAAAAAAAAATGCAATTATTTCATTAATATAGAACTCACGTGTGGGCTGAGCACATTGTTACAATGTTAGCACCAAATTTGTGGGGACCACCCAATGTATTTGACTAAATTGGTCCTTTTTATTACCTATGATTCTTTAAAATATATCTTTTTGGGCAATTGCTTCAAATAATTGGCCATTTCCTCAAACAAATTCACAATTTCCTCTTCTTCATTTTTTGCCAAAAAAATATTTGACAATTTCGAATGCAAAAATGCTGCAAGGAAAACCAATTGTTAAGGACCTAACCATCGGCGGCATCAGAGCCTAATCAATTGTTAATGACTTAACAATTGATCCAAAAGCCTTAACCTTGCTTTATATTGATTTGGTTAAAGCCTTAACCCTTAAAACAGTAACAACAATAAATATATAAGACAAACAAATTTGAAATAAAATGAAGATACACGATCATGCATTCTCATAACTATTGATTCAAAGATGTTAAGACGGTTAGATACCCATTCGGTTAACCCTTAATTAGGATCGTGAGCAATCACTTTCAGCTCAGCAAATTTTTTCTCCATTTTAGCTATAAAAAAAAATCACATTTTTCTATTTTTGTTATCCACTTTTTTAAAGCACTTATATCTCATACTTTATTTTAGTTATCAACTTTCACCATTCTATTTAAATATTATTTTTCAATAATTTCTTTATTCTTTATTGATAATTATTTCTTAAAAAAAAAAAATTAACATTTGGTAAGCTTACAATGCTTAATTACCAAATTTTTTTATCAAACTAGCTGGCCGAATGCATGTGATTTTTCACACTCAAATTTGCATCATGGCTAGCTAAAATAACATTTGATTAGACGAGTATAAATGCCCTGCCCTTTGCTTGTTAGTTATTTGCTTAGAAAAAAAAATATATATAAATTCTTATATGTTTTTCCCAGCAAAAAGGGAGAAAAGAAAAAGGAATTAGATCAAGAGTTTGTTGCAAGATAATGATGTGATGTTTATTTATTGAAGCATGAGTGACTAATTGTCAACAGCCAAAAATCCAATTATTTTGGTGGTTGTGTGCTTCCTTGCTGGCTTAATCAAATGCATCATAGACCACAGGCACTGGCTTTTAATACACTAAGGAATAATAAAATAAAATAAAATAAAATAACAAGCCAAGGACACCTTTCTCCATCATAATTTTATAGCCAAAGAGATAGCCTGGTTTATCCTAATTCAAATTGATTAATCTAAAGTCAGGACTCATGATGGTGACTCCTCAAGAAAAATGGAACTTATTCAAACTTCTTGATCTCTAGAAGGTCATTGAGTGAACATTTTGAGAATACTTTTCTTTTCTTACTTCTGAAATAAAAAGAAAACATATTTGGAGTATTATAATGTTTTTTTAACAAATTGATGTGCCAATTTATAATTGATAAAATGATTAAAAATGTATAGTTGATAAGTCAGCTTATAATTAATTAAATTGACATGTCAAATTTTTTTGCTTAATTATTTCACTGCTTATGAATTGAGACTTCAATTTGTAAAAGAAATTATAGTAAAAGCTATAATACCTCTAAATATAAATTAAATTGATTCCAACTCCAATAAGTAAGAAAAAGCAAAGCTAGATAGGATTATACCTCTAATAGTAACTAAATATAAATTAAATTGATTCCAACTCCAATAAGTAAGAAAAAGCAAAGGTAGATAGGACTATACCTCTAATAGTAACTAAATATAAATTAAATTGATTCCAACTCCAATAAGTAAGAAAAAGCAAAGCTAGATAGGACTATTCTATTTTATTTTATTCTTTCCAATCATCATAGACATTAAGCCTAGTAATAGACAAGAGAAAAAAAGTATGCATACCCTTTCTCAAATTACTATTTGAGTGTAAATGTCCTTCCAAATTAAAGATTACGACAATATTTTTCTAAATTGTCAAAATTCCCATTTGTCCAGAAAAAGACAAAAATATCCTTAACAATTTTTCAAAATACTCCTATAAATTTGAATAATAATAAAAAAAGATGTGGGTGAAGACCCATTTTGTTTTTTTTTAAAAAAAAATTTATGAGGTCTTTTTGTCATTAAGAGGACATTAGATTTTTAGTAGTTTAGAAAGATGTTTACGCAATCTACAAGCTTAGTAGATTCCCTTGTTCCTTTTTCCCCTAAACAATTAGAAAAAAAAATAATAGTAAATGTGAACTAGCACATGCTAGCTATTAATTGTTGTACTTCTGCTAGGCATACTGTGGATGTGCATGCGTATTGGTTTGTGGATATCCTCAGCATCCATGTTACCATTAATTCGGCAGAAGACTATTACTTGGGCTCCATATAGGAAATAAAATTTACTGTCAAATCTGCTTACAGTTTGTTGATTCAGGACAAAACCCTTCATCAGAATCCCTTCCACACAAAAGCTTGGAACAAACTCTAATTGGAAGGCAAAAATTCATGAGAGAGTAAAAGCTCCTAATTTGGAAGATATAGCATGAAAAAGCCCTTCCAATTTTGGCCAAAATTGGTGGAGGTTCTCCACCTCCATGAACATGATATTAACTAATAACTATCCTCTGTTCTTATGTTTTATGGTTCTGTTTTTTTGATGTTTGTCTTAAAATTCAATCTGCATGAACGTAAAAAGAATATGCAAAAGAAAATATTATCTCATAATGCATTTTATCAAGAAAACAATCACAATAAATTTGACTTTTGAAACACCCATCCAGATTCCATATCATTGAGAAATAATATAATACGAGTCTCGGCCCATCCCACAAAGACAGAAATTAATCAACCACCTCCACCTCAATAGAGCTTTGATTATATTATTCAGCTTGGAGAAAAGCTGGGAATAAAATACTCAGATAATTGCTTGCCATCCCTCCAACTTCAGACAAGCTCAGGAGGAGAGTGATGGCTTTATAGCCCAGAAAGCCAAGTTGTTTCCTCTCTTTACTCAAAGAAAGAGAGAGAGAGTGAGAGATATGGCCCCAGCAGTCTCCAGAGCTTCTTCCTTAATGCTGAATTGCCCATAACACTTTTGTCTCTCTCTCTCTCTCTCTCTCTCTAGAGTATATTTGTTTACCTTATCAGAGCCAGAGGATTGTGCAGAGAAAGAGAATGAAGATCCAGTGCGACGTCTGTGAGAAAGAAGAGGCCAATGTATTCTGCCCTGCAGATGAAGCCGCTCTCTGTGAAGGCTGCGACAACAGCATCCACCACGCAAACAAACTTGCCAGCCAACACACACGCTTCTCTCTGCTCCATCCATCCTTCAAAGAAGCCCCTCTCTGTGATATCTGCCAGGTACTACTGATCAGTAATTAATTCCTCTTCCTTTTTCCTAATCAATAACAAAAGAAAGAAACACAAGCAGATGAAATTGATGGGTTTTGTAATTGGTTGCCTTTTCAGGAGAGGCGAGCCTTTGTTTTCTGCAAAGAAGATAGAGCCATATTTTGCAGAGAATGTGACGTTCCAATCCACAAAGCCAACGAACATACCCAGAAACACAATAGGTTTCTTCTCACAGGTGTTAAACTCCATGTTTCTTCTTCTTCTTCTTCTTCTTCTTCTAATGGCTGTGATGCAAAGATCGATGCTGAGATTACAAGCTCCCGTTCATCAATAAAGAGGCCAAAAACAATTCCCAATGAAGTGGTCAGCCATTCTTCAAGTGGGAAAATAATAACACCAACTTACAAGGATGAAGAAAATCAGATTAGTAATTCGGTTCCTCTTTCAACCAGCAGCATCTCAGAGTATTTGATGGAAACATTGCCGGGTTGGCGCGTTGAAGACTTTCTTGAACCGTCAATTGCTACCAATGGTTTCTGTAAGGTTTGCAGTGCACCCCTTGTTTTTCTCTAGTTTTTTTAAAAGCATCAAGTTTTTTTGTTTTTTATTTTTTACTGATATTAGTAATTACTTGATTGGTGTAGACCTATGATCAATCTCTCCCATTTGTGGATCAAGATCTTGAAAGAAACATGAGTTCTGTTTCAGCAAAAGATTTGGCAATCTGGGTTCCTCAAGTTTCACCTCAATCCCCTCCATTTCCTCTGTGTCTTCCCCAGACTGATTTTCTGAATGGATTTAACGAATTGGCAGAGGCAACTAATGTGAAAATAAGAACCCGGAAATGGAGTGATGACGGCTTTACAGTGCCACAAATCAGCCCTCCATCTCTCAAGAAATCAAGACATTTTGGGTAGAATTTTGCATTAGAAGTTTGTTTTTGTCAGTTCTTGTTCAATCTGTTTGTGATCTGTATATCGTCTCTTTTGTGTGTTTTTGTTAAATGGTTTTGCTGTTCTTCACTTGGATTGTTTTTTAATCATGCAAAACACTACAAATTAAGATGAAAAAAGATCCAAGTATTTATATCATTTTCCTTTGTAAGTTATATGCCTGTGGTCAATGAGGAGAGAAAAGGCTAGATGCCTTCCTTTCATGGGTGAGAACAATAAGATAAGCAACTTTCCATGATCAGTACACAACTGGTGTTTTCAAGAGGACTGTCTAATAACTTATAGACAACACCTTCTAACTAAAAGCACAAATTTTTTTTTTTTTTTTGAAAAAACATGTTATAGATGTAAGTTATAGGTGAAAGGATAAGTATCATTCTTGATAGAGTTGCTCTTACAAAAGAAAAGTGCTTCAACTTTCTTACAAGCTCGCATGTTAGTCCACACATGAATGCCACATGACACAATATGACCTAAAAAGGTTATGCAAAAAAGTTAACATATAAATTTAATTTTTGGAAAAATTACAGTTTACTCCCTCAAAGTTGACAGCATTTTTCAATTCGAATACCAAAGTTCCAAATTTTTGCAATTTGACCAATTGTATCCAAAACTTCTCATATTGCCCATAATTTTTATTTTTTTATTTTTTATAAAAAAATTAAAAAAAAAAAATTGGGGTGGTCGTAGCCACCCCTTTGGCCATTTGGCCATTTTTGCACTCTCAAATTTATTTATTTTTCATAAAAAAATAAAAATTATGGGCAATATGAAAATTTTGAGATAATATTGGTCGAATTGAAAAAAGTTGAAACTTTGTTGGGGTGGATTGCAAAAATTGAAACTTTGGTGTTCGAATTGAAAAACGTTGTCAACTTTAAATGGGTAAACTGTAATTTTTCCTTAATTTTTTTTGTAGCAAACATGGTAATTCGCATGAATACCATATGGACTGCCACATTAATTTATTAAAAACTTGTAATAAATTGCGGAAACTTCACTAAGCCCCCCTGAACTTCCAGCCGATTTTGCAGACTTCCCTTGAACTTTCAAATTTCTCATTTTGGACCCCTAAACTTCAATTTTCTCTCACTTTGGACTCATTTGTTAGTTTTCAACGTTAAATGCCCATTATACCCCTACCCAACCCACTTGAAATTCCAAAAATGCCCAAAACGACACCGTTTTGGGCATTAAAATTATATTTTTTTTTCTTTAAAAAAAATGAAAATGAAAAATATTAAAAATATTAAAAAAAAAAAAAAAAAGACTGGAGAAAGAGATCGGGGTGGCTCCAACCACCCCCATGGCCAAGGGGGCGGTCCGGCCACCCCCAAAAGGCCAACAAAAAAAAAAAACAGGGGGGCCGGGGGATCGGGTGCATTTGAGGATGGTCGGACCACCCCCAAGAGGCTGGGGGTGGTTTTGGCCATCCCATACGGCCAGGGGGTGGCTGGAGCCACCCTGATCTTTTTCTCCAGTTTTTTTTTTTTTTTAAGAAAAAAAAATAATTAATGCCCAAAACACCGTTTTGGGCTGGAGTGTGTTTTGTAATTTTGAAGTCCAAAACGGTGTAGTTTTAACGTTGGGGTATAATGAGTATAAAAAAGTCAAACCGTTAAATCTAACGTTGAAAACTGACGGAGGGATCCAAAGTGAGAGCAAATGGAAGTTCAGAGATTCAAAATAAGAGATTTGAAAGTTCAGGGAGATTTGCAAAATCGGCCGAAAGTTCAAGGGGGCTTAGTGAAGCTTCCCCTAATAAATTTGTTATAAGGACATTTACATCCCACTCACTTAAAGACAAAAAATCATAAAAAGATAAGTATCTAGATCCCGATCTCCAATAATGTTTATTGTCCGAATTGCTATCAATTTAGAGAATTCTTATGAAAAGGCCTACCTATCCCAAAAGATATGGGGGGCTGCCTAAAACCTATGTAGTTGGTGAATCCTATAAATATTGTAATAATTAGGTGCGTGAACTGCGATGGAGGGACAGTACAAAAACTCTATAGATCCTCCCTGTGCCCCGGATCCCATCAACGTCCAAGCACTGTATATGAGCACAAATGCGTACTAGGGGCGTGCATGTGGCAACTGAACGCATCACAATACGAAAATGGCAAAAATTCAACCTATGGAAATCGTGAGACGACGCTGTAGAGAGAACATCTTTTTGCCCCCATCTATCTATCTATCTATCCTGTGGAAAGTGGAGAACTTTACCAACACTATCGAAAATGATTCCTGCCTGCTTGTCACCTCTCAACTTTGGCAGTTTATGTGTCGGAGGTGGGTCCGAGTCCATCCATTCATAAGCTCATAGTAGTGGTGGAGTTAGATGCCTTGGTCATTATCCATTATCCAACTTACTTTCCAAGGCAAGAGCATCCATATCCTCGATTCTCTGATGATATTGCTAGTTTAGTCCTGTGATTCTACTTGATCCCCAAAGCAGTGCCACAATAACCTAGAGGAGTCACCCCTTTGTAGTCTAGTATCAAAGAGTTGCCTCAAGAAATGATAAAGATCCTAACAATTTTGTGGCTTAAATTGTTAGCAATCCTAAATATGAGAGAGCTAGCAATTCTCACTTACCTATTTGGACAAGTCCTATAAAAAACTCTCACATATACCATTAAAATGACTAACCATTTTGACAACAAATTGCTAGACATTTAGATCCGAAAGAAATAGAACAGGGTATTAAAAGCTTTTACATAACACTAATTATCTCAGAAGCTTGAGTTAACGGGCAATGTGAATTCAACACTTTTTCCCACATATAAATTCAAACTTTTCTCAATAAATGAAGCACATCAAATAAGTTTAACTAAAATAAAAGATAACCCATAAAGTCTAATAACATGTCTAATCACCAAGTATCCCAAAAAACTTAAACCAATAAAAATAATGAATTTAACATTCAATTAATATTACATACTAGTAATAGTACACTCTTATATCACTAAGTTGATGTAAGGGCACCCATCAACCCTTGAATTTTTTTTATTTTTTATTTTTAATAAGAGTTCATCCGAAAAATGATGAACACTACCACATAAACCCAATGAAATGAGAGTTTCCTACTTAGCATTACTCTTAATATTAACCGTGTCCATTTGAAGCCTCCTGCGGTCGCATAAACTTCCTTCCTCAAATGCCAACAAACAGTTTAGGCTGGGAGAAGTATTGTCTCTCTCTGACCAACTTCAGTAATATCACCTATGAATCCATCTTTTTAGTGCATTGTTTTGCGCAAGTCTTTTTGTTTGAGGAATTAATGATTTGAAACCAAAATAAGCAAAATACTACACAATTTGCCATTGCACGGGAAAAAATGCTTCCTTATGGAAGCTAACGTTCGTTTATATATACAAAGCAATGCGTTTAGACAGATAACAACATTGCGGTACTTGCTAAAAACCAAGCAAGATCCTGCTTCTGAAACTTCAAATTTACCGTTCTTAATTCGTTTTTGTCTTTCTTTTCATCTGTTTCCTTCCTCTTATTTTACAGCCTTTAGAGGAAGGATGTAGAAAGAAAATATGCATATACCTTTTGGATAGTTACAAACAGGCAAACTAATAAAAGAATCGCACCGTATTTGCACGGAAAATAGCAAGCATATAAATGATGACAAACCTGCAAATAGAAAATGGAATTGGGATAAATAAAACGTGTTAAAACCAAGGTAGATATTTCGAAAAAACTTCACTTATCCCAAGGCTTAAACTTGCAAGCATTTTTCAATGTCTTCCTAAAAATTTACTATGTAAGGTTCTAATCTTTTAAGCCCCGTTACATTACCTCCTCTGTTAGAATTTAACAATATGGAAAAATAAAATAAAAAATCCTTTACTAAATAAAAATTCAAAAAATAAAATAAAAATTGAAGAAACTGGCAATGGGTCGTCCTTTTTAAAATTTTTAATTTTTTTGAAACTAAGAGCATAATTGTGTTTTTAGAAATTTTATGGGATAAAAGAGACATTTTACATGCTATCAGTTTAAGTGAACGAAAAAAAATTAAACCCTAAAGTGATTGAAAGATCATAACTCCACATTACAAATTTCTAAATTTTAGAGGAAATATTAAAAAATACTTGATAGTTTAGAGGGAATAAGTGAAGTTTTTCTTAAATATTTAAAGAAACTCATTTAAAAAATAAAAAAAAACACACACACACACATGTATTGGCACGGAAAGAAAATCTAAGCCATTTCATGGAGACAAATTTCTAGAAAACTAACTACTTATCCCTTATTTGTGTAGTAAGTGATATCTATATCTTTAAGCTAATCTATAAAATGAAGAGGTTCCATGAAAATCATATTTAATTCAATTGATCCACGTATCAGGATGTAAAATATAAACTGAACAAATTTGCGTTACCTTCATTTGGAGGGTTAAAAAGCAGTATGTCATGAAGTAAATGCAAAAAGTCTATCCGCAATCTTTGTGCGACAAAGTGGGCACTCAGAACAAGCAAGCGAACAAGATTTACACACTGCAGAAACGGTGCAATAGAGGTTATAATAAAAAATGACAAGCATGAAGGAAAGGAAAGGGGGGGCTCGTGGAGGCATGAATCACTTACAACAAAAGTGACGGCACGGGAGAAGAATTGCTGCAGTTGGTGATTCAAAACATACTTTACAAATATGGGAATTGGCATCTCCATTTCCTAGGTACTTCAGCTCCTTTTCCTTCATCTCTTGCATTCGTGCCTGAAAGAGTAAAACAAACGATCCAGAATATAAGCATCCCACCAAGGCAAAAAATCTCAAGGAAAATTATCATTCAAAGCACCTCTGTAGCTCAAGCAGATTCTACTTCGACTGGCTGCTCTAGATAATGGAACATAAAAAGATATTCTCCAAATGTTCTGGAAATAGCCTCAGAAAGTTTCATCAACCTCTAATTTTCTTTAGAAGTTCTTGCTTGGAATATTGTTGACCAGTATGAAAATTATTTAAGTTTCCATGCTAAGTTAATAAGCCTAGTTCATGGCTACTCTCACAGGCTAATTTGAAGATGTTACACAGCCTAGCGTCTGAGGGGATGCAAGGACTTTACATGAGAGAAGTATTTCAGGTGGCAGAGTATTCTGTTAATAAACAAACTTTACCTTACTCTTGATTTTCAAACATAGAATTTCCAAGTTCAGATTTTAAGGGGAAGAAGAAGTTTAGCACAACAATGTCAGCAGATAAAAGTAGAGTACAATGTTACCTTCAAGCGAACAACCAGGGGGGGTTCTTCCTTAGGAATCTCATCAGCTGGTTTTGAAACATCCAAAACTTGTCTCTCTTTGAGGACAGTATTGGTTTCAATTTCATTTGTTTTGGGATCATTAATATATTCTGTTCCTTCACTATGCCTCTCGTCAGTGTTCGACTCGGGGGTAACTCCCCCCTCTTTCTTCAACTTAGCAACAAGCACCCACATGTTCGCCAAATCATTTTCCAGAGCCTCCTCCCTTTTCTTCCCCTCTTCAACCTTTTTCCTAAACTCATCTTCAATGAACTCCTTTTCAGCTAAGGCAACCTCAAGCGCTGCCTCCCTTTGTTTCCTTGCCTGCAATTCCATCTTTAAATCATCTGGATCAAGATTCCATGACTCAAAATCATCCACTCCAGAAATTTCATTAGCACGGCCAGGTAGCCTCCCTTTCCTTCCAGATCTTGTTCCATCATTAAACTTGCGGCTGACACCATTCACAGTTTGCATAGCATTGCTTCTAGAATGGGCCAAGTCTCGAGCAGCCAACAACTCTTTTTCTACTTTTGCATTCTGTAATGAAAGCTTTGTCACTTCACCAGCCAAATTCTTCAGCTCGACTGCAGCAGCAGATGCCAGTTCTTTTGCATAAGAAGCTTCTTCAGCCAATTTCTGATTCTGCACACGTAACCCACTGTTCTCCTCTGAAAGCTGAACATGCTCCAGCTTAAGTCTCTCATTCTCAATCTCCTGTCCAAACAAACAAAGATAACCATAAGTTCCACAAGAGCATGGAAAAAAGAAAGAATGAAAAAAAAAAAAAATAAATAAAGAATTTACCATGCAACAGGCAAGTCATATACCGGCAAAAACTACTATCACGTGAAACTATATATGAACCAAGGAAAACAAACCGATACATACAATTGTGACTTCAATAATGGCAGAATACTTGTATATGCCAGCCCATCAACAGCAAACACCTTTTAATCCATTAAGCTATTATGATCCAAAAGTGAGAAATATCGAGTAATCACCTGAGTCTGTATTTTCTTTTTCAACTCATCAATATATTCTTCAGACACAGACTGTTCCGATGAGATTGATGATTTATCACCAGTGACTGAGACCAAACGCTGCTCAAGGAAATTCACTTTTTCCAGCAATTCCTTGTTCTCTGAACACTGAAAATTACCAGATAATAAAGTTCAATAGCTTGAGCATACAAAGAAGAAAAAGAGTGAGTGCAGTCAACATCTCTATTTACTAAAGGGCTTAATAGCATCTTCAAGCAAAGGAATTTAAAGCTGCATTAGTAAGAATGAAATGAAAATAAATCAACTTAAATAACTAATAGAAACAGAGAGTAACATTCTGACCTTGTTCTGCAGCTGTTCCTGGAGGATACGATTATCTGCTGATTTTATCTGCAGAATCAATAAAAAAATCATTTCAAATTAAGTGACAAACATGAAATAGCATGGTTAATTATGTCCTATTTATGCCATCAGAATATATCGGATGAACAAAAACCGACACTATATACAATCATATAAATGAGCTTTAAACAAGTTTTAGAATAAAACAGCATTATTCGATGTCCTCTAACACCATATATAGTTGCATACATACTAACCTCCAGCTCAAAACCCTTCTCATTACACTGCGTCATCAATCTCATAACAGTCTGTCACAACACAAAAGGAATCAGATATAATTAACTATCTGCTAGCAATAACATAACAAATAACCATATAAATAAAACAGCATTTGAGAGGATAACAATAACCACAAGGATGAAAAAACTTGAAACATACCTGCTGCATTTCGACCAATGATGCATTAGCAATTGAAGCCTCACCACTCTCAATGATACGCTGCTCTAAGACCCTCATTTGCCTTCTCTTTTCTTGGATCTCACGTTCCAAGTTTTGAATCTATATGAAAGAAAGCACAAACTTTATCAGGGCCTTTGGGGAAAGAAAGATGCTCCTAGACGAGAAAATACAAAGAATTTGGAGAGACTACATTTTTGTTTCAGTAATTAACTTCTAGACGGTCTAACAATGTCTATGTTGGGGCAAAAATAAAGAATCAAAGTAAACTAGGCAGCTTTCTGGCCTATAAATAACACGCAACTGCTGGGAAATCATGGAACTAGACAAACTATAATATATGGGATAAGTCAAGCCAACTCAAATTTAAGTTGAACAAAGATTCACTTGACAGCCAAAATATCAAGGTAGGATGAATTGGAGAACATAATGTTCATTGCAAAGTGCAATATTTTCTTGATATCATACAAAGGATGGAGCTCTTATGCCAGAATGCCGAGAGAGCAATGCAACAAACGGGCCATAAATTGTTTGCTGCCATAATTTTTTGAAAACATTCAATAGAGCTCTTTTTAACCAACTTAATTGCAATAAGATGCAGCGTGGATCTAAGCCGGAGTACGATAAAGATATACCTGTGTTTTTGAGCTATCAGGGTCATTTACAGACAGCTCTACCAAACGCTTAAGGGTGCTGGTGCTAAATGCAATTTCCCCAGCAAGCATCTTGACTTGCTCAACAAGAAGGTCCACATGATCTGACATTGTCATCCCTCCCTATAATCCCAAACATTAAGCAGACAAATTCATACATTAACTTCAAATAAGATAAAAGTCGACACAAATATGAAATACCCATCATCAAAACAAGCATAGACGCAATAAACCCACGAAATAATAAATTACTTGACCAATATCATTTAGAAATATGTTCTTTCATCATGAGGTAGAATCCACGGGAAAATGTCTATCCCAAAAACTTCAGAAGAATTTCTGCAAAGGACCCAAGATTTCCTGGTTTGATAATTGAAACTGACAGAAGCAAAGAAAGAAGGAAAGTCTGAGATATTCTGGAAATTATGTGAGTGAGAGAGACAGAGAGTTAAGATTTGTTATAGGGTATTTACCAAAAGGGGAGAACTTTAATGAAGTTTCCTCAACAGGAATAACTAGAAAGAAAGGAGAAGAAATAGGAAAGAAATGGAAAAGGATGTGGAAGCCTTCCATCCATCAAATAAATTTTCACCACCATAGTATAAAGGAATTTAGCGGAGTCTCGACACCAAGATGTCAAGGAGAATCATCTCTCCAGGAATTCCAGAGAAATCTATTTTGCCTATACAACAAATCCTTTCCTGTCCAGCTCAATAATTCTTCCAAAGGCCAATATACAGACAATATGGTTAATATAAAAGAGGGCAAAACAAAAACGAATTTGATTACAGGGGAATTGTTTTTTTTATAAGAAATCGAGATATCATTAAAAAGGCTCACCCAACTACATAATAAGTATACAAGAGAAGTCACCTAAACAAAAAAATTATGATAACTAATCGCAAAAAAGAAATAAAAGCACATGACCAAAAATAAAGGGTGTTAAAAAATAAAAACTTAAATTCCAAAGATATAGGGTAATATTTTAAGATACCCCCAAAAAAAAGGCCTTCTAAATTCCAACCTAAAACCTGCCGAGATAAACAAATAGGTTGCCAAATTTTGACCCCCACAAAAACAGACGGCATGGACCCATTGGCCCATCTTGCATCAGTGTACAAGGGAGAAAACTATATGCACATAGCAAAAAAATAAAATACATCAACAAAATTATATGCTTTATGTTCTATATAGATAACAAAACAATAAAATAAAACAAAACATAGTAGAACATACTGTTGGCAGTTTTGAACAACTGATAAGTTCACCCGCTTGATTTGATTCAGTAATTGTACTGCCAGATGGTGAGAGTTCTTCATTCCACTTGCTAGAAGATCTCCTGTGTTTAAAATCATAAGGTGCATCTACTGAAGCTGCGGAGACAGATGATGCAGAATCCTTCTGATTTTCACCTTCTAGATGCGAAGAACCCTCTCGCAAAGCATCAAACTTCTGAGAAAGAAAAGATGTAGAATGAGCACTGGATTCATGTTTTCAAACAGGAAAACAAGAACCACAAATTATGTAGTGCCAAAGACAATATAGTTCTTTTTAAAGGGGGTGGTGGGAACTACTATTCTGGAAGGACTTGTTTGAGTAACTAAGCACTTGTTAACATAAACTTGATTTATTACAGGAAATATTGAAGCAAAACCTTAAGATTACTCGCCAAATTTTCAATACAAGAAATTAGCGTGGCTTCTTTTTTGATAGAAACAAATATTTATTAAGATTTGAACAAACTATTTCACAAGCTTAGCTTAGATTGGAAAGAAGAACACTGAACATACAAGCAAAAAAATCGGTGCTTTCATATGCATGACTAATATTGAGAGAGAGAAGGAACTCACGTCATCCTCACCAACAGAGTGACTCGTTTGATGACTGGGAATATCACTCAAACATCCAGGAATGGTATTCTTTGAAGAGACAAGTATGAGCTTGGTTAGTCTCTGGATTCTACTCATTAGAGCAGCCTTGGCTTCCTCTTCTTCCTCCAATCTTGATTGCATTTTCACTTGACCTTCTTCCAACTAGTCAATCAAGAATAGAAAATGGCCAGTAAATATTAGTCATAAGATCATATTTAGCAAGTGCCACATCATATAAAATTCATATGATTAGGGAGAGGGGGTGGGAAGGAAACCTTTTGCTTTAAGGTCAGAAGCTCCTCATGATTGACACCAGCAAGCACCCCGCTCTTTAGATGATCAAGTTCTTGTTTGAGGCTTGAAATTTCTCTTTGATACTTCTTAATCAAAGATTTTTCATCGATAATCTGGAATATTATTTTCAAAAAGAGCTTGAATTGTTTATTACTGGAAATTGCATTTAAATTCTTCTAAATCACAATGAAGTTGCAACACACCCTATTACGTGAGGCATATATTTCCACTCGCTTTGCCCTGCTTGCAAACTTCAGTGTATTATGAGTTTCCTCCATGTTGCTTGATGCAGGAGTTACTGTGCATATAAGCTGGGGACATGTCATTTGTAGAAAAGGTTCTATTAGTGTCATTACATAATGATTCAGGAAAAGTGGTGAAAATGGGAATTCTGTAGTCAGTCTATACTTCAACTCATATAATGGTGTAAAACATCATTCCTAAAGACTAGTATATGTAAGTTTCCGGCAAAAAGTTAAAATTGTACAAGTTGTTGTATATCAATACCATAACATTGCATCTTAAACTTACAGAGACATGTCCATGCCCACTCAGTGAAGATTGCAAAAGGCGGGTAAGCTTAGAATCTCGATAAGGAACATGAGATGCCTTCCCCTCACTCAGTTTTCCAATAACCTTCAAATTGAAACCATACAATCAATTCAAAAACTTTAAATTCAAGATGCATACACATAGAATAATTTACAGCAGAACAAATGGAAACTTCTTCTCAGCTAAAAGTCAAAATTGCATACTTCTTTTTGCACTCACACCTACAAGTACATGTATTAGTTGTTTAGGTGAGCTAGAAAATATAAACCTATCAGCAACAGTATTCTTAAATGGTTAAACGCGTGTGTATGAAGGATTGGCGTGGTTTTTATATGAGGGGAAATAGAGACTACAATTTATGCATTTAATGGACTAAACAGAAATAAACACTAAGAATAAGTTTAAGAGATACTTTATAACATCTAAAAACTGCAGTGCACCAACCGTTCCAAGGGTGAGAAGGCTTTTGTTTATGTAAGATCCTTCCTTTCTCCGCAGTCCAGTTGTTTCAGTTTTCGAGCTCTCAGATCCGGCTAGATCAATCAAATTCTAGGAAAAAGAGATAAACCAACCAGTGAGCCAAAGCATGTACTTAAGAATAACATTTTATTTATGTTGAATGACAAATGATTTTAATCATACAAGTTGAGAGAAGATCACTCCATCGTATTCATCACCATGGGCGCTACTTTCAATCATCTGCAAATGCATCGATGAGTTAGAGACAAAAAGCAAGAATTCAAACTTCTGAATCAAGTCGATTAACAAATAGAAGTGATGCAAACTATCATTAATAATTCCAAAGTATAACCCTCCAAGTTTTCCAACCAATGTATAAAAAGAAATCATTTTTACACAGGGCATCCCTACTATCTTATATTTGGGATGAATGGGTCATATTGGGGAAGGAAAAGCAATTGTGACATTTATATACAGGAACCTATAGTCACCTCAATGTTTTAAAGCTGCTAGTACTCTTTCAATTCCACATGGGTAACAGTAAGGATGCTTACAAGAACTTTAAGAAACAAAACAAAAGGTTGAACTTCAGGATATTGACAAGTAATAAGAATTGATGCCTGTGTGGCAGTGTTTGTGCAGGCATATGTGAGAGTGTGAACAAGTTAATCATTTAATATTTCAAGAAACAACACTAAATACTAATTTGTCAATAATCTTTAGCTTAATCAACACCCTCTTTCCCCACAAGAATGAGGTGAATGGTGTGGTCGTGGGTTCAAGACCCACTAAATGTGTCTAACTTATCAATAGAAAAAAGAAATACTAAAATTCAATGTAAGAAATAGATAACAAAAGCAGCAGCTTATTACTGCTAAGTTCATATCAACACTGATGAAGAATGTTTACCAGTGTAAATATGGTGTGACTTCGGCTACTAAACAGATTGAAATTATTTGATCCAACATGACGATGCTCTGTCATTACCATGCACCAATTGAAAGTGTCAAATAAAAGACTAACCAGTCACTCACGTAACACAAAAGATTTTTTTTTAAAAAAAAAAATGAAGGAAAAATCAATGAATATAGTTGGAGTAATTGGTGTAGGCACCTTCCCCAGCAGCAATAAAAGAAAGTGCATGCCCAGGAGACAATACAACTTCTTCCTTTATACCCTCAACATAGGTTCCCTAAAAAAATAATACTCAGATGAGACCAACTTATAATATAAATCGTGAATAGAAATAACATTTTTTAAAGAAAGTATAATTGAGAAACCTGTGCATCTTCTCTAACACGCAAATTCTGACCTGTTGGATCAAGCAAGTCATTTATCACCTGATATCAGAAGCACAAATAGCACCATATATCAAATACGTTGAAGTACAAAAAACATTTTTCAAAAGGATTACTCCACGCAAATGATGATAGACATTTTAAAATTCAAAAGTCAAATGCCATCCTATGACAAAACTGGGAAACTCATCTTAGTTCTACTGACCTCATTATAGATTTCAAGATATGACACACGGAGTAAGAACTCTCTTCCTGGAGTCTGAAAAGAGAGTGTGGTTAGTAATCCATTCATAAATGGTCACTTGCAAATATTTTTTAAAGAAAAAGAATTACGACAGAAAAGGAGTAGTCGGATCAATGAATAATGAACCTAATCATACAATGACAAAGCGAGTGACTACAATGATAAAACAACATATCAAAAGAAAAGTGGGGACAAAGTAAACAGTATTCTCAATAACCAGAACCTACAATTACAGTTCTTCAAATAAAGTAAAATGGTGAAGTCCAATAAACGAACATCCCATTCCAGTTATAATTCCTATGTTAGCAGGAATGGGACTACTCCTGAGGATAACTAGTAGAACACCATACTTCAGTTAATTATATTATACTTCAAAGTGTAATACTAAAATATAATGCAGATCACTAAATGAATCTATATTTCAAGGAGGATATTCAAGAAATCAATACGTGAAAGGAGAACGTGCCCCATTAGAACCAATGATAACAAGAGATCTTGGGTAAAAGTAGGAAAACAAAAAACAAAAAGAATTCTACCTATTATTAAGAACACTTACATCTTGGATAATGCTGAAAACATCTTTTATAGCCAATGGTATAATACCTGGAGCATTATGATCTCCCTGTACAAATTATATAAGAGAAATTTCACAACAAAAAATTAATGTTAGCATATCTTGCGTGGTAACATTTGGGAATGGGTACACTGAACATCGAACAGAGTGAAAACATAAGTTGAAAACTATTAAAATCAAAGTAACTTCAACACAATGTCTTATGGTAGGAGCATACTGCAGAATTACAACATCACCACAAGATCAGAAATGCTAAGCATGACATTCCGACATACTTCAACAAAGCATATTTGATACAGATCACCATATTAAAGTCAAAGATCTTAGCTTTCTTTTTTTTCTTCCTTTCTTTTTAAGCAATGTTCAGACCTGAAAACCTACCCCATCCCCCCATGCAGCATATAGATCCCCAATAACAACTTTAACTTAGACTTATAAGAATCCATCAAAGGGATCCCGGCAGGGACTAATATCGGCTTTCTTGATGGTAAGCACAAGGCCAGAAATGAAATCTGATGGTTAACATTACTCTACAGCAAACTCAAGGAAATTGAAACATTGACATATCCAAGGATTCAATTTTCATAATATATTTACTCCTACAACGCAATTCCAACAAATCATCACCAAATAAAATCACGAAAATTCATTTAATTTGCAATTTTTCCCCCTGATTACCCAGCCAAGGAAATTTTAAGTTGACAGATAAAGGGGAACTCGTGGACAAATGACTAAACATTATCAACTTAACCAATCGGTCATAAGCAGAATTTTACTCAACAAGATTGGTCAACAAACAGAGTTGAGACACAGCTAAAAATTAAAGCAGTTCGTTATGATAAACAACGACACTTACATGCATAGTGTGTGTCTTCCCACTACTTGTAACACCATAGGCAAAAACGGTTCCTGCATTGTCAGAACACAACGTTTAACATGAGCAATTTTCCGTTCCCAATTAGTACCATTGCATTAACAGTTGCGGCAAACAATTTGATTCAATCACGAAACACCCACTTCAATTCAGTCAATTTTAGTCTATGAACTAAAACTAACTCACCACTCATTCTCAGTAGCTGTTCACTAAAATTATTCAAATGTTTCAATACCAAATTCCATTTTTGCTTAGAAATAAAACGGTCAATTGACTTAAAAGAATTACATACCATTAACACCTTCCATGGCAGCCTTGACTACAGGATTAGCAGCTACTTCATACACTTCCTCTGAAGTCGTATGTGGTCCAAAAACCCTATCTGCCAATCCAAAATTAAAACCCACAAATTCCTACATTAAATGCAAATTCAATTTAAGCACATTCATCCAAATTTGCATTGCACCAATTAGCTTAAAACTTCAAATTCCAAATCGCCAAATCCAAGAAAATCAATACCAAACGCATAAGCCGTAGCTGGATTATACTCGTTCCTCACAAGCTTATCCCCGTCCGCGTACCACGCGATCTCGTCTCCTCTCTGGTACTCCCTCTCACTGCAACCACAGGTCTCAAAATCAAACAATATCAATCACATCGCCTAAAATCACAATCCTAGAAACCAAACGATCTCATTTGCTGAAATTGAAAAGCCAACGGATCTGATCCAATACGCTCAGATCTACCATTACCTCAACGGCCTGAACCGAATCGTCACCGAAATGCTATCCCCAGACCTTGGCACATCGACCGGATCCGCAATGAACTCCTCCGCTGGGAACCCGACCGGCGAGCGACTATTGTACCCCCGTGGACCGCCGTACATTGAATCCGAGCGGGTCCGACTTGGGGTCATGGATCGGGAGCCGAGTCCACCTCCAGAGTTGAAAAATGACGCCGCAGAAGACGAACACGAACGCGGCACGATACGGCCGTTCATGAAGGATGAAGACGACGACGTGGACGACGCGTACGGCGTCGATGGCTTGCGGTACGAGAATGGCGAGCTGCTCCTCGCTCGCGAGGACGAGGCCATTGCTTCGAATCACTGAGTCGGTGATTCGCGCAAAGAAACACAAAAGCAATACAAGAAAGCAGCTGCAGCAGTAGAAGAAGAAGAATGAAGAGAATGTGTCAGATTGCTCACATGGCTTTGGAATCAAAAGCGAACAACGTTGCCTTCTTTCTTTTTTCTATTCTCTTCGACGCTTTAGCTATTTCTCAGTGAGAGAGAGAGAGAGAGAGAGAGAGGGGGAGAGAGTGTTTCGTCTTCTTTAAGACAAAGAGTTGCAGAGAGAGGAGAGAGAGAAATGGAAGGTTGGTTTATTGATTAAGTTTAAGCTTGAGCTTTGTTTTCATTTTGGTTTAGGTTTAGTTACTGTTAAAATTTTAAATTTTTGTTTTACTGTGGAGATGACGTGGATGAGTGGGGGGGTTTAAATTTGGTGGAACCGCCTCGCTCACGAGAGAGCTTTGAAAAATAAGCGTGAATTTGAGCGGGAATAACAGTGCCCGCCGACCCAGACAAAATTGAATAGAGTCGATATAAGGACAAAATGTAGGTTGGGTAATTTTATGCTGAGCTTGAAGTTTTACTCTCTCTCCGGTGGTAAGTCCGTTTCCACGCGCTGTGCTATAATCAAAAGTGCATTTCGCTCAGCAATTTTACACGTTAAACGTCTATTTTTTAAATTAAATTGCAAAACACGAGCCTATTTAAAAAAATAATGATTTCAAATCATATAAAAATTTACGCCTTTGCCCGGCATGTAAGTGGGTGAATTTTTAAGACTTATCATTTTAATGGTAATTTTCACAATATTTTTAAAAAATTATATTTTCATTAACCGTGTTTTAAATTACTATTTTTTTATTAATAATAATTAAAAAAAAAGCTTGTAATACTATAGTTTTTAATATAACTTCCTTAAAAACTCACGTCTAGATGCAAAGACGGAACTACATATAAGTCGGGGACTCGGGGGCTATAACACCCTCTAGGTTTCAAATTGTCTTCTAAAATTTTTTATTAAATTAAATAAATATGTTTTTTCATTTTTTTTATAATGAAAAAAATATCCTTAAGTCGAAATAAGCAATATTTATTTGTCCCTTTCCATATAAATAAATATTTTTAAAACACTTTTTCTCTTTTTGTTTATTTGTCAAAAGGCCCATTTTAACCAAACACCCGTCTCTAGTACTGTAAAGTGGTTAAAGTGGACAGCGGTAAAGTGGTAGAATGTGAGCAATTGATTGAAATTTGAAGAAAAAATGGGAAATGTGCGGACGAGTGGAGGAGCGTCGTGTGGGAAAAGTGGTGTTGTCAGTACTCGTTGAGACGATGGCACGTTGCAAAATAACTGATCTGTCCAACTTCTTGTGGGTCACACGTTCTCCCGTTTTTTTCTCAGGATTTTTTTGTTTTTTTTTTCATAAGGACCTTCTTTTTTGGTTTGTTGGTAAATGGCAAACGCACGAACTCTAACTCTGGGACAGTCATTCATGACAAGTATGAAGTATCCTGCCAAAAAGCATTCGCAAATCGCAATGTATTTTCTGCATTCTTTTTTTTAATTTTTATTTAAGGGTATATTTGATTTAGCAATTTTAAAACATATTGTTTACAAAAATATTAATTTTAAAATATAGTGAATGAAAATGTGATTTTGAAAAATGCATTTAAATATTTCATAAAATTAATTTCAATTTGTCTTTTAAAATTATGCGTTTTTTAAAACACATTCATTGCCATGATTTTTTTTCGCATTTTCAAAACAGTCTTTTATTTATTTATTTTTTTTTAAAGGAACAAACAGTCACTTTTTTTAAAAGCATTTCCAAACAAAATGTTTCCCGGTTTAATTTAAATACGTACTTTTGAGCTGCGAAATCACAAAGCCAAACCGACTCTAAAATAGCTAACCAAAAAGTTGTTTTTTTTTTCATTTTAGCAAATGAATTTTAAATGCACTCTATATTTTTTTGTCTATATCATTTTTTTTTTTCAGGTATATATTTGCTCTTTGATGAAAGAGAGAGAAATACATCGCCTCCCGAGAAATGAATAAATAAAGAGATAGTGGGAAAGAGAAAATCCTAAAATACTTATGCATTGCGGCTCAAATGCAAAATGCATTTGATTTAGAAAATATAAATGGACACGTTTTTTAGGCATTTGGTTAGTCATTTTAAATACAACTCTAAAATAAATAAGTCACCAAGAGCACTCACAATGGAGAAGCTAAATTGTATTTTTATCTAAAATGACAAATCAAATTTATAAAAAAACCCTCTACATTGAATTAGGAAAAAAAACAAAAAAAGCAAAATTGATATTTTATTGGATTAGCTGAAAAAAAAAATGCTATATGTAGCGGCACTATTCACAGGACCCATTTTATTTTCTCCTATTATTTCTCTTTCACATCTTTATTTTTCCCAAAATTTTCTACTATTTCTCTCTCCACATCTCTTTTTTTAAAAAAGTTGAAAAATATAATCTTTAGTAAAACTACAATCCTTATAAAAAATTAAAAAAAATAAAATAAAATTTAAATGATATAGATAATAATAATAAAATAATCGGATATATGGTATCTTTTAAAACTTATTAGCTAAAGCTAGATAATGTGGGTTTTTATTAGCCATTTTGCATAAAAATATACATAAACCATTGTGAATGCTCTAAGTTCTCTAGGTCTAATTAAAGAAATAAAATCTATCTTCTAGAAAATGATTAAATACACTTTAGCCCTCTTAAATTGACAACCCTTTTCAAAGTAGCCCCATGAACAAATGTGACATTTAAATACATAAAATTATCACTTTGTTGCAACTAAGCCCATCTTTTAACATTGAAGTTAGAGTGAATGGAAAAATTACCTTCAACCAAAATCTTTCGAAAATATTCTCATTTTGACCATTAAAAAACCAAATTTACCTTTTATAATTATCAATTAATAAAAAACTTTTTTTTAAAAAAAAAAATTGACATAAGTATTAGATTTATATGCTAACCAATTATGATCATTGATTTTAAAACGATTAATTAACAAGATAAAAACAAAAACAACAACATCAAAAGCAAGAACTTCAGTATATTATAAATGTCTAGGATGCTAATAATATATACCAATGCATGCTACAAGTCAAGCTACTTTGTCGCAGCCTTCATGATCATTCCAATTATTAAAAAATTTTAAAAGTTAATTATTTTTCTCTTTCAACTAACATTTTGTTGGAACTAATGGCTTATATTAGAACACCAGTGAAAGGCCGGTAGATGGGATTGGAGTGAACAACGCGATAATGACGATCACGGAGTGGGAGGCGTAATTAAGTTTGCGGGGGGAACGACTAGGTTGTGGGGTGCGATACAGGGTATTTAGGAGATTTCCAAAATACGTTCGTACAATTAGGGTTTAGGATTTTCCTATATAGATATATATATGTTATGATATAAACCTGAATCATTAATAGTAAAATACAGCCACACTTATGGACATAAACAAGCCGAACCACGTTAAATCTGTGTCTTGACTCTCTCTTAATCTCTCTCTTTTTGATTCTATTGCTCGTCATTGTTGTGCATGGTAACAACAATTTTATAATGTGGTTTTGTAACTATATATATAACTTTAGCTATTATGTATTAGGATCAAAGTATACTTTTTCCCCTTTCCTCCATTTGAATAGAAGAAAAAAAAAATCAAAGTTTTCTTCTAAATTTGATTAAGTAAATTCTTCAAACTCATTCTATTAAATTGACATGTGTTCAAAATGTATGTGATTTTTACATTAATTTTTAATTATTACATGCATTTTGTATACAACATGAAATTTCACATAAATGTTTTAAAATGCATCCAATTATTTATGCGGCTGATGGGAAACAAAAACTAAAATGAAAAGCACTCAATTATTCCCTCACCTATTGTTGAATTATAATCCCAATATTATGACTAGTATTTATGGACTTCAGAGCCTATAAGGAAGCACTACACTCCTTCAATCATGCATGGTGGCAGTTGGCATTCAATGGCGACTACCTTATAACAAAAGAAGAAGGGGGGGGGGGGGGGGGGTTTGGTGGGTTATTATTGGAGACACACTCTTACTAGAGCCGATGACCGTAAGCCATGAGCAAACCACACGCAACCCCGATCAAGAGACGATGCATGGCAGAGTCGTATGAGAAAAATAATGACCTTTAACTAGGAGGAAAGAAAACAAAGTGGGCGGTAAATCATTCACGAATTCATTTGGTCAAAATTACTCTTATTTGTTTTGACTCATTCTCTGTGGAGGACTTATTTACCGTCTCATATAATTACCTGACTTAAGTATGAGAGATATCCCGACTAAATTACATCGACATGTCACGTACCTGTGAGCTAATTTGTCTCTTAATTTCAAGTGTTCTTTGTCGTAGACTTGATAGTGTTAATTTATGCATCATCATGCATTTTAAATATATATATATATATATATATATCTCAGTTTGATAGAATAAATTGAAGAAAAAAAAAAAAGAAGAAGCTAATTTGCTACAATTTCGAAGCATAAACAATGTGTGAGACACGCGCAGGGTTGAGATTCATATTTGTTTGTCAACGGACGGTGGGGATGTGGGAGATACTCTCCCATGTGATGGATCTCTACTTTTTGGGGCTTTACACGTAGGACATAAACTCGAGAGCTGATATGACCAACGACGCCGTATGACTTCTTGACATCCCGGTGGGGGGCCAGTTTCGTCTTTTGCATTCTCCGTTGGGTGCATTGCGCACCGGGACACGCGACCTAGAGAGGGGAGAGACCGAGCGAGGGTTGATAGATGGACCAACTACCATATCTACCCCTCGTGAATTTATTATTGATCGCGCATGTGAACGCGTGGTCTATCAGGCGTACAACAATTAATTTGCACATATATTCATTTGATAAGATAAAATAAAATTTTTCCTAGCAAGGCTAGTAGACTACGGAGTTGTCACTCATTATCTTTTATTAGAATAATAATTAAATTATTAATTTTTTCTATTAATTTACACTTTTTAAATAAGCATGATTAAAACAAAAGTTTTGAATTGAAACTATACTCTATTTTCTTTCAAAATGGAAGGAAAAGAGGAGATAAAATGTTGTACACATATGACTCGATAATTTTAACCCTTATGTTCTATTAAAAACAATTCGACAACTCCACAAGGGGTAGTTCAATCGGTTGTGAACCACGTCTCATGAAGCGGAGGTCACTAGTTCGAATCACCATTCTTTCTTCCCTTGTGTGGACATGTTAAAAAAATAAAAAACAATTCGACACAAAGAAGTGACAAGATTTGAATATAAGATACTTGTTCATCATCTTGCTTTTATATCCCTCCTTTTAAATCCATAAAATGGAAGAAAAAAAAAAATCAATTTCTACTTATTTTCCATCATTCTTTTATCTTCACTCCTATCTCACATTTTCTATATGTCCTATGAAACAAAGTGTTAGAGATTGTGGCTTGTATTCAGGGACGGAACCAAGAATTTGTATCGATAGGGGCTAAAGCAAGAATGAGAAATATATTAAAATAGGGGGTCAAAACATAAATAAAAAAAATACTCAAGTTAAAAAGCAGTTTCTTTAATTGGCATTCAAATAAATATAATCGAAACATCATAATTAATAGTCAACAAAATGCAAAGTCATGTGATCTCCGTAACAAAAATTTAGCACAACAATACTAAAATTATTATATTTAATAATGAAAAAAATAATACATCTTATACTTATTTTGTACGTAACCTATCTTTTAGTTGCATCCTATTATTTCATGCTTAATGAAAATCTTGGCCCAGATGTAAATTTAAAGGCACATTTAAAGAAAATTTTCAAAACATGGGGGTGGCCATAGCTTACCCCCATCTAACATGGGTCCGTCTCTGCTCCTTATTATGGATGCAAAATTTATAATAATTTTTAGCTTATAGACATTCATATGGTATGATAAAGATATATTAAGAATTTTAACGTATTAAGCTAGGATTTTAACTAGCATATATATATATATATATATATATATATTTGTGTGTGTGTGTTTTATATAATTACTTAATTTATTCTTTATCAAAATAGTGAAATTATTTGTGTATTGTTGTATGTTACTTTTTCTTTACTTTTCACCGAATTATATAAATAAAATTTCAACAATCACAATACATTGAGTAATTTTAGAAGGCCTACTTATATCCTATTAAGAATGATGTAACTATATATATATATATATATATATTTTTGACATGTCCACACAAGGGAAGGGGGAGGGGAGATTCGAACTAGTGACCTCCGCTTCATTAGGCGTGGTCCACAGCCGATTGAGCTACCCCTTGAGGACAGAATGATGTAACTATTAAAATTACTCTTTGATTAAAATTCAATAATGATCAATCACAATCTCAATAGTAATTTTAATAACCACATATTCTTAATAAGACACAAGTAGTCACCTAAAATTACTCCATCGCATAGCCTAACAATAAAATAAAGATGTCTCCTCATGTTTATGGCACGAGTCGTGATACAACTTACGCCGGCGCTTCAACAAAGTGAAGCACGCCAGGCCAAAAAAAATTTTTTTTTTTTTTTTCAAAAAAAATTAAAATAATAAAATAATAATAAAATAATATAAAAAAAAAAAATCACGGCCGGCGTGCTTCACTGTTGAAGCACGCCGGTCGTGCTCAATATCTTTACCCTTATGGCACTAGTCAGTAGTACACGGTGCAATTTACAGCGGAAAAAGTGATATTAGGAGCCCTGCTTTCACGCTTACACTTAATACTTTCCAACTTTGTCGCGTACGGCCTCTAACACGATCTTAAGACTAGATATGTTTTATCTTGTTAGGATATGTTCTAAGAGGAATGATACTGGGGCAACTTCTGGCCAACCTTTTTTTTTTTTAATTAAAAAAAAAACAAATTTAAAAATTTAAAAATTAAGAAAATTGATCAATATTATGAATAAAAATATAATTTTTATTTTTTTAAAAAAAAAAATACCAAATAAAAGAATGACTAAAATAAAAATTATTGCTTCAAAAACTTTTTTAATTTTTAATTTTTTAAATTAAAAAATAAGAAAAAAGTTTCTAAAGCAAAATACAGTTTTTATTTTTTTTAAATACCAAAAAAAAGAATAACCAACATAAAAATTATTGCTTGAGAAACTTTTTTGATTTTAATTTTGTTATTTTTTAAATTAAAAAATAAGGTAAAAGTTGGCTCAAAGTTAGACAAAATAGTTGTACTTTTAGCATTTTCCACGTTTTAAACATGAAAAATGTTATTCTTCCTTCGAGAAATTATAAGGTTTTTTTTTTTCCCCTTGGTCTTTCTCTAATATTTTTATTTTTCAAAATTATCATTTGATATATGGGTTAATGTGTAAGACCCACATAAATCTTACGGATCTAATAATAACTTTAAGAAGTTGAAAGATGGAAAAAAGACTTAAAGAATGATATATAGCATGTCACGTCATCTTCTGTCTAACTTCATTTATATTTTTTTAAAATTTATTATTAAATATGTAACACTCATATGGTAATTTTTTTTTTTTGAAAAAAAAAATAGACAAAGATTGGAGAAATAACATGTCACTTTAAACACGCATAGTAATGGGATAGAGATTTGAGCATCCGGTTCCCAATTCCCATAGTAACAACAACATGAATATGTAATATTAATGATGGGGAAAACTTGAGTTTATTGACAAAGTGCGACGGATATCACTCTTACGATCACTTTAGGGTCACCAGTAATGATGGTTAATAGGCACGGCATATTGACCAATCAAAATTATTGTCAATGATTAGCTGTCGCTTACGCAAGTTTCAATGGACAATCAATTATCACCCTAACTTGTTGGTAATCACTAATCACTAATCACTAATGATCTTTTCTCTTTTGTCTTTTGTCTTCTTTTTTCTTTTTCTTTTTTTTTTCTGATTTTTTGTTAATTATCAATCATACGGCTTACCTTGATGGTTATCTACAAAGTGAATCACATCTTTTTGTTTGTTTGTTTGTTTCTGATTCAACTCAAATCATGCATTCCAAACACAAGTTAGGACTTATTCAAATTCAATATAAATAATCCTAATCAATTTTATATATGTATGTACATAAGTACATTATAATTTATTTAGAGCATTCTCAGCAGATTCTCTATAAAGGAGTCTGTTCCCTAAGTTTAGAGAATATGTCTAAAAAATTGCAAAAAAATTCTACAACAGACTCTATAAATGAACCATAAACATTAGGATTGTTACAGTGGAATCCAATATTTTGGGTTTCACTATTACAATCCTTATGATTATTAAAATTAAAAAAATAAATAAATAAATAGATTTTCTCTGTTCTCTTCTCTCTCATTTCTCCTCTCATATATATAATATAATTAAAAAAAAATAAATATTTCAATGTTATAGTGAGTGATTAAGGGAAGTTATTCGAGTGCATTTTAACATAGGGAAGTAAAAAGTAGTTTGAATCCTTTAAATGTAAGAAAAATTATGAGAAAACTGCTAAGAATGCTCTAAATAAGAGAATAAAAGTGAAGAAGCAGCTGATCACATGCATGGTCAACCTCGAACATGGTCCTAGTGGAGAAATGTTTAATTTAACAAAGGTTGTTAGAAAAAAAAATTTATGAGAAAGGGTTCAAATAAAAGGCGGGGCGGATGATCGTGTGTGTTTACCTAGATAGGTAATAAGTTACATGCCCCTCTTATGCGAAGCGCCTGTGAACAATGCACGACATCGACCAAGTGCTATATGCTGATAAGGTATGACCTTATTCAAGTGTGACATCAAATTCATGTCTCACAGCAAGGAATGCCTTTGGCCAGAGGTATCACTTGTTGATAGGATACGACTCTAGTCGATCATGGGGGCAAATTCCTTGCCTGCTGTTAGGGTGCAACTATTAGAAGGTGTCATGCTGAATTGCGTGTTCACTGGCAGGCTAAAATCGTTGTTTGATTCATCTTCAAAAATAATGAGACAATTAAGACAAAGTGATGGGAATCTATCATCTGCATTACTTACTTGTTGCTATCTAAGTAGATGTTGTGTCGACTCTTGTGGCTCATCGAAACTTGCAATTTGGGACTAACCATCCAAACCTAGCCCACACTTTTAACCTAGGCTAGCCGGGAGAATCCTCGGTATATCAAGAAGAAGCATTGATACTGTTGGGGGATAAATGGGTTCCATTATTTCTCAACAACCCTTAATTATCTCATAAGGTCCTATATTATCTCATAAGGTCCTATCTTATCTCAACTATTTCACATTATCTCTCCACTATTTCAAATGATTCTTCAATCATTTAAAATAAGAAGATCAAAAAAGCAGTTACACAGAAAAACTTTATAAAAGGGAATTAAAGACATCGGTAAGATGGGTGATTATTTTCTCAATACATTGCTAGTTCCGGCTATATTTTGACCCCATATACGATTGTTAACTTAAGCATCAGAGAGTCTACGGGGCCTTCCCATAGACCCCTTTGACACTCTTATTATTTTATGGGAGCTCGACACCTCGAAGAATGTGAAAATTACACCAAACGAAAACTGTTAGATCCAAAAAATGCATCAACATATACCTTTCTTCTCTTATTTACTACTAGTGTCAATACTTAACCTATTATTATTTATTCAATCAACCGAAAAAAAGTCCTTGTCGTTCTTATCATATTTACTACTAGAGTCAATTCTAACCCATTATTATTTATATAATTAACCAAAAAAAAAGGTCATTGACTTCTCCTACTTGAGATTACACATTATCTACGATTTAAGATCACTCAAAGGCCACACTAATAAAGAGCAAGAAGCATCAAATGAAGTATCTTATATGTCAGCAAATTTAAAATCTTTGGCATAACCTTGTTAGACTAGCATCAATGAATGTTAGCTATTGAAAACTAATAATCATTGATAAATGCCGGTTTGGTTTGGTTTAGTTGGATTTTGAATTTGTTAATTTAGAGTTTGATTCAAGGGTGGACCTACATTGTGCCTTACGAGTCAGGACTCCTCAATATTTTATAATTTTTTATTTATTTTATTTTATTTTTTAATATTTTTGGCTCCCAAAGTCTAATGAAGTCATTTAACAATGTTAGTATTTTCGTATGAGGTTGCCCCAAAGGTTAATTTTTAACTCCCCCAACCAATTCATGTTGAATTATGGCCCCCCTCTTATTTGAATGACATCTATGACTACATTTGCTACCAATCCGAATATGCGGACAACAAATACTTATAGGATTTACTTCAGGGTAGATTGCTCGAAATCTGTTTGGACAGAAAAAAACTCTACAAGAATTTACTCACATTTGCTACTCAAAGAGTCAAATTACTAACAACGTACGTAGGGACTCTTGTGAAAAAAAATAATCTTCCTTACATATGGACCATTATTTGTGGTCCTTTTTCTAGCTTAATATTCACTCGTTTACAATTGCCCCACCATTTACCGTTGTGTTGGAAAAGTGCGTGCCTCTTCCATACATTGCTCGTCCTACAAGAAATTGAACTCCATAGTTCTCACGCGAAGGGGTTGTTTGCAATTAACGTTTCGATGTTATAATTAGAGTGTAACGTATTCGTATTTGGAACTCATCATTTAGCTAGCACTTACTAAAAGAAATAGAAGTTAAAAATAAAAAATAAAAAATACGGAGTATTATAGTTTTTATTACGATTCTTTAAAAACTAATGTGACTATTTATATGACACTTATTACAATAATCACAATTAAATTTAATTATTTAGTGAATGATATGATATGTTACTTATTGATGTGATAGTTTACGTGACACTTATCACAACAATCATAATCAAATTTAATTAATTTAGAGTACGTGAAATAGTTATTCTATTAAGAAAATAAATATTTTTTACTAGGAATGAAAGAATGTGAAATTGAATAGCTATTCTTATTTTTCGGTTTGGTGACAACGCATATAATCTCACTATAATGAAACCAAAATTATAAAAATACCTACTTTAAGAAGACAGGCTTCTAAAATATTGTCTAGCGAACTTCGGCAGCGTATTCCGACAACGAATTTGGCAAATCTAGTGATCTGCAGTGAATTCCAAAGAACTCTAGTGACAAGTTAAGGTGATTTTAAAAAAATAAATAAATAAATAAATAACTCGGTTTAAAAAAACTAAAAAATATTGCGAATTTTTTTTATTTTTATAGAAAACATAGTTTATTCTTAAATGAATAGCTATTTTTCTCTTTTTTATTTTTTTTATTTTAAAGAAATTATTATTTTTCAATTCAAGGATTAGTTATTTCATGAAAATGACATTCTCTTAATGGTTTAGCGGTCAAAGCAGTATCGAAGGATTTTAGTTAGCAAAATTTAATGAACAGCAACAAAGCACCCGTCTCTTCAATTCTACAAAAACTGAGAATAATTCAACCGTTTGTTTTTCTGTGGACAGGGATTGCTAGTGTTTCTATGTCGCCTATTCGATTGCCTCATTAATGTTCTTTTTGGTCCCTTCAGTTGGTATATCATAGTCAAGTGCCCAAAAAACCGATTTATTTATTTTTATTTTTATTTTTAAAATAATTATTAATTTTTTTAAAAAAATTTTAAAAAACTACCTTCGTAAAGTACATGGCCAAAAAATATTAAAAAAAAAAAAACATGAACAAAAAAATGAAATGGTGCACGTACGACCTCCTTTTCACCTTTTTGTTCAATCCCTTAATTAATGATATTTATAAACCAGTGAAACGACCGGTAGTTGTCCAAACTCCAACCAAAATGATGGAGATTCAAGACCTTAAAATGGACAACTATAAAACAATGCACATCATTTGACAAAATTACCTTAGACAACTACATAATATCTTCACAATTTTTTTTTATAAATATTTGACCCTGGACCTTCTCATACAGAAGTCATTATGAGATTAAATTAATTGATTGGAAGGATATATTGGATAATTTCACAATATATATATATAGAGAGTTTAAGGATTCAAGCTCACTTATTCAAAGAGATCATGAACCTTACAACTCTTCTCACAAAAAATTTGGACAACTTAATTTTAAAGAATTCGAATCTTTCAAATCAATCATTTTGAAGTGAAAAATGAAAGAAATTATTCTTTCGTCCTAATAAAGGAAAGAAAAGATGCATGAAGGACTGTTGTGGGTCTTAAAACAGCATAATCCTAAATATAGTTTTGGTTTAATTGATCAACAGCCATAAGAATGAAATCTATAGGAAAACAGATAATAATGCAAATGCCTTTTGCTGCTTGGAAGAGTACAAGTAAAGAATAGATATTCTCACTGACTTGTTGGAGGGTTTGATTGGCACATGTGACCTTTATTTACATGGCCCTAGTGGGCAGTGATTCTTGTAACTCAAAGGAGAAGCTACTTAGCTGTCACCTCCCATTTGTGTTGTGCTAGTGGCTCAGGTGCAATGTGCCAGTTCTCAGGTGGGTTCCATTCCAATCATACACACTCTGCCTTGTTTTTTTATGTCACAAATGAGTACTCCTAAATATCATCTCCCTCGTTAGCTATTTGAATAGCAAATACGAAATAGTTTATGTGAGGTCGGCCTCTTTTAGTAAGTGGACTAACTGCTTAAAACTTTTTTGAATAGGTGGGTTCTATAGAAACCGTCTCACAATTATTACTCGAATTGTTAGCAATTCAAACAACAAAATTGTTGGGCTCTCTATATTTAAAAATTACACTTTTATCTTATCATACTGACGTGATAGTATTAATCGGTTATTATTTAAAAAAAAAAAAAATTAAAAATTAAAGACTAATTGACACTGTCACATTAATAAGGTGAGATAACGTTAAGATAAAAGTTACTCTGTTCCAAATATGCAGACTCGAGCTTGTCCCTAAGCTTCTATGGGCCAACACTTTGTGGGCCAATGAAGAAACTCTACCAAACGAGTATAAGCACCAAATGACGCATTCATGTATTTTTGGGTCATAGACTCAGCATAAATTTTTTTCAAACCTTTCCTATGGGCCTGGGCTCCATGATTGCATATCTTGGACAAACGAGTTAGCTATCAAGCCATCACCGAAAATATATATTAGATCAAAGATTCATAATTTAAACATTAACTCCTTAATTTATCTTTTATTTTAGTTAAAATACTTTACATGAGAGGTGCTCCAATGTTAATTAAATAATTAAATATATAAAATTTTAAAACAATTGATAATTTGAAAAAATATGCTATCAACTCATATTTCTGTTGAGAGCCCCTATGGTCTGGTTGGTCGGCAAATCACTCCTTTTACAGCACTCAATCACCATTTGTCACATCATCCATTTAACAAACATGCAAAAAATGAAAATGAACTCACCCACACCAAATCAAAATGAGAAATACCTGGGCGAACCAAGGAAAACCCATGCCACGACCCCTGTGACCCATGGCATGGGGCGTGACCCACGGGTCTAACCCGCCTAAAAACCGGTTTCTAATGTCCAAAATCCGTTTATAATGCTTCAAAACTTGTTTATAATGTCTCAAAACTTGATTTTATATTCAAAACTAAAACCTAGAAGTGAAAAGCTCCTGGAAGTCCAATTGGCTTTTTAAAAGAGGACGTTAGAACACAATATAGTATGTCTTCTTTCAATTAAGTAGTTTTGTAATGAAGCCTATATGCATTGTAATTTTCTTCTGAGACACAATTTCTAGATACATTGGTATCAATTGGAAGCTTAGTTGAATTTTATTCGCTGGGAATTGACAACTTTGATAAAACGTTTCTTTAAAAAAATTTCTTTGGAAGATTTCATGTAATTTCAAGTTTATAAAATACATCTGTGCAGGTTTTCCAAAAGATTGTGTTGTATGCCTTTCTTGCAGCTCGTGCAAGTTGTGCAACACAACCAGGGAAAGCTGTGAGATATCTATCTGCTACACTTACCTTTCTCATTTAATCATTAAGGAAATTGTAACACATGGTTAGGGTTTCCATTTCCATGTTTTAGACGTCACATTTATTTCAGCATGAAGCCAAATGTGAAATTCACCCTACTGCAGATATTGCATTTCATAGTGCTATGCTCCTTTTTTTCTTTTTTCTTTTTTTCCTGTTTCCTAGGAACTTTTTGCTGAAGCTGTTCTCTGATTTTTCATGAATTTTGTTTGTAATGCTGATATTTAGGTCACTTCTTTGGGTTCAACCCTTGCTATCAAATTACTGAGCACCAGTAGGATCGAGGATGCACGATATGGGGTGTATAGTCATCGTCTGGATGATAAGTGGCTTGTTGGAGGTGCTTCAAATACCAGTGGAGCTGTTCTTCGACAAATTTTTACTGATGAGCAGTTGGAGAACTTATGTGAACAGATTAATCCCATGAAAACCTCTCCACTAGACTACTGCCCTCTGCCAACGGTTGGAGAGAGATTTCCCATGACAGATCCAAAGATGGCTCCTAGGTAATGAATCTCTACCTAACTTCTTTATGGAATTTATAAGAGTCATTCTAAATCTAATAGAATCTCATTTTTATATATTAATCCTTTTTATATATGCTTGAATCTTGATTTTGAGAAGCATACCCTATTATTTGCATATTAAGGTATATACATGGTTTCAAGTTTTGAAAAAAAGTAGAATATGTTGGGATTAATTTTGTGACTGCACCATCCTTCATGGTAAGTAACATGAGAATAAACTGCAACTTGAAAGGCCTTTAAAATATTTACAAAATTAAGGCACCTAGTTGGAGCTTGTGCAGGTTACATCCACGACCAGAAAGTGATTTTGAGTACTTGCATGGGATTTTAGAATCAATTGAACGTATCGAGGTATGAGGACTCCTATTTGTTCAAAACTTGTTGCGAATTGGCAAGAGGAAACATGTTGTAATCTTAAACTAGAGCCTTGTGACATGGATGTCTCTTTATCATGTAATCTTCAGGCAAAGGCTTATGGCTTGCTGAAGGATCTTGGAGCAACCCAAGTTGAAGAAGTGTTCACCGCTGGAGGTGGTGCAAAAAATGTGAATGGACCAAGATACGCGAGAGAGTGCTTGGTTTGCCTGTGAGTCGGGCAATTCAGACAGAGGCTGCCTATGGAGCTGCTTTACTGGCATTGAAGGGTGCCCAACAATGTGTCCAGTGAGAGCAGAGTGGAGGTGATAGGAGAAAGCCAACTGTGAGTGATGAATCTAATAAAGTTGTTTATTATTCGGATGATACAAAATATATGATTTAATGCATCAATAAAACACAAAAATTGCACATCTGAAAATTGCTTCTGGCAAATAGCCACCAATCTACAATATCATGCATGATCGATTGAAGGAAACTTGTTATGAGTTGATTCAGCTAGTACAATATTTTGAATTGTTGTGATTAGGGGTGCAAAGGCGGTTACGGTTAGCGGTTAGTGGCAATAACCGCTAACCGTAACCGCCCTAGCGGTTAGTAAATTTCACTAACCGCTAGCGGTTAGCGGTTAGTGGCCGGTTAGCGGTTAGTGAAATAGATAACCGCCCGCTAACCGCTTTTTAAAATTGGGCTTTTTTTTTGGGCTTTTTGGGCTTATTTTTTTGGGCTTTTTTTTACCCTCATTTTTTTTCTTGTATTTTTAATATCTTCTTGGGCCCAATTGCTATAAATATTTGAATTATCATTAGATCATATGATTAAGTGTTGATCTTATAAACTTACAAACAAACAAAAATACTTCAATTGTAGTTATAAGTAACACATTGTTTAATCCAATGTCAATTACTTAATTTGATATTATATGAATCACATTGTCATTGTCATTGTACATGAATAATTGATTAAGTATTGGAATTGTAATTGGATCATATAGTTAAATATTTATCTTATACATTTATATTATTCAATATGCATATAATATAACTATAAGCAATTATATATATATATATAAAATTCAAAATTGTTCAAAATTGTTAATTTTCTTTTTTTTTTTCTTTCAAAAAATGGTTAAATTTCTTTTTTCTAAAAAATGTTCAAAAAATACATTAATACTTCAATTGTGATTATAAGTAACACATTGTTGAATCTAATGTCAATTACTTAATTTGATATTATATAATCATATAGTCTCATTAAATTATATCATATGATTCATATGATTAATTATTTAAATTCTTATCATATTTACTTATAATCTTTTTTCTTTGAATTGAACTTAATATCTAATGGTAAATGGCAATGTTCAAACTCCTAAATCCTAAATTCCTAAAGTATCTAATAATGCTTTAATTAAATTGTAGACTTGTAGTTATAAGTAACATATTGTTTAATTCAATTGAATCAATTGTGATTATCATTGTACATGAATCATATGATTAACTTGTAGACTTATGACTTATGAGTTATGTCATATTATATATGTATTATTTATTATTATATAATCATATGATTTAATGATCAAGTCATCATGTGATATAATCATATCAATTATAGTGATAATATATAAATTACTAAAATTATAATGATAATACATTAATACTTAAATTATGTTTATAAGTAACACATTGGTCATTGTTTAATCCAATGTCAATTACTTAATTTGATATTATACGAATCATATCATCATTGTACATTAATAATATGATTCACTTGAAGTCTTGAATAAAGTATTTGAATTGTCATTGAATCATATGATTAACTATTGATATTATACATTTATATTATTCATATACATATGTAGACTTATATAGACTTATAGGTTTATAACATACATTGGAAATAAGTCTCTAGATATTTAATTGTTGTATTAGTATGAATTAGTATACTTATGAGTTATGTCATATTATATATGTATAATTTGTTATTATATAATCAAATGATTTAATAATCAATCTCATGTGATATAATCATATAAATTATAGTGATAATATATTAATACTCAAATTGTGATTTAATTATTTTTAAAAAAAAATTGTGATTTAATGATCAAGTGATTATATGATATAATCATATAAATTATAGTGATAATATATTAATACTCAAATTGTGATTTAATTATTTTTTTAAAAATTGTGATTTAATGATCAAGTGATTATGTTATATGTATAAATATTTTTATAATTATAATTATAAAAATATATTATATAAAAAGGCGGTTAGCGGTTAGCGGTTACGGTTAGTAGACCCAATAACCGCTAACCGCTAACCGCTAGGCGGTTATGGCGGTTAGGCGGTTAGCGGTTAATGCGGTTAGACGGTTAGGCGGTTAGGCGGTTGGCGGTTATAGCGGTTAGCGGTTAGCGGGCGGTTAAAAACCGCCCGCCTTTGCACCCCTAGTTGTGATCAAATTTCATATTGATTGTTTTAATAGTTTTCAGACGGCCAGACTGGTGATGAAGTTTCTCCAAAACAGAGAAAGTGATCATTGGAGTCGGTTGGTCTCCTAAGGGACCGGGGACAGTCTGATGATTAAATTAGTCTTCTGCTTGAGAGCGAGAAACCGAATGGAGAGTTTTAAAGAGAGAATTAATACATCTATTTGCCTTTTGGAGAGAATGGTAATTTTATAGCGAGGCTTGAATGCTTGCCATGTGATACTTCCACATTCTTTTGATTATTGCTATATAGTGGACTGTTTTAGTGATTTCTTTTTTATATTAAATGGGTTATGCTGAGTGGATTAGATATTCGGATTGTTAAACCCAGTGAGACTACCAAGCCTGATATTTATCGGGCGACAGAAATAAATATTTTTTACAACAGTGTTTTTATTTTTTTCTTCTTCTGAGGAAAACAATTCTTTAAAGTTATTTTTATATTTGCTTATTTTTCTAAAAGACCCTAATTTGCTTATTGCATAAGTTCACTTTATCTTTCAAACTTTGTATATCAATACTCAAGTAATCCCATGTCGGAGGGAGGGTAGCCTGGGTAGATGTTTGGGGTGCTCGTTTGTCAACATTTTTAAGCAAAAAATAAAAAGTATTAATAAATGACTTAAAACACAAAATACTCATAAATTATTTTTACATTTATATTATATCATAATTAAAAATACCCTCTAAAAAACTCCACCAAACGAACCTAAATCTTTTTGACATGACGTTTGAGAGGCTTAAGACACAAATTTAGGCTTGTGATATTTTGCAGTTATTTGTCTGAATTATGTGAAATTTAGGGGATTGGGATCCTCGGCAATGGCTTAAAAATTGCCGGCCCCCAATTTTGATAATCTAGGCCGTCCATTACAACAAACGGCCTAAAATATGCCACGTGTAAACAAATTTGAAATTCAAAATTTAAACGCCCCTTGTTTTGTTTGAGTATTTCAAACAAAAATCACTATGTCCCCTCTCTCCCTCCTCCCTCTCTAGAAAATCGTGGTGCGGATTGAGGCACAGTGGCTTGGCCACTGTCGGTGTGCGGAGGAAAGCTACTGGTGTGGCAGACTTTGGCCCAATTCTGGCCCTTGTGTTTCTCGGTGTCCAAACAGGAGCCAGCTAGGTAAGTGTTTAATTTTTCCAGCCTTAGGTATTTCTTCTCTCCCCTGCTCTCGCTCATTTTTTGTTGTAAATATCACTCTCTACACTCATTTTCTGTTTTTCTTTCGCTTATCTTGTTAAATTTTCAAGGTTTTTGGGTGTTCTTTTAACCGAATGGGTGAAGTTTGAAATTTTGTGCCTTTTTTCTATTTAATCAAATGGGGGAAGGAAGAGTCTTGCTAATGTTTGGATAGGTTTTCTTGGGTTGTTTCTGGAATGGGAATTTTTTTTTGGATGCTCTTGTGTTGGCCGAATGAGTGGTAAGAGGGGTGTAATGGAAGAGTTTTTAATTTTCTCTTGAATTTTCGGTTGAGAAGTAATCAACCGGTTAGGTGTTCATCCGAAGTGGTGATTTTGGAGTGAGAAATTTTATGGGTTTGTGGGTAATCTTTGTGATCTCTGGCGTTGAGTATGTTCTTTACTGTTAATATCTATCTGACCCAGACACTATTTACGTTACTGTTTATGTGTGAATTTTTTGCTATTTCTATGTTTTCCTGCATATGTGACCTTATGTTGCGATAGAATTGGTTGGTGGTTTTGGATGCCTGCAAGAGGTGATGATGTAATCATCTTTTATGGTGTTGTGGTAAGGGACCCTTGACTCATTGTTGCCCAACTCTATTTCCCAGATCTTTTTCTACTGGATTTTGCATGGAAATGAAACAATCATGGGTTTATATTACTTGAAAGAAAAAGGATTTGTGGAAATTTCCTCAAATATCTGCAATTTAAAAGACGTAATTCTAGCTTTCTTAACATTTAGACGTATATCAGCAATTACCCTCTGCAATCATGACTAAATGGTTGTGCTCCATTGCAGGGAGTTGCACCATTGACTTCTTAAAAAAAAATGCCAATTAGAGTAGCTTTATCAAACACTTTTGGCTTTGGAGGAACAAATGAGCGCAAAGAGTTGGAGTCATCGGATGTGGACATTAATGGAGTTACAAAAATCAAATTGTGCAGAGATGTAAGAGATTTGCTGTTTTTTAGTTCAGTAACTAAAATTTTTTCAAAAAATATTTGAAAATGTAAAAATACAGTGTTTTGAAATTATGTTGCTGTTGTTTGAAACTTTTAAGCCAAAATGAGAACTTGCAGATTATATTCATTTCTATTGGCAGGAGATGAAATTAAGATATTGATTTCTATCTTTAGAAATTTGCATTCCAGGATGAATGTTGAGCTATACGTTGGTTTTTTGATTTTATCTTTGTCTCCAAATATTTGAGAATTCCTAGACTATAAATCCTTAAAGGGTTGTGTTGTGATACCACTTAGTTTTGAATTTCAAGCTCACTTGAATGATTATGAAAATCAAGCTCACGTGAGTGGTTCACTTGCCTGGATGAAATATGCCACTCTAGCACTTGAGCTAGATCACTAGATACTCAACAATACTACCAAATCTGTCATCAATATTCAATACAACCAAATATCAATACATCAAAAGCAATATCCCAATTTCTACAAACATCAATCCCAGTATCTACAAATTCTAATGTCTTCTAAGAATAACAAGGTCTGATCATTTAGTTGAAATTTCAGCTCTCAATCTAGAAATTAAGATAATCATATGCTGCATAGTAACATTGACTAAAACTTGTCATATTGGCTAAAAAGTTTCACACAATAGTAACATAATTTTCAAAATTGAATTGATTCCACAAATCACAAAAGTATCATCTAAACAACGCCAACCCTCCAAAAGCCCAAAAATCAAAACCAACGCCACCATTTAAACTCGCACCAACATAGCGGGCCTTTGAAATCTTCTCAAGTGACTATAGAAAATCAATGTCCTGAACATGTTTCCAGAATCAAAGTAAATTTTCAAATTAATAAGAAAGTACTAAAAAGTTTCTTTTCATTTGTAAGTTTGTTACTTACCAAGGAAATTCCTGAGATTCATATTTGTATTTGCACGATCAACAGGAGGTGTTGCACTGTTGGTGTAAGATTGAATTCATCAGTTACCTAAAAAAAGCATAGCACTTAACTTGTCAACTTAATATGAGACGTATTATTCTTTTTCAAGTATGATGTAAGTTTACCTGTAGAAATTCATTGAAACCAATTTCAGGTCTATCTCCAAATGGTTTTTCAGATGTTATCATTGGTACTGAATAAGGCACTTGCTCAATTCGCTATATTATAAAACAAAATAAAATATCATTAACAAAAACAACAAACATGAAATGCATTCAGACATATTAGAAAATTACAATGATTTAAGGCTATTTCGCTACAAACTCAAATTATGTTCACCTGACAAGAATAACATTTTGCATGTGAGTTAGAGTTACCATCCTGAATGTTGAGAGAACAATTAATTTCTTGTAAGTAAAAAGAAAATTTAACGTACCTTATAGTATTAAATCTAATAAGTCATATGAGATAAATGTAAATTTATAAAGGTAGAATGTTACTTGAAAAAACTTTTCCCCAACATTATTTTTTGTTGTAATTTTTGTGTTATTCTTTGACTGATTCTCAACCCAACTTCTAAATCGTTTTCCACCTTTCCAACCTTCCTTCTTTTTGATCCCTTTAACTGTTTCAAGTAAATTCTCAACATATGGGGTATGAATCGTAGTTTCATTGCTATTTGACAATGACATGTGAGCTTCATTATTAGTAGTACTTGAATTTTTTATATCTTGAACATGTTTTTTCCATTTCCTCTAACATTCCCTCTACAACAGCATATGCCTCATCATTGTCAGTTGCTTCAGCGACTGCTTTTACCACCCTTGGACACAATTTTCTATATCATTGTATAACATTTAAATTCACATCCTCTTCCACATTTTTGGTCTTAACATAGATATGCCCACTCTTTGCTTCTCTTGTCCACCTCTTCAAAATGTATGTATCAGGAATTATCTTAATATCAAGCAAGTTAAAAACTTTCAAAGCATGGCAACACAAAATTCCAAATGTTTCAAACTTCATGCAACTACATAAGATTATCTTATTGTCACGGTTGAAAATTACTTTATATTCCTTGTCTTTCTCATAAAGTGCAACAATATATTCATGCACAAACTGACTCTCATTGCAATGTTTTATTATCATTGCTGATGTATAGTCATATTCATCGTGAATTTTTTCAAATATCACAGGAGTATACGTCTGTGCCGCATGCTTTAACAAAGGAGAATTCTTCAATCCCAATGTGGACATTTTTTGTCGAGCATTATTTTCAGTCTCCAATGCCTTATGCCGCTTTTGCTCTACCACCTGCTCAAAATGTTGAAAAAATTCCACTATACCAAAATTTGATTTTAAGTAAGCTTTCAAGTCCCCATTCAAGCTTTCATTGAGTTGAGTACTCCGCACTCCCAAAGTAAATGCATTCTTCATGTGACACTTGGCCAATTTTGTCTTCAATTTGTACATACAGTCTAACCAACTAACTAACCCACCATTATATCGCTGAATCATTTTTTTCCAAGCATTTTCAAATTCAGTCTCATCTTCATATTCAAACATACAAGATTTAAAGTCCCGTAAAAAATGAGAACCATCCTTCATCAAATTCCCCAAATATTTGATGCAATTTTGCATTATGTGCCAAGTGCACAATCCATGCCAGGTGTCTGGCATCACCTCAGTTAATGCCTTTGCCATTGCAGCTTCTTGATCTGTAAATATTGTTTGAGGCTTTTTACCTCCATGTGCATCTAAGAAATTTTCAAAAAGCCATTTAAATGATTCTACCGTTTCATCATATAAAAGTGCAGGCCAAAAAATCACAACTCTTCTATGGTGATTAAAACCAGTAAAGACAACTAAGGGTCTCAATTCTTTATTCGTGCCATATGTAGTGTCCAACGTCATAACATCACCAAAATAGGCATAGTCAATGATCATTCTAGCATCAACCCAAAAAATGTTAGTCATTTACTCCTCATTATCTAATTGGACAGCGTATTGAAACAATGGATTTTTAGCAAGTTGTTCGTGAAAGTACCTTAATAAGTAACCAGCTTCACCATATATCAAACTCTTTTGCCGTCTTGTTCGAAGATAATTTTTTTGATCAAGCTCAGTATATCCAAGATTTGCTCTCCCACCAGCCTCTCCATTCATCAGCGCATGGGTTGCCCTAGGTGAGATTTCAAAAGCACGTGCCAAATCAATTGCAAATGATTGAACTTCTAACATTTTTTTATGCGACCTCATCATATGAACAATTTCTTGAAGATGCAAAATATGATTATGTTCAGCTACAAAATCATAAACCCTGTACTTCCCAGTCTCTCGTACTAATGAAATAAACAACCGCACATGGCAGTTAGTTTTTATTTCACTTGGATGGCAAGAGTAAAGATGATCCCGCTTGTCTACTCTTTGAACACCTTCCTTGCAACAAACAAATCCTCTCGATGTTACTTTTCCATCCAACTTACTTTTATTTATAAATTTTTTTCTCACTCCAAAACCCATTTGCTTTCCATAATTTTCCCAATGCTCCCATGCATCCTCTAGGGTATTAAATTCCATATCAACTTTAGGTGTCCAATCTATTTGAGTATTCATATTTTGAAGGGAATCGTCCATAATGCTATCTATTTTTTTTTTTTTTTGTTACAAAAGTATATTTCTGGCATCAACAAACAAGAAATAAAATTATATAAGTCAAACAAGACATTACATTTTGTTGGAAGATTTATATATATATATATATATACACACACATTAGCACTTGACTGGCTCTTAGGTTTTGGTCTTAATTTTAGGTTTAGTTTAAAGTGTCTTTTTAAAAACAAAAAGTAATATATTGAATAGAAAAAAAAAAAATTAAAATACTAAAAACCTTATTTAAAGTCTGCACCGCAACTTTTTTTTTTTTTTTTTGTTTAAGCAATAGATTACATGAGATTATTCCTTACAAGTCTTCACTGTTTTTGTTATAAAAATATTATCTTGCTTCAGGGACAACAACTAGAGAGACAACAAATAACAAATAACAAATAACAAACAGGCAGCATAAAACAACCCCAATCCCCTATACAGCAAACCCACTAAAAGACCAAAATAAACTGCGAAAATGGACAAAAAAACTCAAAACAGGAATACCAGTTCCGTAGTGTGATCCCTGCTTGGTCGTAATTTTTCTAAAGTTTTCGATATCAGATATGAACAAAGCCACAGCAGTTGTGGTCCGAAACAATTGCAAAAGCTTGTTGTCAAAGCTTTTCTGGTTTTGTTTTTCTCCAGTAAAAGATGAAAAAAGAAGAAGAAAAGGAAGAGAAGCAAGCTTTTGGAGGGAAAAAGAAAAAAAGAATTCAACCTCGGGAATAGGTTTGGAGTGTTTCGAAAAGAGCATTTCAGAAATCCTCATGTGTATAAAATCTACAAAAAGTATTATTTCATTGTCCATCTTTTTTATTTTTCTGAATAAACAAATTTAGTGGGAGATGATATGTATTATGTAATAATTAGATCTTCTGAACGAAGAAAATCAGCCGAATACAATGATGTAAAAGCACCATCATATATGGAGGTGAAATTCTGACAAGTTGAAAATAATACCAAGAAATGCCAAGCAACTTCTTGTCTCATAAATGAGAAAGGAAACATTACGTATAACCTCTCTGCGATCTTTCACCTTGCACAGAATCTGAACATTAAATACCTCTGCACCAACGTAATCTTCCTATGGGTTGGTTTGGTAAACCATTTTGTTTCAGTTTCGGTTCCGGTTTGATACCATACAAATTGATTGATGCGAAGAAAAAAATAAAAAAAATAAGAATATTTAGTATAAAAAAATAAATTTTTTTTTGTTTTATAGTGATTTTTTTATTTAAATAATAAAAAAAAGTGATTAATGTAATGTAAAAAGTAATAAAATATTAAAAAAATAAAATAATGGGTTGCCTTTCCCTTTGCGAAAACCATTTAACAAACAGACCCATATATATACCCTCCCACATAGATAATTATTACTCACGAAGAAAATCATACACACTCGGCCTTGTTTTTGGTCACAAATGAATAGCAAATATGAAATAGTTTATGTGAGATTGACCTGTTATACTAAGTGAACCAACCGTTTAAAACTTGTTGAATAGGTAAACCTTTCACAATTATTATTTAAATTGCTAGCAATTCAGACAATAAAATTATTAGAATCTCTATCTCTAAAACTCACACTTATCTTATTGTGCTAACATGATAGTGTTAATCGGCCATTAGATCAGTTATTGTTTAAAAAAATAAAAATAAAATTAAGGGCTAATTGACATTGTCACGTTAATAAAGTGAGATAACGATAAGATAAAAGTATAATTTCTAACATTACTCTGTTCCAAATATGCACACTCGAGCTTGTCCCTAAGCTTGTATGGGCCAACACTTTGTGGGCCAATAAAGAAACTCTACCAAATAAGTATAAGCACAAAATGACGCATTCATATCTTTTTGGGTCATAATAGACTAAGCATAAAATTTTTGGATAAAGTCCACTTAACTTATTCAAACTACCACTTTAATAACAATCTACTCCCAAAACTATCAATTGCAACAATTTACCATCCAAACTATCAAGACAATGACAATATACCCCCAATTTAAAAAATGACGAAATTACTCTTACTAAAATAAAAACAAAAATATTAATTTTTTTTTTTCAAAATTTTAAGGGTATTTTTGTCTTATTGAAAATTTTATAGGGTTAATTTCGTCATTTTACTAGCATTGAGGGGTACATTGTCATTGTTTTGATAGTTTGAGAGGTAAATTGTCGTAATTAATAGTTTGAGGGGTAAATTATTATTAAGGTGGTAGTTTGATGGGGTTAAATGGACTTTACCAAAAAATTTTCAAACCTTTCCTATGTGCCTAGGCTCCAGATGATTGGCATATCTTGGACAAACGAGTTAGCTATCAAGCCATCACCGAAAATACATATTAGATCAAAGATTAATAATTTAAACATTAACTCCTTAATTTATCTTTTATTTTAATTAAAATACTTTACATGAGAGGTGTTCAAATGTTAATTAAATAATTAAATATATAAATTTTTTAAAACAATTGATAATTTGAAAAAATATGCTATCAACTCGTAGAGCGCCAAAGAAACGACGCCGTTGCAACGTTATCCCTTTCCATTTTTTTTTCTTCCCTTTCTCCGGTGGATTTTCCAGTTGGTTAATCCAACCGAATTTCCAAACCCCTCTCCCTCTATCCAGGAAGAGAGCAAAGCACACACTCAAATGAATATGCTTTCCCCAATCCACCATCCCACTGCCTCATTCCACTTCCTCCGGCCCTCATTACCAAAACACGGTACATCTCTCTCTCCCCATGGCGTTTATTATACAGTAATACATAGTCGAGTTTTAGGTACAAGTTTCACTGTTTCACGTGTTTACTCTACGCTTAATTTGCATAATTTTCACAGGCTATTGTAGTTCAAGAGGTGGGTTATCTGATATTGCAAGCAAAACAAGACCAAAGACAATGATTTTTGCGAGCCACGAAGGTAACCCAGAAGTGGGTCTTCAAGCCGGGGAGCGGCTTTATCTTGGAATGGATTTTGGCACGTCTGGTGCAAGATTTGCGCTCATCGATAAGCAAGGGACAATTCACGCTGAAGGAAAGAGGGAATATCCGCTATATAAGGTAATAATAGTTTATCTTTTGGAATTTTTATTTATAAATGAATGCAACGTGTTTTAAGCAATCTAAATTTCTAGACTGCATAATACTGGGCATGGTAGTGTCTTGAACATTTGAGAGAATTTTTATCATGGAAAAAAAAAAAGGTCTTGGAATTTTGGTGATGCGGGCCAAGTAAATTGTTGGGCTAGATTTTTTTTTTTTTTTTGGATGAATAAATTGTTGGGTTAGATTTTATTCCAGAAATTGTCTGCGCATTACCAAATTTGCATAGAAATTGCATACATGAACTAGCTCTCACTTACGGAGCTAGGAAAGCATATCATTAGTATCGACTCATGAAAAATGTTAGCTACATTTGTACAACCACTCCAACCTCAATCTCACTTTGTAATGAACCAATGTGGGACTAATTTTATGGGATGTCACACTCACCTTATGTACTTAATGATGCTCAACAAGAAGAATGTAATGGTTATATGTACTACTGCAACAAAATTTATTGCCCAGGTGAACTGAGAATTTTGTTTCTGATGTCTAGAAAGAGCAAAGACGCAATAGATTGGATACATTCTTGGAAATCAACACTTCTCTTGCTGCTTGAAGACGTTCCATTTCATCTTCGCCAGCTTATTGCTTCCATTTCCATTGATGGGACTTCTGCAACTACTATAATTATAGACAGGTGGGTACCTTTGAGATTTGTCCCCTATCGTTTGCCTTGTTTTCCTTTCCCATGTCAAGATGCATTTGAAGAGGGCATTCTGAATTTGGTATTGCAGCACGACAGGAGAACCATTGTGGAGACCTTTCCTCTACAATGAGAGCTGTTCTGATGCTTTACCGAAAGTAAAGTCTATCGCTCCTGAAAACCATACAGTTTGTGCTGGGTCCTCGACTCTGTGCAAGCTCGTCTCATGGTGGAATGTTTATGATTCAAATAAAGATTCTGCAGCATTGTTGCATCAAGCAGATTGGCTGTTGTGGCTTCTTCATGGAAATCTTGGAGTGACCGATTACAATAATGCTTTGAAGGTAGTTTTGAATATTTCTTTCCATTTAGGACTTGCTACCTCTACCACTTGTCAATTGCCAAAATTTTGTGTTGGAAAAACTATTTTGATTGTTGTTATCTTTCACAGGTAGGCTATGATCCTGGACTTGACTCCTATCCACCCTGGTTGCTCTCGCAGCCGTATTCTAAACTTCTGCCTTCTGTCAAAGCTCCTGGAAGTCCAATTGGCTCTTTAAAAGAGGACGTTAGAACACAATATAGTATGTCTTCTTTCAATTAAGTAGTCTCGTAATGAAGCCTATATGCGCTGTAATTTTCTTCTGAGACACAATTTCTAGCTACATTGTTATCAATTGGAAGCTTAGTTGAATTGTTATTCGCTGGGAATTGACAACTTTGATAAAACATTTCTTTAAAAAAGTTCCTTTGGAAGATTTCATGTAATTTCAAGTTTATAAAATACATCTGTGCAGGTTTTCCAAAAGATTGTGTTGTATGCACTGGAACCACTGATAGTATAGCCGCCTTTCTTGCAGCTCGTGCAACACAACCAGGGAAAGCTGTGAGATATCTGCTACACTTACCTTTCTCATTTAATCATTAAGGAAATTGTAACACATGGTTGGGGTTTCCATTTCCATGTTTTAGACGTCACATTTATTTCAGCATGAAGCCAAATGTGAAATTCACCCTACCGCAGATATTGCATTTCATAGTGCTATGGTTTTTTTTTTTATTATTTTTTTCTGTTCAGATGATTTCTAAAATTTCCTAGGAACTTTTTGCTTAACATTGATGCGATTAAGCTGTTCTCTGAATTTTCATGAATTTTGTTTGTAATGCTGATATTTAGGTCACTTCTTTGGGTTCAACCCTTGCTATCAAATTACTGAGCACCAGTAGGATCGAGGATGCACGATATGGGGTGTATAGTCATCGTCTGGATGATAAGTGGCTTGTTGGAGGTGCTTCAAATACCGGTGGAGCTGTTCTTCGACAAATTTTTACTGATGAGCAGTTGGAGAACTTAAGTGAACAGATTAATCCCATGAAAACCTCTCCACTAGACTACTACCCTCTGCCAACGGTTGGAGAGAGATTTCCCATGGCAGATCCAAAGATGGCTCCTAGGTAATGAATCTCTACCTAACTTCTTTATGGAATTTGTAAGAGTCATTCTAAATCTAATAGAATCTCATTTTTATATATTAATCCTTTTTATATGTGCTTGAATCTTAATTTTCAGAAGCATACCCTATTATTTGCATATTAAGGTATATACGTGGTTACAAGTTTTGAAAAAAAGTAGAATATGTTGGGATTAATTTTGCGTCTGCACCATCCTTCATGGTAAGTAATATGAAAATAAATTGCAACTTGAAAGGCCTTGAAAATATTTACAAAATTAAGGAACCTAGTTGGAGCTTGGCCATCTGCTACTTAGAGACACTTTTTTTTTTTTGAGGATTTAGATGTTGTATGTTGTGTGGTCATGTTTGATGGGAAACTGCCATCCCCTCCTCTGTCCTTTCTCTCTCTCCCCTGTTTTGCAGATATTGAAATAACTAATCTTGCTTTTGGTTGTAATCTGGCTGAAGACAACAATGTAACTAGAACTGACATCTCAACCCTGATATTTCTACATTCTATGTCTTTTGGTTTGTGGATTTCTGTCTGCAGTAAAGCAAGTACAGCAGGTAGACTTAAAAGTGAGAACTTAGGTTTCTCTGTTTAACGTTACCAGGGAGTACGCTACAACAATTAGTAGACACAGAAAAATTGGCTGGGTCTTCTCTATGTATCAACTTGTTGCCGTTTTACCATTATTCTAAGACTCTTTGCATGTCCTGATTATAGATAAATGTCGATCATTTTATTCTGTTTTTAAGGTATCTATGAGTCCCATGATCTATCAAAAAAACAGAAACAGAAAAAGAATGACATAAAATCCAACATAGAAGCCAAATCAAAAGTGGCAACAATATTTTATGTTTTTATGGAGCAAAATTATGTGAGAATGAAATATATCCAGAAAACTGTATGAGACAATATCAAAGAATATTTTTTTTTTTTGAATTTTTGGTATTTGGTTGAATTGACCTATGATGAAAGTTAAAAAAAAAAAAAAAAAAAAAAAAGCATATTTCTTTGAAACTAGTTCTTATTGAGTGGATTTTCTTCTTCTTATTTTGATGAATTTGAATGGATTGTTTTCAACTGCGTTGTGTTAACTTTTCTGGCTTCAACAGCTACTGTAGAGTGAGCATCTTCAACGTAGATATCATTAAAACATGACTTTACAACTAGATGGAAGATGACTTTCTTAAAAATGATTTAGTTATCTATATCGAGAAATAAATAACTGAAAGTTTTAGCTAAAAAGTGTTGATAAATGATTTCCATTATCTAAAACAGCTATGGGTCCCACTATTATAGGAACTTTGGTGAAATTTTTATGTTTTTTTTTTTGTATAATATTTATGTCCAAGTTGACTATATATACTTTTGTATACTCCTTTTTAATTCTAGGTACTGTTAGTATACAAAGAATCTCGTTTGAATTTTTCTTTTATATAATGTTTAAACTTCATTGCTAGTTATATTGTTTCACTAGTTTGGTGCCCCTAAGAGAAAAATCATGGCTCTAGCCTCTACCACTGTCTCTTAGCAAAAACTATTTATATGGCATAGGTTTGTTTGACAATTGTTTAAAGAGATCAAAGCTTTTTGGGCCTAAGTTCAAGTTTTGTAAATCAATAATGCAACCTGTTTGTCATTTCCGACTAATCTGTGATTATCATCTAAAATATCACCCAAAAAAAAAGTTCAAGTTTTGTATGTCCATGCCAGAGCTGAAGGCGAGATTGTGAGTGTTGCTTGGGGATTTGTTACCTGTGGCTGAGGAAAATACCTCTGTTCTTCCTTTTTGTTAATTGGGTAATCCCTTTAATGATATCTTAAGGTTTGGCATTTGGACTTGATATTAGAATATACATCCCAGAATGTGATGGATTAGAGGTGATTTATATCTTCATCCAAGTATTTATATGCCATTTTACAAGAGTTAGAATAATGATAGGCATGCATGAGCAAAGTTGATTTACTTGGAGTTCCTGTTAGGAGGTTGTCTTTATCAGGTTTCTACTTTATAAAATCAGATGTGTTGGTTTTGAGACATTCGGAGCAATACACTATGTGGACTGTAATCTTCAACTGATAATGTGATGATTAATATCCCATGGTCTGTCAATTGATTTGGTTCAGTTTGGCATATCACTAAATTGATCTGTTTTAAAAAGCGTAGACAACCCTCCTACCCTTTTCCTGCCAGTATATACTGTATCGTTTCAGGACAATTGCTAGTCACATATGTTAGTTAAATTGCAACTGGAGCTCTCTAAAATTACTTATAAAACTCAGTCTCACTATTAAGAATCAATGTGAGACTTAAACACCTATAAGTTCTTTTATAATCTACTAACTCTATGTGAACTAATCATCTTCTCAATATAGGATTGGGATGTTATATACACCGGCACACATGCATCTAATTGTGCATAAATGAAGCTCCTGCAGTTAGAACGATTCATTTTGTTCTCATTTTTGTGCAGGTTACATCCACGACCAGAAAGTGATGCTGAATACTTGCATGGGATTTTAGAATCAATTGCACGTATTGAGGTATGAGGACTCCTATTTGTTCAAAACTTGTTGCAAATTGGCAAGAGGAAACATGTTGAAATCTTAAACTAGAGCCTTGTGACATGGATGTCTCTTTATCATATAAAAAATCTTCAGGCAAAGGCGTATGGCTTGCTGAAGGATCTTGGAGCAACCCAAGTTGAAGAAGTGTTCACGGCTGGAGGTGGTGCAAAAAATGTGAAATGGACCAAGATACGCGAGAGAGTGCTTGGTTTGCCTGTGAGTAGGGCAATTCAGACAGAGGCTGCCTATGGAGCTGCTTTACTGGCATTGAAGGGTGCCCAACAATGTGTCCAGTGAGAGCAGAGTGGAGGTGATAGGAGAAAGCCAACTGTGAGTGATGAATCTAATAAAGTTGTTTATTATTCGGATGATACAAAATATATGATTTAATGCATCAATAAAAACACAAAAATTGCACATCTGAAAATTGCTTCTGGCAAATTGCCACCAATCTGCAATATCATGCATGATCGATTGAAGGAAACTTGTTATGAATTGATTCAGCTAGTAAAATATTTTGAATTGTTGTGATCAAATTTCATATTTATTGTTTTAATAGTTTTCAGATGGCCAGACTAGTGATGAAGTTTCTGCAAAATAGAAAAAGTGATCATTGGAGTCGGTTCGTCTCCTAAGGGACCGAGGACACTCTGATGATTAAATTAGTCTTATGCTTGAGAGCAAGAAACCGAATGGAGAGTTTTAAAAAGAGAAATAATACATACCTGTTTGCCTTTTGGAGAGAGTGTTAATTTTATAGCGAGACTTGAATGCTTGCCATGTGATAAGTTCCACATTCTTTTTTTGTTTTTTTTTTGTTTAATTGAATGAAGGATAAGGTTACAGGGAAGTTTCACATTCTTTTTATTATTGCTATATAGTGGTGGGCTGTTTTAGTGATTTCATTTTTATATTAAATGGGCTTTGAGCTTGGGCATTAGGCTGAGTGGACTAGATATTCAGATTGTTAAGGATAGTGAGACTATCAAGCCTGATATTTATCAGGGGTGACAGAAATAGAGATTTTCTACAACAGTATTTTTTTTTTCTTCGTAAGAGGAAAACAATTCTTTAAGGGTATGTTTATATTTGTTTATTTTTCTAAAAGAACCTAATTTGTTTATTGCGTAAGTTCGCTTTATCTTTCAAACTTTGTATATCAAGTAATCCCATTGGAGGGCGGGTAGTTTGGGTAGATGTTCAGGGTGCTCGTTTGTCAACATTTTTTAGGATATTCTTTTAGCAAAAAATGAAAGTATTAATAAATAACTTAAAACACAAAATACTCATAAATTATTTTTACATTTATATTATATCATAATTAAAAAAATAAAAAATACCCTCTAAAAAACTCCACCAAACGAACCTAAATCTTTTTGACATGACGTTTGAGAGGCTTAAGACACAAATTTAGGATTGTTATATTTTGAAATTGTTTGTTTGAATTATGTGAAATTTAGGCAAGGAACCCGAAAGGATTCAAGTTTTTTATTTTTATTTTTTAAGAAATGTTATGTATTCTTCTAGTGTTTTTTCAACTGTGATGTGACTTTTAAAATCATCGTTGAATTTGAGATTATTATTATTATTAATTCTTAATTTATTAATAATTTTAAAAATTACATCACAATTAAAAAGACATCATTAAAATATTAAAAAAACACTTTAACATTTTTCTTATTTTTCTAAATAAACAAATTTAGTGGTTGATGATATGTTATAATTTGTTATAATTAGATCTTGTCGTAATGAAGAAAATCAGCCGAATACAATGATGTAGAAGCAGCACGGATCCGGATCCGGATACATATGGAGGTGAAGTTCTGACAAGGTGAAAATAATACCAAGAAAAGCCAAGCAACTTCTTGTCTCATAAATGAGAAAGGAAACATTCGGCCGTCTCCCGACCTCTCTGCGATCTTTCCCTTTCAGACACGCAGCACAGGATCTGAACATTAAATACCTCTGCACCAACGTAATCTTCTTGTCCTAAGCCTATATACACTTGCACATACGTAATCATTACTCACGAAGAAAATCTTTCCCCTTTATCGATATAAATTTAAATGATTTTTTTTTAATATTTTAATATTGAATAATATATTTTAAGTACAGGGGTTGATTTTTTTAATATTTTTATGTCTCGTAAAAGAAAGTAATGAAATATTGACTTTATGAGACGATTAATGTTAATTTTATCATCAATTAAAATATTGTTATTTTTAGAGGTTTTTATTTTTTTATTAAAGAGTCTTTTAATACTACTTTTTAAGAGGTTTATTTCTTAAGAAAGCCTTTTCCATTTCCATTTATTTTTTTCTTCATTAACAAACAAATACCTTAAAACTATTTCATGTTTTTTTTTTTAAACAAAAAAACCATAAACACCTTTCAAAAAATTAATAAATGAATATTCGAAGCCTTACCCGGCTGCCTTAACTTAGCATTTCAGAGTGGAAAAGAATTTTCTCAATTTTAAATTTCTTTCACTTTTTTTTTTAAAGTTTTAATGACGGTAGTGTACTAAATATACTACTCTTCAAAATATACTAAACGAAGGAAATTGAAAAAATTTGAAATGGAGAAAATTATTTTCTTTTAAAAACCGCCTCTAGCATAAATGATGACTTAGAAAATGGTCATAATCCTCTGTCTCTTTTTTTAAAAAAGTTAGTAACTTAAAAATAAAATTATAATTTTACAATAAATTGAACCACTACATGTCAAGGATTGAAATTTTTTACAGTTAATTGTTCGAATTGCATGTAATTCCAGCAGTTTCACAAAGTAGCTCACATCCTAGGTTCACGCAAGTAGCCCCACAACTCGCCCTCTTTATGAGTCTACTTGAATTGTGTGGGATTCTTATGTGGATTAGGATCTCCTTCAATTGAAGAGAAATTAGAGGTTTTCTAATTGTTAATCGTGGCCTTTCATTTTAAATTTAATGGTCTATCAAATTATTTAAACTTCTATAAAACAAAAGTTAGCATTTAATACCTCAATTATATAAAAGCAACTGATATTTTATAGACCATTAAATTTAAAATGAAAGGTCACGATTAACAATTGAAAAATCTCCGATTTCTTTTCAATTGTTGGGGATCTCAATTCTCCTTATGCACGTACCAATCAACAATTGACATATATGATTTCTTTCAAAAAAGAAAAAAAAATTGACCATAAGAACCATTTCCAACAGATAACTTATTCCTAAAACTTTAAGATACTTTTGATATAATAAGACTCGGGTTGACACAACTACAAATTCTATAGACTAAATAAATATTTTTTTTCCTCTCTTTAACGAGTGGGGTTAGTATTTTTTTTTTTTTTTCTCAAGGAAGAAAGTAAAAGAATTGGCTAACTAAGGAACACAGGAATTAATGGTGTTTTATTCTCTATTCTATTTGTTTGAGGTACTCTTTTTTATAGTACGATATTAATTTCTACACTGACTATTAATTATGATCAACGAGAACTGATTTAAAGTACTTAAAAAAAAGCATTCAAAGTTTTTAAGTTTTACTTAAAAGATTATGTTCAATATAACATAATGTTTTTTTTTTTTTTTTTTTTTTTTTTTCTAAGCAAAGATTTTGTTTAATCATAAGGTTAGGGAGTGGAATTATAATTGGGTATTGCTACACTGTAACCGTTTGGCAAACAACTATCTCTTATTTTCACATCAATAATTGTTTATTACTATTTGAATAAAAAAAACTCATAACAAAACTCTTTTATCAAATCAAATTATAAATAGTTTTTAAAATTACTATTAAATTTGTCATGGCTCTTTATTGATTTTAATCCAATAGCAGTTCTAAAAGTTATAAACTTATATATAAGGGAGAGAAAGTGAGAGCGTATAAAAGGATTACTCTTTATAATTTTAGAAAAATGTCAAACTTACAAAAAAATTTTACAAATTAATGTCAAACAATATAATTAGATTTATCAAAATTTAAATTTATCTCATTTTTAATTATGATGTACTTTTGCAATTTTTTTTTTATAAGATTTGTTTGTATGCATAGTATTTTTAAGTGAAATAAAAAACTTTTTAAGGGATAAAAAGTTAATTTAAAAAAAGAGTTGTATAAGTTTTTTAAAATTTCCATGGACCGTCAACAAGCTGCAATAAGGACGGACTTTAAAACCTTTTTTTTTTTTGGCTCCTTTCGAATCGGTCTTCTTTAACCTAGAACACGTACGGTGGATATGGCTTCCACATGTAGACCGGCAGTACTCCCTTAATTATATATTTATCTATATATTTCTCGTTTTTCTTGTTCTTCCCTGTCTCTCTCAACCTTTGTATTGCTAAAAAAAGAAAGAAAGGAAAAAAACGGGTGTCCAATCTTTAGCTTTCCAAGCGACCATGGCTATAATGGTTCCTCAGAGGGGTCTGAACCCAAACGCACCCGAGTTCATTCCTATGCTATTTCCCCAGCTTACAACCTCTTCTCCCGATCTTCCCTACTATCTTCCGCCACCGACACAGACATTCCTCTGCTACCACGCTCCTTTTCTTCGAACCTTCTACACCAACATCTGCTTCCCAACAACCCAACCCTCCCTCTTCCTTCCACCGCCTCAGAAAGACCTTGTGTCGGTTATCGAACCGACAATCTCTTTTGTGGCTGAACCGCCGCCTCCGGAGCAAACTCATCCCGCGCAGAACGCCGTGGAGCAAAAAATGGTGGCCAAGAAGACGAACCCGAGGAGGTACAGGAATCAGTGCTACGGCGGGCGAGGTGGTGCTTGGTGGGAAAAGTGTAGCGAGGGTGAGAATTTTTGTCGTAAAAATGTTGAGAGTTTGAGAAAGTACGATCCAAATGCGAGAGGTGTACTTTCTCGCGCCGAGGCCAAGAAGAAAAACTATTCCTCTGTGCTACCTGTGGAGAGTGGTGTAAGAAAGACGACCATTATGATCAGAAATATACCCAGCAAATACACGTACGTATATATTTACTAATATTTTTCGATTGGATTCGGCTTTTTTCCTGTTTCTCTTACTTTCTTTCATCTGGGTTTCCTAAGACGTAACATGTTGGTGGAGTTTTTGGACGACCATTGCATGTTGGAGAATCAAAAACTGAACACTAAAAACTCTGAAGAACACGTCGTTTCTGCGTTTGATTTCGTGTATTTGCCTATAGACTTCCGGTATGCTTACATTATCCGCCTACACATTTAGTTTCTGAGTCTTGTCGATCTCTCTTCTTTAAATTATAAGTTCTAATAGTAAGTTCTAATAAAAACATGCAGCACGGGGTGTAATAAAGGCTACGCATTTGTGAACTTCACCGACCCGCGAGCAGTGTGGAAATTTTACCTTGCTGCTCACAAGCAGACGTGGAAACTTTTCCATTCGCACAAAATACGGGAGATATCCTTGGCTAGACTACAGGTGTCAATATATATATATATATATATATATATATATATATATATATATATATAGAGTGGTTGTAGACTCCATGCTGCGATGATATATATATATATATATACGAATTGTTCTGATGAATTTGATTTTATCACAAATGTTTTTGACAGGGTGGGGAGTTGTTAAGGCACTTCGAGAGCATGGGGTTTCCGTGTGAATCGGAACAAGTTTTGCCCGTTTGCTTTAGCCCGCCCCGGGACGGTTCAAGGGAGTTGGTGAAGGAAATGGTAGTGGGAAGGTGTACCGGCATGACGGGAAAGCAGCAGCAGCAGCAGCTCCTCTCGGGCTCACCATCGAAATCTAGCTGTGTTTAGATTTTTGGTGGCTCTGATTTGACAAGCTTTTTGTCAAATCATAATACGTCGTCGTACTTGTTAACTCTAAATAGTTGTTTGGTTCATCTCTTCTTTTTCAGTTGGGGTTGTAACTTTCTGGTTAGTGTGTTGTAGTTTTTTTTTTTTTGTAATAAAGTGTGTAGTAGTTAGCGTAGGGTTTCTGCAGAACATGTGTTTCTGCAGAACATGTGGGGGGAGCTAGGGGGTGGTGGAGCTTGGCACCTGGGTCCGATGAGCATGAAAGGACAGGTGGCGGGGTCCACCCTCCAGATGGATGGTTGTGATTTATTTAGATGGATGGTTGTATGTTGAACATGTTTGTAATTATTGACTGCTGTGTTTTTTTTCTTTTTATTATTATTATTATTATTAATATTGTTGCATCATTGGGTCTTTTTTTCTCTGTTTTCTTTTACTGTAAAATCTCAGTGTCTGTTTACTTCAGTTATCGAGAAAAATAGCTCATTATGAGGCACAGATGGCAGCAACTAGCCCCCCCGAAGCTGGCCATCCCATTCCCACCTTGATGATTGTTGAAAAAAGAAAGAGTATCTAGAAAGTTTAATTAAATAAAATTAAAAGGATAAAATTTTCTTCTCTGTTTTCCTGAGAAAGTTGAGCCTCTTTTGTCTTCATTAATGAAGTTACTGTACCTCTATTGTAAATGGAGGTAGTGCTCTCTGCCGGTCCATGTAATCCCCCGAAACCAGGGAATGGTCTGACTGACTAATCACAAAGTGAAATGGGGCCGGGGGAGAGTAATCATCCCTACTGTACAAGTACAAATATTATTCTATTTTTAGTCAATCATATATACTCTCTGCATAGACACAACAATATAGGACACCCTATATATTCTCAGTGCAAACAGGGTAAAGGGCGAAAAATAACATATATATATTGTTTGGTTGTGGTACAAGTGTACTACTCCCTCCCTATGTGATTCTTCCATCACCATTAGTTTAGGGTTTTGCAATAGAAATCATGTTTGCTAAGAAGCTATCTGTAATGGTTAAAACAAATACATTAATCAACAAACGAAATCACAAAATATTAATTTTATCTTATATCTTAAATACTTTTTCAAATTAAAATCAAAATATACCCTGAAAAGGAATTAATGAATCATTTCCTATTTTTCGCTCTCTCTCTTTGCTTTTTGTTTGCAACTCCTGATCTGTTTACAATTTCCTTTTCTTTTCTCCCTGTAAAAGCACTCTGCAAAATTCGATATACGATGTTGATCGTCATCCTCCAATCTTTTTAGATTAAAAAAAAATTGTTTATTATTATTATAATTATTGGTTTCAGGGTTGTAGCTTTTCTCTTGGGCCAGTAATTCGGTGCTGCATGTTGAGATGGGCAGATCCAAATGAAAAGGAGAAACGCTTTTGTTAGCTTAATTGGATCAAACACGTGCAACCCAGCCCATTAGGCTTCAGATATCAGATAAAAGAATGGGCTTCAGGTTTCCAAGTAAAGACCGTTAAATCTGACGCGAAGGAAGTTTGGGTTACAAATTGGTCTCTACAATACAATAAAGCATATATTTTATATGGCCTAACACATTAATAAACATACCCAATACTCTTATAAAATGAAAAGAAAAATATGAGTGAATTACTTAGGAAAACATTCACCCATTAGTATGTGAAGATTTCATAATGAAATTGAAAACTAAGGAGAAAAGAGGAGGAAAAAAAAAAATTGAAGAGAAAGGATTTCAGGTAGTTTGGCATAAGGACTACATTTTACTCTTATTGCTTGATTGATCTTTATAATACAAATAATCCCTATTTATAAGAAAAAGATGGTAGGTAAATACAATACAAATACCATAATAAAATTATATTGATTTGATTCCATTCAACTATGGAAAATATGTAGATAACGAAATTATCAAACCTATATAGAAACTCAATATTCTAGCTGTAAGATGGAAGTGTTGGTTCTACCAGAAATCTTTTCTTTGATGTATGAGATAGTATTTATCGAGCTTCTGTTATGGAAATAGTTAGGTTGGATATTGAGCAATTTCCTACACTGTTGATAGTTGAATTTGTGTCGTTCACATTCAGACCTCTGGTAAAAGCAGGTTGCTTGGGTGTAGGTAGAGGTGCATGTTCATTGATAATCATTGAGACTACGTCAAGCATGGTAGGTCGATCAGTCGGGCTTTCTTGGACACAAAGAAGCCCAATGTTAATGAATCTCAACAAAATAGAAGTGGAAGAAGGACATCCTATTGTTGGCTCCATCAAGTCCAAACTCCGATCATCTCTCCACAACTCCCAAGCCTAGTTTCATTCCAAATCAGACTAAATTTTATTACAAACTAGAACAATTTTAATTTATAAAACTAATGTAAAATATAAGGAATTTGGGAGAGTAGAAAAACAACTCACATATCTCAGAAGATTGAGTGAACTACTGTTATAGAAGCCAGTATTCTTCTTGCCACTTAAAATCTCTAGGAGCAATACTCCAAAGCTAAACACATCAGACTTTATTGAGTACAAACCTTCCATAGCATATTCGGGAGACATATAGCCACTGCATTTCGAAATTTAGTAAACGACTTTATTAGTAGCCCGCTCAGAGAATTTAGCTAAGAATTGCAAATATAGTACTGCTACAGGTACTACAACTTTTATTATAGACCCCTTATAAACTTAATGTAACGGCCTATAATTTCTTAATGATTAAGCAAACAACTTGACATGTTAATTTACTTACTTAGTGACTAACTTGTTAATCATACAATACTCTTAATTATTTTATCAATTATGAACTATCACATCAGTTTGTAAAAACATTATAATAAAAGTTTTAGTATCTCAAGCATTTTTTTTTTTTTTTTTTGTAGATATTATGTGTGAAATAAATTGCATACTTACTAAGTTCCGACAATTCGCTGTGTATTTGTTTGTGTTTCATTGTCTCCAACTATTCGAGCCATCCCAAAATCTGATATTTTTGGATTCATTTCACTATCCAATAGAATGTTACTGGGTTTTAGATCCCTATGTATGATCCGAAACCTTGAATATTGATGAAGATAAAGAAGTCCTTGAGCAATCCCTTCAATAATGTGTATGCGTGTCCCCCAATCTAACATCCTTTTCTTTGTTTGATCTGTTTAAATAGTACAACTAAGAAAATTAATGCTAAAAAAAAAATTGAAAATAAAAAAGTATCATAAAAAGCATGATAATGAAACATGCACGCACCAAAAAGGTAGAAATCCAAACTTTTATTGGGCATGTACTCATATATTAACATTTTTTCATCTCGCTCCATACAACAACCCAAGAGTCTGACAAGATTTCTGTGCTGCAGTTTGGCAATTAGTATTGTTTCATTTCTAAACTCCTCAAGCCCCTGTCCAGATCTTTTTGAAAGCATTTTTACTGCAATTTCTTGCCCCATTTGTGATTTCCCCTACGAAAGAGAACCATAAGCCTTTTAAACTTCCATGAAAGTTTACCATTATGGGTTGTCTTAATAGCTTTGAAGCAAATTCATAAGGAGAATGAATCATATATACCTTGTAAACTGGTCCAAAACCTCCTTGTCCAAGCTTATTCGCAGTCGAGAAATTATTAGTTGCAGCTGATACACTCTCATAACTGAACACCGGTAACTCAACATCCTTCTTCTTCCCTCTTATATTCACATTACTTTTAGTGTCTGTTCCATCATTTATTCCATGAAGTTCAGTACTGAAATCAAATGTCAATAGATCATATCTTGAAGTCTCCTCTCCTGTTTCATATAGAATGACAATAATTTAGTGGAAAATCAAATAACACTATGAGCCATATCAGTACACAAGAGCCTGAGCACTATCTTCACCGGCTTATCATCAAGAGACTAAAAAGCTTTTCATTGTGAGGCCAGGTGAGTTGACACTTTAAGAGCAAGGACATGTCACAGGTTTCTAGTCTTAAATTTAGGCTCCGTTTGGCAAATGACTATAGCTAGCATGTAATTTTTTGTGAGTGATTTCTATGTATGGTTAGAACTTACGCTGACTTTTGCGTTTGAGCTTTCTCTTGCATGAAAAGCAAATTGAGAGGCATAAGATAAGCCCTACCACAGGGACCAGCACGGCTAAAATCACCCACACTTTCCGTTTGTTGCCTGATTATGATGACAAGAATCACTATTAGCTAAACCATAATATATAGAGAATTAAGTATTCATTCAGAAATAGAGATAACATAAATTTGTGTAGATTTCATTTCACTCATCCTGCCTTTGGTACTTTGATACTCATCAGCAGCAAGTCTGAGATAGATATCTTGTCCAACCTCGCCACCATCTGAGAGTTGCTGTAAGTTCAAAAGAGCTCCTTCCCATATCATACACCCACTGCTATTGTAAGCATAAGCTGTGCAAGAGCAATTATTCATGCAAGCTACTTCACAATTCATAGCACCATATGCTTTTGAATTAACAGGCAATCTCACGTTTGGTATTTTCATGAACCAATCTTTTTTGGCATTAGCATAAGTAATATTCTCACATTGCAAAGGGGATTTCCTCACACAACCACCTGACCAATCACTTAGGTTAGTTTCTTCAATTGAAAATGGTTTAAAACCATTTAGACATTCACAGGGGTTTGAGGTACTCCCATAATTCACGCCAAATGCACCACACAAACCATAGACATCAGATATATTTACCGGCCGAGACCAAAATAAAATCCAACCCCAAGATTTGTTCGACCATGAGTATTGCTGGATCTCCCCTGAAGACTTAATGGCAAACCTAAGTCGGGAACTGGAAGAAATGTTTTTAACAGAATAAGTAAAATAGCTTTCATTTTCATTTGACACAAAAGTGGCGCTGGATATATAATTCATGAACATGTCACCAGCTAAGCTGAAATATTCTCCATTCCAAAATCCAGAGCTCGCATACGTTTGGGATCTGTTCCACTCCAAGATAAATTGACTGCTTCCATCTCGGGCTAACCTGAAGGAGAACATACCTGGTGCAGGATCTTGTGAATTTTTCCATGAAATGAGCTGCTGTAGTTTTCCAGTAACCTTGTCGATCCCAAGCTTTGCACCTGGCAGCCATGTATCGGTTGGATGGTCGAAACTCTCCCAAAATATAGTATTCTGGTTGGAACTATCTCTTAAAACAAAATTTCCATTATCACCAAGAACTGCTTCAGTTGAGTTTGACAGGGGATGTGTCAAATTTGTCGACCAAAATGGTATGTTGGAGGAAGCGTCAAGCAGGAGTAGATTGCCATCTTCGGAGAGTTCGAGTCTTGATGAAGATGGGTCAGACAAAGGGTTTTCTCTGTTTGCTACCCAAACAAAATCTTTGACATCAAGATTATTATTAAACCATATGCCTAAGTATATTTTTGAAGAAGTACCTGGTCTGAAGAAACCGAGTTCAAAATTGCTTCCTTCAGATATTATGGTTGTACTCACTGAAAGAGACTCACCCGCTGAAAGGGTAGCTCCTCCTGCAACGGAGAAGCATGCTCTGTAGTAAGACAGGACAAGAAGCAGAACAAAGAAGCGCCATGGCTTCCTTGTATAGGTAACCATCCCTCCTCTCTGACTTGCAACGCTGCATCTGCATACAGTAATATTTAGCTGAACGCCAGAGGAGAAATGACGCAATGTTGCTAGAAGATATCGGCACAATGCTCAGTCAAGTCAAAACGTATTTTGATGATTTAACAAAACCGTATTTTCATGTTACATAAATAAAAAAATTATTTTTGTGTTTGAAAAGGTATTTTATGTTCTGGGTTGGGTTGTTTGATAATATATATGTATTTTTTTTTTTTTTTTTTTGAGAATTTAAAACAAAGAAAAACAGGGGAAATGCTACCTGCACAATTAAGCCATGGCTCGTCTTTGTTCTGCTTCTTATTCTGTCTTACTACAGAGAATGATTTTCCATTGAAGGAGAGCACGCCACATACAGACGAGAGCTTGAAGGCTCCTCCTAGTCCGAGATAAGACATTTAAAAAATAAAAATATTAACAAATAATTCAAAATATAAAATAAAAAAAATATAAAAAAGCTTTTTAAATTATCAATGGTTTGTAATATAGCTTTTTTTTTATTGTTCAAAAGGTATTAAAATAGTCCTCCAAACTATTAAAATGTATCAAAAAGACCATTTATTTTTTATATTCATATAATACCTTTGTTCTTTTAACAAATAAAATAATAAAATAATTGTAAATTTTTTTTTTTTAAAATACAAGAAAACCAATGGGCGAATAAAAACAAAACAAAAAGTTTTTTTTTTGAATAAATAATAAATAATTAGTTATTGTAGTTGACATAAATTATAAATTGCTTCATGTCGTATTAAAATAAAATCAAAGGTACGGTTATTGAGATATTTCAAAAAAAAAAAAAAAAGTACTAATATAACCAATCAAACTACCAAATTGATTTTACTTTAATAAATCATGAAACAATTTGTAATTAGACCAATAACTAATTATTTATTTGTTTCAAATACTTTTTTTTTTTTTTTTTTTTTTTTTTTTTTTTTAATTGTTTGGTTTTTTTTTTTTAACAATTATTTTATTATTTTATTTGTTAAAATTGTTTGGTTTTTTTTTTTTAACAATTATTTTATTATTTTATTTGTTAAAAAATAGGGGTATTATAAAAATATAAAAAAATAAGTGACATTTTTGATAGATTTTAGTAGTTTGGAAGCTATTTTAATACCTTTCGGAACATTGGGAACTATATTATAAACGGATAATAATTTGAGAGACTTTTTTATATTTTTTTTTATAAAATATTCATAAAATACTTAAAATTATTAACACTTTTATATTACATCACAACTAAAAAATATAAGAATAACTTATATAGTGAGGTTGCACAAAAGTCACATTTTGTGCCACCAATAAGAAGCTGACACATCAGCCAATTTCATTAGACTTATATTTAAAACAAAAACTTAATCACACCAAATTACATTATAATAAAATAAAAAATTAACTTTTTTTATTAAAAAAAAAAAAAAATTGGGGGATGCCACGCCCCCACTGGGTTTCAGGGCGCCCCCCAGGCCATGGGGGTTGGCCCAGCAGCCCTCTGGCCCTGGAGTCCAATAGGCCACCACCATGAGAGCGAGGTCACAACCCCCAACCCATGGGGTGGCTCTTAGGCCACTCCCATGGCCTATGGAGTGGCCCGTGAGTCACCCACAGGGCCATGGGAGTGGATTGCGACCCACCCATGGTTGAGATGGCGGCCACCCCGGTTGGTGAGGCACCCAGTCCACCATCTGCCGAGGCACGAACAATTAGCGAAAGGGGAGGGCGGGGAGGTGTGATTGGCCGCTGGAATGACAGGGGGGAGAAGATCGAATAAGAGGAATCTCGATCTAAAGCCCAGAGGGCGGCGAAGGTTGGATCTGGGCGGACGAACGGATTGTGGCTTAGCGACGGGCTGGGACGATGCAATGGGCTGGGAAAACGGGGTGGTGCAGGGCGACGGGCTGGGGCTAGGTGACGGGTTGGGGGGGACGGTGGGAGGCGAGGTTGAACGGCGGCGATGACGAGGAACCTGGAGATTGGCGACAGAGATGAGCGGCAACCTGCTAAGAAAAACCAAAGACCAAAAAAACCAAAGAATAGGGGATTGGAGAAACCAAGAAGGAAGAAAACGGGGAGGGAGGAGGGGGAAAAACCTAGGGCTTTTCCAACCTCAGGGGGTGGCTGCGCAAGCCATCCCCCGCCCAGGCCACCCTCGCCGCCCACTTGTGGTGGCTGCCGGTTGGTAGCCACCACTCTTCTAATTTTTTTTTTTAAATAAATAAATTTTTGAAGTTTTTTTTTTCTCAAACCTGGTATAATCCGGTGCAGCAGGGTTTTTTTTCTAAACATAAGACTTGTAAAATTGGCTTAGGTGTCACCTTCTAATTGGTGGCACAAAAAGCACCTTTTATGCAACAAGTGCACTCAAGACACTCTCAAAATATATATATAAAAATCCCGCTAAACAATTTTGCGAAACAATTTCATTGGCACGCATTCGCAAGATGCCAAGGATCGAACACTTGTAGTATTTCTGTGGGCGGAGTTGGAATCATAACATGTTCGTGTTGACTTACGTTAAAATAAAAAATTAAAAAAAAACACGTCGTGTTGAACATGATCACCCATTGTGGGACTACCAAGAAAATACTTATTAAAATATAAATTAAATAATTAAAATTGTCATCAGTATAGCCGTATAGGGTTGAATACCTGATTTAAGAATTGTTTTTGTCCAACAATAGAACAAGTAAAATCCCTTCAAAATCTGATCCAAGGGAGCGAGATAGATGAATAATCGTACGTTGAATTGCCAAGTGGATCAAGCTAGAACACCCTCGGTCCTTTTTCACAGAAGCTAATGTTGACTGCCATTTCAGTCAACATTATGACTAATTCAAACTGCCCTAATATCCTTTAAAAGGAAAGTTTGAATCAACTTGAGTCGAACCATTATTTCCACGTGATCATATAATTCCTGGCATAAATCTCATAAGTAGCCTGTAGGCCCTTTACCTTACCTTTCACAAAAAGAGAGCACACTCAATCCTCATATGTCAAATAATTAACTACCCATGAAATTTAACATATTGATGGCATGGCCAATAGTGGCTACAACTTTTTGTTTGCAACTCCTGATTTGTTAACAATTTCCTTTTCTTTTCTCCCCCGTAAAAGCACTCTGCAAAATTTGATATCCGATGTTGATTGTCATTCTCGGTACGCTCCTTCACCATCTATAACTTTTTTGGACTGCTTGCTTCTTTTTTCACACAATATTAACCATCCTCCAATCTTTTTAGATTAGAAAAACAATTATAATAGTACTTATTAGGGTAAAGTCTACTTAATCCCCTCAAACTACCGTCCCAAATGACGATCTACCCTCCAAACTATAAATTGCTACGATCTACCCTTACTAAAATAAAAACAAAATATTAAAAATTAATTAATTTTTTTCCAAAATTTTAAAGGTATTTTTGTCTTATTAAAAATTCTATAGGAGTAATTTCGTCAGTTTGCTAGCATTGGAGGAGTACATTGTCATTGTTTTGGTAGTTTGGGAGGTAAATTATCGTAATTGATAGTTTGAGGGGTAGTAAAAGCATTGGAGTAGTAGTTTGAGGGAGTTAAGTGAACTTTACCCTACTTATTATTATTGGTTTCAACTTTGAGGGTTGCAGCTTTTCTCTTGGGCCAAACACACGTGCAACCAAGCCCATTGGCAAACTCGGACTGAAGGTTTCAGATAAAAGATTGGGCTTCAGGTTTCCAAGCAAAGACCGTTAAATCTGACGCGAATTAAGGAACTTTGTACAATAAACCATATATTTTATATGGCCAAACACATTAATAAAATGAAAAGAAAAATATGAGTGAATTACTTAGGAAAACATTCACAAATTAGTATGTGAAGATTTCATAATGAAAATGAAAACTAGGGAGAAAAGCGGAGGAAAGAACAAAAAAAAAATTGAAGAAAAAGGATTTAAGGTAGTTTGGCATTATATCACTTGCGTTCACAATTAGGTAATTGCCATAAGGGCTAAATTTTGCTCTTATTACTTAATTGATTTTTACAATACAAATGATCCTTATTTATAGGAAAATGATGGTAGGTGAATACATTACAAATGTGATAATAAAATTATATCGATTTGATTCCATTCAACTATGGAAAATATGTAGAAAACGAAATTATCAAACCTACATAGAAACCCTATATTCTAGCTGTATGTGGCATCTCAATATGCATAAATGTAAGATGGGAATGTTAGTTTTACAAAAAAAAAGAAAAAAGAAAAAACACTTTCTTAGATGTATGAAATAGTATTTATCGAGCTTCCATTATTGAAATAGTTAGGTTGGATATTGAGCAATTTCCTACACCGTTGATAGTTGAATTTGTGTCGATCACATTCCGACCTCTGGTAAAAGCAGGTTGCTTGGGTGTAGGTAGAGGTGCATGTTCATTGATAATCATTGAGACTACATCAAGCATGGTGGGTCGATCAGTCGGGCTTTCTTGAACACAAAGAAGACCGATGTTAATGAGTCTCAACAAAATAGAAGTGGAAGAAGGATATCCTATTGTTGGCTCCATCAAGTCCAAACTCCGATCATCTCTCCACAACTCCCAAGCCTAATTTCATTATAAATCAGACTAAATTTTATTACAAACTAGAACAATTTTAGTTTATAAAACTAATGTAAAATATAAGGAATTTGGGAGAGTAGATAAACTACTCACATATCTCAGAAGATTGAGTGAACTACTGTTATAGAAGCCAGTATTCTTCTTGCCACTTAAAATCTCCAGGAGCAATACTCCAAAGCTAAACACATCAGACTTTATCGAGTACAAACCTTCCATAGCATATTCGGGAGACATATAGCCACTGCATTTCAAAATTTAGTAAACGACTCTATTAGTAGCTCGCTCAGTGAATTTAGCTAAGAATTGCAAATATAGTGCTGCTATAGGTACTACAGTTTTAGTATTCCAAACATTTTTTTTTTTTTTTTTTTTTTGCAGATATTAGATGTGAAATAGATTGCATACTTACTAAGTTCCGACAATTCGATGTGTATTTGTATGTATTTCATTGTCTCCAACTATTCGAGCCATCCCAAAATCTGATATTTTCGGATTCATTTCACTATCCAATAGAATGTTACTGGGTTTTAAATCTCTATGTATGATCCGAAACCTTGAATAGTGATGAAGATAAAGAAGCCCTTGACCAATCCCTTTAATAATGTGTATGCACGTCCCCCAATCTAACATCCTTTTCTTGGTTTGATCTGTTTAAACAGTACAACTAAGAAAATTAATGCTAAAAAAGATTAAAAAGAAAAAAACTATCATAAAAAGCAAGATAATGAAACATGTACACACCAAAAAGGTAGAAGTCCAAACTTTTATTGGGCATGTACTCGTATATTAACATTTTTTCATCTCGCTCCATACAACAACCCAAGAGTCTGACAAGATTTCTGTGCTGTAGTTTGGCAATTAGTATTGTTTCATTTCTAAACTCGTTAAGCCCTTGCCCAGATCTTTTTGAAAGCACTTTTACTGCAATTTCCTGTCCCTTTTGTGATTTCCCCTACGAAAGAGAACCATAAGCTTCTTAAACTTCTATGAAGGTTTACCATTATGGGTTATCTTAATAGTTTTGAAGCAAATTCAATAATTCATAAGGAGAATGAATCATATATACCTTGTAGACTGGTCCAAAACCTCCTTGTCCAAGCTTATTTGCAGTTGAGAAATTATTAGTTGCAGCTGATACACTTTCATAACTAAACACCGGTAACTCAGCATCCTTCTTCTTCCCTCTTATATTCACATTACTTTTAGTGTCTGTTCTATCATTGATTCCATGAAGTTCAATACTAAAATCAAATGACAAGAGATCATATCTTGAAGTCTCCTCTCCTGTTTCATATAGAATGACAAGAATTTGTAAATTTAGTGGAAAATCAAATAACACTATGAGCCATATCAGTACACAAGAGCCTGAGCACTATATTCATCACCAACTGACCGTCATGAGACTAAAAAGCTCTTGATTGCCAGGCCAGGTGAATTGACACTCTTAAGATCGAGCAAGGACATGTCACAGGTTTCTAGTCTTAGATTTAGGCTCCATTTGGTAAATGACTATAGCTATTAGCTAGCTTGTAATTTTTTGAGAGTGATTTCTATGTATGGTTAGAACTTACGCTGAGTTTTGCGTTTGAGCTTCCTCTTGCATGAAAAATAAATTGAGAGGCATAAGATAAGCCCTGTTGCAGGGACCAGCACGGCTAAAATCACCCACACTTTTCGTTTGTTGCCTGATTATGATGACAAGAATCACTGTTAGAGAATTAAGTATTCATTCAGAAATAGAGATAACATAAATTTGTGTGGATTTCATTTCACTCATCCTGCCTTTGGTACTTTGATGCTCATCAGCAGCAAGTCTGAGAGAGATATTTTGTCCACCTCTGCCACCATCTAAGAGTTGTTGTAAGTTCAAAAGATCTCTTTCCCATATCATACACCCGCTACTATTGTAAGCATAAGCTGTGCAAGAGCAATCATTCATGCAAGCCACTTCACAAGTCATAGCATTTACTTCAAAAAATGCTTTTGAATTAACAGGCAATCTCACGTTTGGTATTTTCATGAACCAATCTTTTTTGCCATTAGCAGCATTAGCAGCATAAGTATTATTATTCTGACAATATTGCAAAGGGGATTTCCTCACACAACCACCTGACCAATCACTTTGGTTAGTTTCTTCAATTGAAAATGGTTTAAAACCATTTAGACATACACAGGAGTTTGGGATATTCTCATAGTTCATGCCAAATTTACCACACAAACCATAGACATCAGATATATTTTCTGGTCGAGACCAAAATAAAGTCCAAACCCGAGATTTGTTCGACCATGAGAGTTGCCGGAGCTCCCCCGAAGACGCAATGACAAACCTAAGTCTGGAAATGGAAGAACTGTTTTTAACAGAATAAGTAAAATAGCTTTCAGTTTCATTTGACACAAAAGTGGCGTTGGATATATAATTCATGAACATGTCACGAACTAAGCTGAAATATTTTTCATTCCAAAATCCAGTGCTCCAATACTTTTGGGCTCTGTTCCACTCCAAGATAAATTGACCGCTTCCATCTGGGGCTAACCTGAAGGAGAACATACCTGGTGCAGGATCTTGTGAATTTTTCCATGAAATAAGCTCCTTTGATTTTCCAGTAATCTTATCGACCCCGAGCTTCGCACCTGGCAGCAATGTATCGGTTGGATGGTCGAAACTCTCCCAAAATATAGAAGAAGTGTTCGATCTACCTCTCAAAACAAAATTTCCATCATCACCAAGAACTGCTTCAGTTGAGTTTGACAGGGGGGGATGTGTCAAATTTGTCGACCAAAATGGTATGTTGGAGGAACCGCTAAGCAGGACTAGATTGCCATCTTCGGAGAGTTCGAGTCTTGATGAAGATGGGTCAGACATAGGCTTTTCTCTATTTGCTACCCAAACAATGGCTTGGTCACCATAATCATTGTTATACCATATGCCTAGGTATATTCTTGAAGAAGCACCTGGTTTGAAGAAACCGAGTACAAAATTGCTACCATCAGATGTTATGGTTTGGTTTTTACTCGCTAAAAGAGGCTGACCTGCTGAAAGGGTATCTCCTGCAATGGAGAAAGATGCTATGTAGTAAGACAGGACAAGAAGCAGAACAAAGAAGAGCCATGGCTTCCTTGTATAGGTAACCATCCCTCTCTAACTGGTGGCACCGCAGATAGGAATTACAGAAAAAATGCCACCGGAATAAATAATGATGCTACTCATTCACCCAAAAATAAAAATAAAATGATGCTAATAGATATGAATGTGAGCAAGAATAGTTTGACTTCTCTTATGAGAAAGTCTTCTCCCAGCAAGTTGCCTTGACGAATGGTCTATAATCCATTTTGGAAAATTACTCAGGTATAAAGTCGAACACCTTCTGTCAAGGTAGAAAGCTTATTTCTTAGTTTCCACAAATGTGACATCATTGTCATTGACTCATTAGGACGAATGACGCCAAGGATCGAAGACTTGTATTGAATAGGCGAAAAAAAAGAAAAAGAAAAACAATGTTTTTAATAAAAAAGTAAAAAAAAAAAAAATTTGTTTTATAATAATTTTTTTATTTAAATAATAATAAAAAATAATTAATGTGATATAAAAAATAAAAATATTGTAATTGATTTTGATAAGAATAGTACAAGGACTTTTCTTTAGCCATCGGCAAAGAAAGCGAATGAGGAATATTATAAGAGACCAAACTTATCTACCATCTGCACTTGAAGACAAACATGTCATCTTGGACATGATCACCCCTTTTGGACAACTAAGAAAATACGCAGATGCTACTGAGATTTTTCCTTAACAAATTAATGATGATATTTGTTAAAATATTAATTAAATTTATTTCCTTGACTTACACTTTTAATATAACTGACAATTTAATATAATGATGTAAAAGTTATAAATTCACGCTTTATTTGCATCATTCACTTTTATTTAAACATTTTTCAACAAAAAAAGAAAAAAAAAATGTAATAAGCACCATGTTAATCAAGGTTGAACACTCCTTTTCTCTTTGAATTAAGATTATTTTTATTTCATTTGAACTGGAGAATATTTCGTTAGTTATAGTAGATGAGTATTTTTATCATTTTAAAAAGAAAAAAGATAAAAATACTTCTTCACTGCAACTAATTAAATATACTCCGATTCAATTGAACTGAAAAAGATATTCTCTCCATCGTGTTTCACAGAAGCTCCTCTATTGACTGATATTTACAGTCAAAATTATGACAAATTCCGATTCATTTGAACTGAAAAAGATATTCTCTCCATCGTGTTTCACAGAAACTCCTCTATTGACTGACATTTACGGTCAAAATTATGACGAATTCAAAGTGCCAGAACATACTTATAAAAAAAAAAAAAAAAAAAACAAAGTGCCTGAACATATTTACACAAAAAAAAAAAAAAAAGTGCCAGAATATACCTACAAGAGAAAAAAAAAAAAAAAGTGCCAGAATATTCTTCAATATCAGTATTGGCGTCTCCAACAGAAAGTTTGAATCGTCCTCTCTACCAGTCGGATCCAGCTTCCATTGAGTCAAACTATTAGTTCCACGTGATCATAAATCCAGGCATAATAACATTGAGAAAATATCATAATAAGAGTATAAAGAAGTGGTCCTTACCTTTTTTATTTTTTTATTTTTTTTTTGCGTTTCCTGTTTTCGAGAATAAGTGGCATTTACCTTCACACCTTTCACAGAAAGAGAGCACCTCATATGCCAATAATTAACTACCCATAAATTTAATATATTTGTTGGATAATGACTTGTATTTCACAAGTCATCGTGGGCCCTTTTATTCTTTGATTGCAGCTTTGTGGTTTTTTTTTTATCCTTGAGCCACTTTTACTAGGGGTGAAATAGCGGTTGCGGTTAGCGGTTAGTGGCTAAAACCGCTAACCGCAACCGCCTAGGCGGTTAGTAAATTTTACTAACCGCCTCCGCTAACCGGGTAGCGGTTAACCGCCCGGTTAACGGTTAACCGCTTTGGAATAACCGCTTTTTTTTCTAACCGCTTTTTTTGGGCTTTTTTCTTTGGACCGATTTTGGGCCGGGTTTGGACCGGGTTTGGGCCGGTTTTGGACTCACTTTAAACATTTTTTTTTTCTCATTTTAAACATTTTTTTTTCCCTTTTCATGGCCATTTTAGCATTAAAAATTGATATATACCAAAATCTTGTTGGCCACCTTCTACAAATCTACACATCATATAATATACAAATAAAATTACAACAAAATCATCACTTCACTTGTAGTCTTATACATAAACTCATACATAGAAATAAAATAAAACACAAACAAATTCATAAACTCACAGGCAACCAAAAAAAGTTCATAAACTCACAACTTATTGTTATTATATATATATAATATATAAATATATATTATATTTAAAAAAAGCGGTTAGCGGTTAGCGGATTTCCAAAACCCACTAACCGCTAACCGCAACCGCCTAAGCGGTTAGCGGTTTTTACTAACCGCTTTCAAAGCGGTTAGGCGGTTAGGCGGTTAGCGGTTAGCGGTTAGCGGTTGCGGTTAGGCGGTTTTAAATTTCACCCCTAACTTTTACCTCTTTTAGCCTCACATTTGACCAAGTGAGCTTGGCAGCAGCTTCGTAAGAGGGAAAATGAGATAGAGGGCAGTAGCTCCATTTTGAGTGAAATCTGTGGTAGTGTGCTGCAGCTTTGCGTGTGAGAAAAACCAAGAAGAGAGAGGCAGCAGCTCCGTGTGAGGTGAGGGTAGAAGAAAAATTACAGCCCCTCACTTAGAGAATTTAGAAAAAATTTCTCTTTTGTATTTAATTTTCTTTGTGTGTTTGTGAGCTTGGGTGTATTGAGATTTTTAGATTTGAGTGGTTTTGTTTGTATTACTCTTTGTACTCCATCTTTTTATTAGTAAATTTTTCCTGAATTGTCTCCATCAATGGATGTAGGCTTGTTAAGTCGAACCACTTAAATTTTGGTGTCTTGTGTTACTGATTATTATTTTTATTCTGCTTCATTTGTGATTCTAGAATTATTTTATCTCAACAATATTGATGGCATGGTCAATAGTGGCTACCCCTGCTTCAAGTTGAAGTAAGAACCAAAAGAAACCGACTGTTGATGATCGTGTTGTTTATCCATATCGGGTTCGAGAAAAGTTGAAGAGTATTTCGAAGGCCATGCCCTTATCTGTGTTCTATGCATTGTGGATCTTAATAAGATTGAAGGGTTTCAAGATAGTCATGTTCCTACCTGTATCTACTGGTTTGTAATTTGTTCCGTTTACAGACTTTGCCTATTTTAACCTCCTTTGGTTGTACTGGTTAATTTGATGGGCTGAGTGATTTATTTAACCAATACTCTACGTTTTTAAGAATGACTCTATTTTCTTTGTATTTTATTCTCATGTAACTTCCCTTTTCTCCTTCCTCGTATTGAATAGAAAAAGAAGATAAAAAAACCAATACTTTAAGTTGAGTTGAGTTGACATTGGAGTTAGAATAATAGATTATAGGTTCACTTTTTAAATGTTTTTATTTATTTTTTATTTTTTATTTAAATATGACAATATGACATAAAGGTAAATGTAGTTTTAACAATCTATGTTGTTTGTTTATATATATATTTTTAAAAGAAAAAACCAAAAGATATAAAAAAAAAAGTATGGAAAAAATGTGAAATCTATTTAAGTGTTTACACCGATTTGCAACAAGTATAAAAATGTTCTGAGAGCTCTATGCGGTATGCAAAAATAACAAATAGATCCCTACACTAAACTTCGCCTAATTTTTTGACATAAATTGTTAAATGTTATATCAGCACCAATGATATCATGACACGTGTCACACATAATAAAAAAATATAAATATAGAAAACTATAATTATATATTTTTATTTATAGTTTTTATATATTTATATATTTTATAATTATCCTAATGGTTCATGGTTTTTCTAGGATCAACCCTTGATTTTATTTTTTTAATTTAAACAAAGATTCAAGGACTAGTAGACTCTCCCACATTAATAGAGTGAGATAATTGTGGGATATTAGTGTAGTTTTTAGTATTACTCTTCTTTTATTATGGGAGCTATTTGTCACTTTTGAAGACTAATGGAGGTTATATACTATATTTCATCTCAATATCTATCGGTCTTTTTTTTTTTTTTAAATAAAAGTTGATCCAATGACAGACGAATACTATCTCATCAACTTAAAAGAATGGGGTAAAATGAGAGTGCAATACATATCATTGCTTCACTTTTGAAATTCTAAAATTTATTTGTCACATTTTCAATGCTAGGCCGATATTGCTTATATTGACATGGGATTGTTAATTCATCCTTAAATTAGTTTTATAAAAGAAACTTTATTTTAAAAATAGATTTTACTGAAAAAAGAAAAAAAAGGGTAATGTTATTTGTTCCCCTCCTATTCCCTCTCTATCCCCAATCCAACATGCCATAGGGATTGAGGAACAGAAGAGTGGCAAATAGCATTTATCATTAAGAGCAGTTGCTGCTGTGGCTAGGAGCGACCGAAGAGAGAAATATGTCGGCATCATCTCACATGCTCTACCACCTCCTCCGTCCACCACCGCCTCAGACACCACCGCCACTACTACCACCTCCCTCTTCTTTCTTTTCTTGGTTTCTCGGACTCAAACCCCTCCTCATCTCCACCACAACCACCGCCACCACAACAACAGCCACTCTTTCCAAACCCCTTCTCCAAACCCCACTTCGCAAAACGACCCACTTCGCCAAATCTCTCCGTCCCCTCTTCTGCCACTCTCTCTCAAGTCTCGCAACCTCCCCTCCTCTTCCCAATGACCCATCTCCATCCTTACAACACCCAGAAGAAGAAGAAGATGAAGATGATGATGAAGAAGAAGAGATTGAAGAATTTGATGGGGAAGTTGAGAGTGGAAGCGAAGAGTTGGAAGCGGGAGGGAGAGAGGAGGAGGGCTCCCGTGTGATGGGTGTGGGTTCTTCGTCGTCTTCATTGCCGAGTCTGAGTGTGAAGGAGAAGAAGGAGCTGGCGTCGTACGCGCACAGCTTGGGGAAGAAGCTCAAGTCCCAGTTGGTGGGCAAGTCTGGTGTTACAGCTAATGTGGTTTCTTCCTTCATTGAAACCCTCGAATCCAACGAACTTCTAAAGGTACCAACTTTTGCAATAAATAATTTTGTTTGTTTTACTTGTATTCTAGTGGATTGGCTGGTAGTTTGGTGATTTGGGTCATTACAATTGAGGTTTAGGGTTTATGCTCTGGAAAGTTTTTGCCTCGTAGTTAAGCGGATAAGTAGGCTTGCGATTGTCAGTATGTGTAAATTTACCTTTCCTTTTGGTACTGAAAAAGCAAAAAAAAAAAAAAAAAAAAAAGATTTGTTTTGCTTTGATTTTTAGGGCCAAATTTTTTAATCTCCAAAATGTGGAGAAAATTGCACGTTTCATAACAATAAAAATTAAAAAGAGTTGATCTTTTCTGAGTATGAATGATGATTTTGTACGTGAATCCATGATTAGCATTCAAGTGCAGTCTGAAACTGATGTGCTGTTGATTGATGAGAGTTCATGGTTGATTTCTTGAAGCACTGTCTTAGCTTTAGCAGCAGTAGCAACTATTCCCCTGTTTAGAGTATCTACTTGTAGGATGCATTAGTTCACTAAAGGGGTCATGAACATTTGAAACGGTCATTGTAGGATAGGTGTACTTGCAATTTGGAAATATAAATTGTGAATCACAAATTACAGTCCTCGAAGCCTTCGTCATAAAATGGGTATACAGATTGGGAGGGTCAGCCAATGTTGGTGCATCACTAACTTTTAGTTTATTTAATGTGTAGTTCTAAACTGTTAACCTCAGCTTGCTTTTAAAACTGGAAATGTTACCTTGGAATCGTAGTTACTCTGATTGCGATGATGCAAATCAAACCTGTTCCTATTGTTTGTCAAGGGACAACCAGGCAGGAACCCTCCGTCCTGCCGGAAACTCGTCCTCAAAATGGATCCAGTTTCACTTCAAGCTCTGCATTCTTTTATCCCTTTCCCCTTCCCTGATTTGAATAGAAAAAAAAGCTCTGCATTCTTTACATCTTTTTGTCTGCCACCAGAACTTGGCTGAACCATCAAGATACATGGCAGCCGTATTCACCAACGCTTCCTTGGACGTAGTACGACAAGCCACCCCATATCCCAAAAGTCTTCGATCCTTAGGATCTCAAATGTCAAACAATGCCTTTGGTTTCACTTGATCTGAATCATCTTTGTTTAGGTCTGCAAAATTTGTGAATGTCTACAGATTATGCTCTCAGGTTATGAGCCTTTGTTAAGCTGCTGAGATGCTGGTCACTAGTCCATTTTCCTAACCAGAATTTACATATGGCCCAGGAAACTTGGACAGAATGGCATGCCAGCTTACATTTACATACTAATATATGAAACTCCCTACCAGCCATCTAGTTTAAAATTCAATGTTGTAGCTTATTTTGTGCTATTTGCTGTGCTTTAAACTATGTTCTGTTTCCTTTCTTGTACTTCATCTTTAAAGAACCTAGCTGCGTTTGAGCTAGAGAACTAAAACATATTGCCAATCCAAAAATTGTAAACAGATTAAAGTACACAGGACCTGTCCAGGGGAGCTAGATGATGTGGTCAAGCAATTAGAGCAAGCAACTGGTTCAGTGGTCGTTGGTCAAATTGGTCGAACAGTGATCATTTACAGGCCCAGTCTCACCAAGTTGAAGGCAGAGCAGAAAAAGATGCAGGCTCGGAAGGCTTTCGTGAGAAAGCTGAAACCCACATTGCCGGTAAAACAAAGAAAAGCAATAAAGTTTCTTTTGTTATGCACAAAACTAGGTTTTCCTGACTGCTGACCTCCCTATTTTTCTCTCCCAAAAATGCAGAATAGAAGACATGTACCAACACCATCTGCACGTGGTCATCGAGGAAGCAGCAGGTTTAGGTTCGAAACTGACCTTTGAGGCAATGCTTGTGTTGTATTGATTCTCCACGTTGATTTTTGGTGCCAATTTGGAGCTCCAATTAAAATGAACAGGGTATCTCCAGACTTTTGGTCATTAGGAGGTGCATGCAGCCAAAGAGAGACCTTTGTAGTTTGTATGCTTCATGATACTTGGAACGCGGCCTACAATCCGAACCTGAGGACGGGTTTTTGGGGTTAGGTCACCCTTGTGGGATTGCAACCTATGTCTGGGTCATTGTAGTACGTGTGTTGCCTAGGGCATAAGGGGCATGATGACATGAATTATGCTATTTCCTATTTATACATTTTCACTTGCTTCTGAATTTTGAGAATGAGACTAGTTACCAAGCTCAATGCGCAAATGAATCTTATTGTCTCTCTTCCACCCATTCTTTGTATACTTGTTGAATACTTGGGGACTCCTCTCTTCGTTAATTAAATGCTTGTTTACTTGTAACAAAATAATAAACTAATTACTGCATTTAAAATTCACATCTTATTTTGTTGTTTAATACCTTCGGAGTCCTTCCCCATCCCTCGTATCAGTAAAAGTCATCTACTCGAGGTAATCGTAGGACTCATCTTCCCCATGTCTTTGTTAAGCTTTTCCTTTCCCACCCTGTCCTTTAGAAGCTGTTTCATTTGAGTTAAATCTATACTTCCCAAACGAGGAGATGTTTCTAGATTCTCCTAGTATAGTTTGGGAAGTAAAGTGAATTATTCTCCTAGTACGGAAAGTATTAGTATTCCGAGTGGTATGAGTATTTGTCTTTTTTTGCAACTTTATTTAAATCCCAAACAAGCAAACTCCTCTCAACTCAATAATCCACGCCACAAAATCCTATTTTCACCCATTCACCTTCTTATTCCTTCCCACAAAATTCTTCCCAAATCTTGCAGGCCCTCCACGCAAGCCTTTTTCTCTTACTCCCTTTGTCTTCTTAAACTGCAGCGTTTTATATAGCTGTCTGTCAAGCATTATTGAGAAGGATCATTGCTTGCCAGTTATTTCTTCTCCGAACAGGTCTAGGAGACAAGAAGTGGGTGCTTCTATATATATAAATACGGCCTACATCATCCATTGTTGATTCTCTCTCTCTCTCTCTGATCGATCACTGGGCGAGCGATCAATGGGTTTTACTAGTCGTAGAGAAAAAGGAAAAAGGAAATACTCCTCCTCGGAAGAAGAAGGCATCTCAAACAAAAGACAAAAAAAGCTACTCTATAGAACAACACTTGCGGCTATTGCCTCTCGGGGGAGTGGGAGTCGAGGATTTTTTCTCCTTGTTCTTATGACATCGTTTTTTGTGTGCCTTTCTTGGATGCGAACCGTGCGGTCGATCTTGTATATTCGTGGTCGTCGTTGGAATGGTATTCAATTAATATTCACGCGGACAGTCCCGGCAAGGTCTACCCAAAAAGGCTGAGTCCTTTCTGGAAAGGACAAACTCCGTTTTTTGCTGCCTTTGTAGCCCTAGGCTCCCACATCTATTGTTTTGGTGGGATGACCTATTCTCATGAGCGAATTCGAGACGTGTCCAAATTACAGATTGCCCCTTGCGTCGATAAGGAATGGGTCTCTGTTTTTCCCAAGATGATATCTCGGAGATGTCACCCGTCCGCTTTGGTTCCGAGCGGTAAGGTATATATCCGTAGTCATGACGCTTCTTATCATACCGGTGCTCATTGGAGTGAAGTTTTTGATCCCGTCAATGGAAAATGGGAAGCTTTGCCTAATCCTCCAACTTATACTGATGATTGTTTAGTCATTTGTGCAACTCTTGAGAATTCAGACAGGATTATTGTGGCTTTCCGTGTACCAAAAGACAACTATTATGCCATCTTCTATGAGTATGACGTGCACCATAGATCTTGGAAAGAGCTTGAGTTATATTGGATAGAACGCCGTAGGGAGTGGCTGCAAAGATCTTTAAGTGTAGGTAATAACATTATACTGGATAGAACGCCGACATGAGGAAATCATGTTGATTGCCTACGACTTAGATTTGGATGTGTGGCTAGAAACGTTGACCCACTATCGTTGTTTGCCAAACAAGGCCTAAGCATGCTTCATTGTCAAGCCTGTTAAGTGATGTTGTTCAGCAACGCATGGTTCCAAGGCATCAAACTAGGGGTGGGCAAAAACCCGCCCAACCCGAAGACCCGGCCCGCCCCGCCCCGCCCCGCGCGGTTTTTTTGCTTATTTTTGCGGGTTCGGGTAGGATTTACCCAACCCGTGCGGGGCGGGGCGGGTTGCGGGTATATGAATTTATTTCCTGCGGGTACCCGCCCCGACCCGCATGACTATAAAAACAAAAAACCCTAACCCTAAGTTCATAAGTTTCTTATTTTCAGCCGCCTCTCTTCCTCTCTCTGTGACTTTGTCTCATTTTCTTCCGCCTCTCTCCCTCTCTCCGACTCTCTTGCTCTCTCTCTCTCTCTCTCTGGTCTAGTGGTCTGTATGGTCTGCTCTCTCTCAGTCTCTCGTCTGCGTCGCCACTCCACATCTTCAGAGACCACGAGCTGCAGCGCCGCTTCCTCTTCTACAAACCACGATCCAGGTTTTTTTTTTCCTCTCTAGACCAGTTTCATAAATGGATCGAAACAGATCTGATGTTGGGTTGTGTGTTTGTTCAAACAAATAATTTTATTTTTTCCATTGTTTATAGGTTTTTTTTGGGGCTCTGTAACTTCTATTGTTGGGTTGTGAGAAGAAAGAAACAAAGGAGAATGGAGAAGAAAGAAACAGAGACGAAAATGGAGGAGAAGAAAGAAACCCGCACAACCCGCAAAACCCGCACAACCCGCCCCGATCTACCCCGCCCCGTTCTACCCCGCCCCGCGCGGATATTGTGCATTGTCCTCGGGTGGCGGGTGGAGATTTTCAGAACCCGCAGTGTGCGGGGCGGGTGAGAAAAATGCCAATCCCCGCCCCGCCCCGCCCCGTGCCCACCCCTAATTGTGGGAAGAAAAAAAGAAGTTAGAATGGTCGAATTGCAACAATTTAGAAGTTTGGGGGGTTAAGTATTACTTTTTAAATATTGGAGGTCAAAGTGCAAATTGGTGGATAGTTCATGGGGGTAAAATATATTTTTTCCAAAAATTGTATTTTGATTTTATGAAGAATAAATATCTCTACAAAAGTGAAGATAAAATATTTTCCACATATATAAGGAAATTAAGGAAAAGTAGAAGGAGTGATAATACTTGAAATGAAGAAGAATAGCAAACGCAAAATAGACGCCAGTCTAGCCATAGGAATGCTACTACTGTTACTATGCTGGGATGAAAGCAAAATGAGTCAAATGACAAGGAGAAGTGAGTTGAGTTTTGGGTTTTATAAAGAGAAATTATAAAATTTATTTTTTTTAGAGAATAATTTCTATAAGATTTTGGCATAAATCAAGACATTTGTGTCTTCCAATAAGAGCATGACAAATCAGCGTGTAACACCAGTACCATAACAAAAAAAAAAAAAAAAAAAAAGCATAAACACCTAATTTATTCTCACTATGACCTCACATGCATTAAAACAAAAAATATTCTAAAATAAACAAAGAATATCCTCTCAAAATACTTCATCTTCACTTTTGTAGATATACTTATTCTTCATAAAATCAAGACAAAAATATATTTTACCTCCTGAAATATCCTTGGATTTGCAATTTTACCCTCAATGTTTAAAAAGTGACATAAAACCCTCCCTCCAAAGTTTCAAACCTTAACACAAAGCCCACAATGTTTATACTTTACCC
>NC_081541.1:33799401-33828984 GCF_901000735.1 Corylus avellana | reverse complement strand
CTTCCTCTCTCTGTGACTTTGTCTCATTTTCTTCCGCCTCTCTCCCTCTCTCCGACTCTCTTGCTCTCTCTCTCTCTCTCTCTGGTCTAGTGGTCTGTATGGTCTGCTCTCTCTCAGTCTCTCGTCTGCGTCGCCACTCCACATCTTCAGAGACCACGAGCTGCAGCGCCGCTTCCTCTTCTACAAACCACGATCCAGGTTTTTTTTTTCCTCTCTAGACCAGTTTCATAAATGGATCGAAACAGATCTGATGTTGGGTTGTGTGTTTGTTCAAACAAATAATTTTATTTTTTCCATTGTTTATAGGTTTTTTTTGGGGCTCTGTAACTTCTATTGTTGGGTTGTGAGAAGAAAGAAACAAAGGAGAATGGAGAAGAAAGAAACAGAGACGAAAATGGAGGAGAAGAAAGAAACCCGCACAACCCGCAAAACCCGCACAACCCGCCCCAATCTACCCCGCCCCGTTCTAACCCGCCCCGCGCGGATATTGTGCATTGTCCTCGTATGTGGAGATTAACCCCGCAAGCAAAGGGCTGTGAGAAATGCCAATCCCTTCACGCCTGCCCACCCCTGCGCTCCACCCCCCTACATCAAACTTGGCTTGTGTGATCTTCCTAGCATTGTAATATGCCACATTCAATGATCTACACCGTCCATTTCAGCCAACCAATATTTAAACTTATAATTTGACTGCGATTTAGATGCCAACGAATGGTGATTGAATGCTCTCCATAATAATAACTGCCCGCATCGTATCCTACCTCTGGATAATACGAAGATTCCCCTCAGCTGGTAAAAAAAAAAAAGAGTTTTTAGCTAAGTTCATTGAGAATTCTCTAAGGGACTTGGGACAAATCTAAAACAATATGCTCTAAGTTTTAGATCACTTAATAAACACACTTGTACACACTATGACCAGTTGAATGTTTGAAGGAAACATTGTCAATTGGATGATAGTTTGAGGGGGTCATTTAGACTTTACCCTAGTTTTTATATGAGAATAATAAGTTATGAAAAATCAAATAAAAACATAATGTGAAAGATATATGAAAACTCTTGAAAATCAACACACACAAACAAGAACCTAGGAAAAAATATCCACTAAGCAAGGAAAACTTAAAAGACGCATGAAAAACTAGAAATCATTGATGCAGTTAAAAAAAGCCTGAAAGACTACAACAAAAAATCCTCATTTTTTACCCATCTCATTTGCATCTTCAACGTTTTTCCTGATTTGGCTGGTGAGAGTGCATACCGCTTTAAGTTGGAATCAATAGACATCTCATTATTTTATCTTAGACATCCTCATAGATAATTGCTTATACGGTACATTTTGAAAAAAATTGGGGTTTTTATTTTTATCGGCATATTCGGCATTTTATCGGGTTAGTTTCGTTTCCTTAACTTGCTCGAATTGAATTGAAATTTTCAGGGTAGATAAAGTATTTTGTGAAGAGCATTTTTAAAGACTGGAAGATGAAATAATAGAGGAAATTGGTAAATGGAATAGTAGTGGAGATTGGTAGACTATTATATTTGGCATTTTACGGAGTCAGTTTCGTCTCCTTAACATGCTCTAATTGAATTGAAATTTTATGGGTAGATAGAGTATTCCGTGAAGAACGTTTTGAATTTTCGTTTGAATCATTTTGAGCATGTTTGACTCAATTTTAATTCGTCCGAAATTTCTGGGCCATAAACTTTTCAAATCAAATGAAGACCTAAACGTGTTTGACTTGACTCAAAAATTTTACCTTCTGTTCTTCACACATGAACGGTCATATAATAATTTTTTTCTAGAAAATATTATTTTAATAATAAAAAAATACCTGAGCCATATCCTTCTAAATCTCTGCGACGTAGCCATGATGAAGCCAGGCCGAGACGATTAGTCGTGCGGTTGGGGTTCGAGTTTGGCTTGCCCTACTGCCCCCGGTCCTACACTAGCCCAGTCTCTCTCTCCAGCTCTCGCATGGAGATCTCCTCATCGTCTTCCTCTCGGTTGCCGAGCTCAAGTCTTCACAGCCCTATCGTAAGCAATCGTCCTTTGAGGTAGAGGTCGGTCTGCTGTACAACTTTAGGAATTCTGGAATTAGCTGAATTATAGTACTTTTAATCCATTTATTTTTATATTTTCTCTATAGCCAAACAGGGTATGATTGTCATAGTCCTGTCGAGGTAGCTAGAAGTGGTCCCCCTTCACAGCGACAATTGAAAGAGATTTCTGCACCCCTAAGGTGAAATTATTTTTGAGAGCTGGTCACTTGTTACTTTAATGCCTTACATTAACAGTGCAGAATGCATTTGTTAGAATTTAAATTTGAGTTGATAAATTTACTGTTAAAACTTTCATTTTCTATTTTTGTATCTTTTTTGTTCGTTTGTATGAAGTTCAATAACAAATCAAGATCCTCTAATCATAAATCTAACTATTAATTCATGCCATTGATGGTCTAATTGATAGCCATGGGTGAAACTACCCCTGGGCTTGGGGGGACCCCAGCTCCCTCAAGCCAAGGGTGGTCTCCACAATATATATATATATATATATATATATATATATATATATATATATATATACCTTTAAAAATTAACTTTTGCCCCCTAACAAATTTTTAAAAATATTTTGCGCCCCCCAAACCAAACATTCTAGTTGCACCCTTGTTGGTAGCATTTACACCCCAAAAAAAGAACCTTGTGTTTCTTGCATATGTTAAAAACACATTCTCTTCACTTTTAATGATACTTTGATTATATATATAACACATTGATTTCAGGAAAGACTATTCTTTTCAAGAGTCGTGTGTTCTTCGCATTGACAACCTCCGTGGTGATGTAACTGAAGCTCGTATAAGAAAAGTATTATGTAAGTTAATCACTTATTTTAAAATTTTTAATGTTTAACATTCTTCTCATACACTCTTTATTCAACTATTGAGCCGGTTATAAAACGGTTATTGTAGAGTTTGGCATGAAAAGTGTAACACCCCGATCCCATACTAAGAAGATGAGAAGAAGCCCACTTAGAGTGGGTGGTTTATAAAGATAGTTGTGGGTGCTAAGTTCCACATTGCTTAGTTACTAGGTGAAACTGTGCTTTATAATGAATTCTAGAGAAGCTCCAAATTGACTAGTCCTTTTAGGTTATTAGCGCAGTTGTGGCTAGTGCTTTTTTCTTGGCTAGGGTCTTTTTTGTTTTTTTTCACAATACTATCTTTTCTTATTTTAGGGAGTAATGCTAGGGCCGAACAATACATCATTTCAAAGTTAATGTGACTTTTAAAATAACAATTTGGATTTTGGATGGATTTTGATCTAATGACAATTTTAAAAGTCACATAAACTTTTGCAGCAAAAAAAAAAAGTCCCTAAGATTATTCTAATTTTAGGAGTTCAACAAGTGCTATTAGTTGTCACTGTCATCTGTACTTGTAATAGTTTTAACACGACAACCAAAAGCATTGGAGTCGATTATTGGTATGCTAGCTTTCACATGACAATGAAGGCATAAAGAATTTTCAGTTTTCATTTTCTATTCGTTTTACTTGTTAATATGTCCTGTCATTATAAAGTTACTATAGAGTTATCGAATTTGTAAATTAATGAGCTTTATACAATTGTGCGTGAATCAGAAATTTATTGAAGGAACCTTTTATTATTTATTGACCATAATAGATTTTAGTAGCGAATGTTTCATACAATGATATTTCAATTGGTGATTTTTTATGTTCTTACCCGAGTTTTTGTACTCCTTAGGTGTCCATGGCAATGTAAGTTTGTTATGAATGTGACATTATGGTTTGAAGCTTGTTTCCTGTTTGAAGGTCATTTTTTTCTTGGGGAATTCATTTTAAGTTTGTTCTATCTTTGCAGCTCAATTTTTCAAAGGGATATGGATTTGTGGAATTCAAGAATATTGTAGAAGCTAGAATTGCACAATTATGGATGTATAATGTTGGTTTTATTGCAATTTTGGAGTAGAATTAGTAAATTTATAGATGTATAAAAAAATGTTGCGTCTAGAAATTTATGTTATTAATTTGGCTTGATACAGAATACACATTTGAAGGAAAGAAAATTAGAGATATGTTATAGTGCAATAAAAATACCATTTTATTTTATTGGGTCAGTTTCGTTTCGACAACTTGCCCTAATTGAATTGAAATTTTATGGATAGATAGAGTATTCCATGAATAACGTTTTTAAAGACTGGTAGATGGAATAATATAGGAAATTGGTAGATAGAATAGTAGTGGAGATTGGTAGACAATCATATTTGGCATTTTACGAGGTCAGTTTTGTCTCCTTAACATGCTCTAATTGAATTGAAATTTTATGAGAAGATAGAGTATTCCGTGAAGAACATTTTGGATTTTAGTTTGACTTATTTTGAGTTTGTTTAACTCAATTTTAATTTGTCTGAAATTTCTATGTCATAAACTATCATATTCGGCATTTTATCGGGTTAGTTTCGTTTCCTTAACTTGCTCAAATTGAATTGAAATTTTACGGGTAGATAGAGTATTCCGTGAATAATGTTTTTAAAGACTGGTAGATGAAATAATAAAGAAAATTGGTAGATGGAATAGAAGTGGAGATTGGTAAACGATCATATTCGGCATTTTATCGGGTCAGTTTCGTTTTCCTAACTTGCTCTAATTGAATTGAAATTTTATGGGTATATAGAGTATTCTGTAAAGAGTGTTTTTAAAGACTGATAGATGGAATAATAGAGGAAATTGGTAGATGGAATAGTAGTGGAGATTGGTAGACTATCATATTTGGCATTTTACGGGGTCAGTTTCGTCTCCTTAACACACTCTAATTTAATTGAAATTTTATGGGTAGATAGAGTATTCCGTGAAGAACATTTTGGATTTTCATTTCACTCATTTTGAGTTTGTTTGACTCAATTTTAATTCATCCGAAATTTATGGCCCATAAATTTTTCAAATCAAATTAACGTCCTAAACGTGTTTCACTTGACTCAAAATTTTTCCTTCTGTTCTTCACACATGAACGGTCATATAATAATTTTTTTTTCTAAAAAATCTCATTTTAATAATAAAAAAATACCTAAGTCACACTTTTCTAAATCTCTGCGACGTATTCATAGCGAAACCAGGTTGAGACCATTAGTCGCCGCGGTTGGGGTTTGGGTTTGGCTTGCCTTACTGCCCCCAGTCCTACACTGACCCAGTCTCTCGGTCCAGCTCTCGCTTGGAGATCTTGTCAGCGTCTTCCTCTCGGTTGCCCAGCTCAAGTCTTCACATCCCCAGCCCAAGCAATTCTCATTTGAGGTAGAGGTCTGTTCGCTGTACAACTTTTGGAATTTTGGAATTAGCTTAATTATATAGTACTTTTATTCCATTTATTTTTATGTTTTTTTTATAGCCAAACATGGTATGATCGTCATAGTCTTGCCGAGGTAGCTAGAAGTGGTCCCCCTTCACAGCCACTACTGAAAGAGATTTCTGCACCCCTAAGGTGAAATTATTTTTGAGAGCTGGTCACTTGTTACTTTAATGCCATACATTAATAGTGTAAAATGCATTTGTTAGAATTTAAATTTGGGTTGATAAATTTACAATTTAAACTTCCATTTTATATTTTTATATCTTCTTTGTTCGTTCATATGAAGTTCAATAGCAAATCAGGATCTTCTAATCATAAATTTAACTATTAATTCATGCCATTGATGGTCTAATTGGTAGCTATGGGCGAAACTACCCCTGCCCAATATATATATATATATATATATATATATATATATATATATAAACTTTTGCACCCCAACAAATTTTTTAAAATATTTTGCCTCCTCAAACTAAACATTCTAGTTGCACCCTTGTTGGTAGCGTTTACATCCCAAAAAAGCACATTGTGTTTCTTGCATATGTTAAAGACACATTCTCTTCATTTTTAATGATATTTTGATTTTATATATATATATATATATAAAGCATTGATTTCAGGAAAGTCTCTTATTTTCAAGAGTCGTGTGCTCTTCGCATTGACAACCTCCGTGGTGATGTGACTGAAGCTCGTATAAAAAAAGTATTAGGTAAGTTAATCACTTATTTTAAATTTTTTAATGTCTAACATTCTTCTCATATACTCTTTATTCAACTATTGAGCCAGCTATAAGACAGCTATTGTAGAGTTTGGCATGAAAAGTGTAACACCCCGATCCCATACTAGAAAGATGAGAAGAAGCCTACATAGAGTGGGTGGTTTATAAAGATAGTCGTGTGCACTAAATCCCACATTGCCTAACTACTAGGTGAAACTGTGCTTTATAATGAATTCTAGAGAAGCTCCAAATTGACTAGTCCTTTTGGGGTATTAGCGCAGTTGTGGTTATCCCTTTTTTTTTTTTAGGTAGTTATAAAGAGTATAATCATGTATGCGACCATTAACCTTTTTTTTTTTTTGTCTTTTTTGTTTTTTCACAATACTATCTTTTCTTATTTTAGGGAGTAATGTTAGGGACCAACATTACATCATTTCAAAGTTAATATGACTTTTAAAATAACAATTTGGATTTTGGATGGATTTTGATTCAATGGTAATTTTAAAAGTCACATAAACTTTTGTAGCAAAAAAAGAAGGTCCCTATGATTGTTCTATTTTAGGAGTTCAACAAGCGCTACTAGTTGTCACAGTCATTTGTACTTGTAATAGCTTTAACACGACAACAAAAAGCATTGGAGTCGATTATTGGTATGCTAGCTTTCACATGACAATGAAGGCATAAAGAATTTTCAGTTTTCATTTTCTATTCGTTTTACTTGTTAATATGTCCAGTCATTATGAAGTTACTGTATTGTTATCGAATTTGTAAATTAATGATCTTTATATAATTGTGCGTGAATTAGAAATTTATTGAAGGAACCTTTTATTATTTATTGACCATAATAGATTTTAGTAGCGAATATTTCATACGTTGATATTTCATGTTGTGGTTTTTTATGTTCTTACCCGTGTTTTTGTACTCCTTAGGTGTCCATGGCAAAATTGTTGAGGTGAAGCTACTAATGTATGGCAATGTATATTCGTTATAAATGTGACATTATGGTTTGAAGCTTGTTTCCTGTTTGAAAGTCATTTTTTTCTTGGGGAATTCATTTTAAGTCTGTTCTATCTTTGCAGCTCAATTTTTCAAAGGTATATGGATTTGTGGAATTCAAGAATATTGTAGAAGCTAGAATTGCACAATTATGGATGTATAATGTTGGTTTTATTGCAATGTTGGAGTAGAATTAGTAAATTTATAGATGTATGGAAACATGTTGCGTCAAGAAATTTATGTTATTAAATTGGCTTGATGCAGAACGCACATTTGAAGGAAAGTAACAAAATACCATTTTATTTTATCGGGTCAGTTTCGTTTTCTTAACTTGCTCTAATTGAATTGAAATTTTATGGGTAGATAGAGTTTTCCATGAATAACGTTTTTAAAGACTGGTAGATGGAATAATAGAGAAAATTGATAGATAGAGTAGCAGTGAAAATTGGTAGAGTATCATATTTGGCATTTTACGGGGTCAGTTTTGTCTCCTTAACATGCTCTAATTGAATTGAAATTTTATGAGTAGATAGAGTATTCCGTGAAGAACGTTTTAGATTTTCGTTTGATTCATTTTGAGTTTGTTTGACTCAATTTTAATTCGTCTGAAATTTCTAGGCATAAACTTTCATATTTGGCATTTTATCGGGTTAATTTCGTTTCCTTAATTTGCTCTAATTGAATTGAAATTTTATGGGTAGATAGAGTATTCCGTGAATAATGTTTTTAAAGATTGGTAAATGGAATAATAGAGAAAATTGGTAGATGGACTAGTAGTGGAGATGGGTAGACTATCATATTCGGCATTTTATCGGGTCAGTTTCGTTTCCTTAACTTGCTCTAATTAAATTGAAATTTTATGGGTAGATAGAGTATTTCCTGAAGAGCGTTTTTAAAGACTGTTAGATGAAATAATAGAGGAAATTGGTAGATGGAATAGTAGTGGAGATTGGTAGACTATCATATTTGACATTTTATAGGGTCAGTTTCGTCTCCTTAACATACTCTAATGGAATTGAAATTTTATTGATAGATAGAGTATTCCTTAAAGAATGTTTTAGATTTTCGTTTCACTCATTTTGAGTTTGTTTGACTCAATTTTAATTCGTCCGAAATTTGTGGGCTATAAACTTTTCAAATCAAATTGAAGTTATAAACGTGTTTCACTTGACTCAAAAATTTTACCTTCTCTTCTTCACACATGAACGGTCATATAATAATTTTTTCTAAAAAATCTCATTTTAATAATAAAGAAATACCTAAGTCATATTCTTCTAGATCTCTGCGACGTATCCATGGTAAAACCAGGCCGAGACCATTAGTCGCCGCGGTTGAGGTTTGGGTTTGGCTTGCCCTACTGCCCCCGGTCCAACACTAGCCCAGTCTCTCGCTTCAGCTCTCGCTTGAAAATCTCGTCATCGTCTTCCTCTTGGTGGCCGAGCTCAAGTCTTCACAGCCCCAGCCCAAGTAATCCTCCTTTATGGTAGAGGTCTGTCCGCTGTACAACTTTTGGAATTAGCTTAATTATAGTACTTTTAATCCATTTATTTTTATGTTTTCTTTATATCCAAACAGGGTATGATCGTCATAGTCCTGCCGAGGTAGCTAGAAGTGATCCCCCTTCACAGCCATAATTGAAAGAGATTTTTGCACCCCTAAGGTGAAATTATTTTTGAGAGCTGGTCACTTATTACTTTAATGCCTTACATTAACAGTGTAGAATGGATTTGTTAGAATTTAAATTTGGGTTGATAAATTTACAGTTAAGACTTCCATTTTATATTTTTGTATCTTTTTTGTTCGTTCGTATGAAGTTCAATAGCAAATCAAGATCCTCTAATCATAAATCTAACTATTAATTCATGCCCTTGATGGTGTAATTGGTAGCCATGGGCGAAGCTACCCTTGCACTTGGGGGGACCCCAGCTCCCCCAAACCAAGGGTGGTCTCCAAAATAAATATATATATACCTTTAAAAATTAACTTCTGCCACCCAACATATTTTTTAAAATATTTTGCCCTTCCAAACTAAACATTCTAGTTGCACCCTTGTTGGTAGCATTTACACCCCAAAAAAGCACCTTGTGTTTCTTGCATATGTTAAAAGCACATTCTCTTCACTTTTAATGATATTTTGATTATATATATATATGGCATTGATTTTAGGAAAGCCTCTTCTTTTCAAGAGTTGTGTGTTCTTCGCATTGACAACCTCCGTGGTGATGTGACTGAAGCTCTCGTATAAGAAAAGTATTATGTAAGTTCATCACTTATTTTAAATTTTTTAATGTCTAACATTCTTTTTATACACTCTTTATTCAACTATTGAGCCAGTTATAAAACGGTTATTGTAGAGTTTGGAATGAAAAGTGTAACATTCCGATCCCATACTAGGAAGATGAGAAGAAGTCTACATAGAGTAGGTGGTTTACAAAGATAGTTGTGGGTGCTAAGTCCCACATTGCCTAGTTACTAGGTGAAACTGTGCTTTATAATGAATTCTAGAAAAGCTCCAAATTGACTAGTTCTTTTGGGGTATTAGCACAGTTGTGGCTAACCCTTTTTTCTAGGGTAGTTATAAAGAGTATAATCATTTATAAGACCATTAACCTTTTTTTTTTTTTTTTTTTTTGTCGTTTTTGTTTTTTCACAATACTATCTTTTCTTATTTTAGGGAGTAAAGCTAGGGATCAACATTACATCCTTTCAAAGTTAATATGACTTTTAAAATAACAATTTGGATTTTGGATGGATTTTGATTTAATGGTAATTTTAAAAGTTACATAAACTGTTGCAGCATAAAAAGAAGGTCCCTAAGATTGTTCTATTTTAGGAGTTCAACAAGCGCTACTAGTTGTCACTGTCATATGTACTTGTAATAGCTTTAAAACGTCAACTAAAAGCATTGGAGTCGATTATTGGTATGCTACACATGACAATGAAGGCATAAAGAATTTTTAGTTTTCATTTTTTATTCGTTTTACTTGTTAATATGTGCTGTCATTATGAAGTTACTGCAGAGTTATCGAATTTGTAAATTAATGAGCTTTATACAATTGTGCGTGAATCAGAAATTTATTGAAGGAACCTTTTATTATTTAGGGGAAACTTCACTAAGGACCCCCAAACTTCCACTCGTTTTGAAATACCTCTCATGAACTTGAAAATCTCTCAATTTAGTCCCCTAAACTTTTAATTGCTTTCAATTTGGACCCCTCCGTTAGATTTTAAATGTCACATGACGTTTATACCCCTGACTTTTGTATAAAATTCCAACTTCTAAAACGTTTTTTTATTTTTTAAAAAACAAAAATCAGGGATATTTTGGTCTTTTTTTGAATTTTTAACGGCTAAAATTAACGGAAGGGTTCAAATTGAGAGCAATTGAAAGTTCAGGGAACTAAATTGAGAGATTTTGAAGTTCAGGGGGGGTATTTCAAAACGGGTGGAAGTTTGGAGGTCCATCGTGAAGTTTTCCCTATTATTTATTGACCATAATGGATTTTAGTAGCGAATGTTTCATACGTTGATATTTCAATTGGTGGTTTTTTATGTTCTTACTTGTGTTTTTGTACTCTTTAGGTGTCCATGGCGAAATTGTTGATGTGAAGCTACTAATGTATGGCAATGTATTTTTGTTATGAATGTGATATTATGGTTTAAAGTTTGTTTCCTGTTTGAAGGTCATTTTTTTTCTTGGGGAATTTATTTTAAGTCTGTTCTATCTTTGCAGCTCAATTTTTCAAAGGGATATGGATTTGTGGAATTCAAGAATATTGTAGAAGTTAGAATTGCACAATTATGGATGTATAATGTTGGTTTTATTGCAATTTTGGAGTAGAATTAGTAAATTTATAGATGTATGGAAACATGTTGCGTCAAGAAATTTATGTTATTAATTTGGCTTGATGCAGAACACACATTTGAACGAAAGAAAATTAGTGATATGCTATAGTGCAATAAAAATACTATTTTATTTTATCGGGTCAGTTTCGTTTCCTTAACTTGCTTTAATTGAATTGAAATTTTTTGGGTAGATAGAGTATTCTATGAATAACGTTTTTAAAGACTGGTAGATGGAATAATAGAGAAAATTGGTAAATGAAATAGTAGTGGAAATTAGTAGACTATAATATTTGGCATTTTACGGTTACGGGGTCAGTTTCATCTCCTTAACATACTCTAATTAAATTGAAATTTTATGGGTAGATAGAGTATTCCGTGAAGAACGTTTTGGATTTTCATTTCACTCATTTTGAGTTTGTTTGACTCAATTTTAATTCGTCCGAAATTTCTGGGCCATAAACGTTTCAAATCAAATTGAAGTCCTAAACGTGCTTCACTTGACTCAAAATTTTTACCTTCTGTTCTTTACACATGAACAGTCATATAATAATTTTTTTCTAAAAAATCTCATTTTAAAAATAATAAAAAATACCTAAGTCATACCCTTCTAGATCTCTGCGACGTAGCCATGGCGAAATCAGGCCGAGACCATTAGTCACCGCGGTTGGGGCTCGAGTTTGGCTTGCCCTTCAGCCCCCGGTCCTACACTAGCCCAGGCTCTCGCTCCTGCTCTCGCCTGGAGATTTTATCATCGTCTTCCTCTCTGTTGCCGAGCTCAAGTCTTCCTAGCCCCAGCCCAAGCAATCCTCCTTTGAGGTAGAGGTCTATTCGCTGTACAACTTTTGAAATTTTGGAATTAGCTTAATTATAGTACTTTTAATCCATTTATTTTTATGTTTTCGCTATAGCCAAACAGGGTATGATCGTCATAGTTCTGCCGAGGTAGCTAGAAGTGGTCCCCATTCACAGCCACAATTGAAAGAGATTTCTGCACCCCTAAGGTAAAATTATTTTTGAGAGCTGGTCACTTGTTACTTTAATGCCTTACATTAACAATGTAGAATGCATTTGTTAGAATTTAAATTTGGGTTGATAAATTTACTGTTAAAACTTAAATTTTATATATTTTTTTTGCTCTTTTGTTCGTTCGTATGAAGTTCAATAGCGAATCAAGATCCTCTAATCATAAATCTAACTTTTAATTCATGCCCTTGATGGTCTAATTGGTAGCCATGGGCGAAACTACCCCTGCGCTTGAGGGGACCCCAGCTCCCCCAAGCTAAGGGTGGTCTCCAACATATATATATACATTTAAAAATTAACTTTTGCCCCCTACAAATTTTTTCAAATATTTTGCCCCCCCAAATTAAACATTCTAGTTGCATCCTTGTTGGTAGCATTTACGTCCCAAAAAAGCACCTTGTGTTTCTTGCATATGTTAAAAACACATTCTCTTCACTTTTAATGATATATATATATAAAACATTGATTTCAGGAAAGCCTCTTCTTTTCAAAAGTAGTGTGTTCCTCGCATTGACAACCTCCGTGGTGATGTAACTGAAGCTCGTATAAGAAAAATATTATGTAAGTTAATCACATATTTTAAATTTTTTAATGTCTAACATTCTTCTCATACACTCTTTATTCAACTATTGAGCCAGCTATAAAACGGTTATTGTAGAGTTTGGCATGAAAAGTGTAACACCCCGATCCCATACTAGAAAGATGAGAAGAAGCCTACATAGAGTGAGTGGTTTATAAAGATAGTCGTGGGTAACCCTTTTTTCCTTGGTAGTTATAAAGAGTATAATCATGTATGCGACCATTAATCTTTTTTTTTTTTTGTCTTTTTTGTTTTTCCACAATACTATCTTTTCTTATTTTAGAGAGTAATGTTAGGGACCAACATTACATCCCTTCAAAGTTAATATGACTTTTAAAATAACAATTTGGATTTTGGATTGATTTTGATTCAATGGTACTTTTAAAAGTCACATAAACTTTTGCAGCAAAAAAAGAAGATTCATAAGATTGTTCTATTTTAGGAGTTCAACAAGCGCTACTAGTTGTGACTGTCATCTGTACTTGTAATAGCTTTAACACGTGAACAAAAAGCATTGGAGTCGATTAATGGTATGCTAGCTTTCACATGACAATGAAGGCATAAAGAATTTTCAGTTTTCATTTTCTATTCGTTTTACTTGTTAATATGTCCTGTCATTATGAAGTTACCGTGGAGTTATCGAATTTGTAAATTAATGAGCTTTATACAATTGTGCGTGAATCGGAATTTATTGAAGGAACCTTTTATTATTTATTGACCATAATGGATTTTAGTAGCAAATGTTTCATACGTTGATATTTCAATTGGTGGTTTTTTATGTTCTTACCCGTGTTTTTGTACTCCTTAGGTGTCCATGGCGAAATTGTTGATGTGAAGCTACTAATGCATGGCAATGTATGTTTGTTATGAATGTGACACTATGGTTTGAAGCTTGTTTCCTATTTGAATGTCATTTTTTTCTTGGGGAATTCATTTTAAATTTGTTTTATCTTTGCAGCTCAATTTTTCAAAGGGATATGGATTTGTGGAATTCAAGAATATTGTAGAAGCTAGAATTGTATAATTATGGATGTATAATGTTGGTGTAGAATTAGTAAATTTATAGATGTATGAAAAAATGTTGCGTCAAGAAATTTATGTTATTAATTTGGCTTGATGCAGAACACACATTTGAAGGAAAGAAAATTAGAGATATGTTATAGTGCAATAAAAATACCATTTTATTTTATCGGGTCAGTTTCGTTTCCTTAATTTGTTCTAATTGAATTGAAATTTTATGGGTAGATAGAGTATTCCATGAATAACGTTTTTAAAGACTGGTAGATAAAATAATAGAGGAAATTGGTAGATAGAATAGTAGTGAATATTGGTAGACTATCGTATTTGGCATTTTACGGGGTCAGTTTTGTCTCCTTAGCATGCTCTAATTGAATTGAAATTTTATGAGTAGATAGAGTATTCCGTGAAGAACGTTTTGAATTTTCGTTTAACTTATTTTGAGTTTGTTACTCAATTTTAATTCGTCTGAAATTTCTAGGCCATAAACTATCATATTCGACATTTTATCGGGTTAGTTTCGTTTCCTTAACTTGCTCTAATTGAATTGAAATTTTATGGGTAGATAGAGTATTCTGTGAATAACGTTTTTAAAGACTGGTAGATGGAATAATAGAGGAAATTGGTAGATGGAATAGTAGTGGAGATTGGTAGACTATTATATTCAGCATGTTATCGGGTCAGTTTCGTTTCCTTAACTTACTCTAATGGAATTGAAATTTTATGGGTTGATAGAATATTCCATGAAGAGCGTTTTTAAAAACTGGTAGATGGAATAATAAAGGAAATTGGTAGATGAAATAGTAGTGGAGATTGGTAGACTATCATATTTGGCATTTTACAGGGTCAGTTTCGTCTCCTTAACATACTCTAATTGAATTGAAATTTTATGGGTATATATAGAGTATTCCGTGAAGAATGTTTTAGATTTCGTTTCACTCATTTTGAGTTTGTTTGACTCAATTTTAATTCGTCCGAAATTTGTGGGCCTTAAACTTTTCAAATCAAATTGAAGTCCTAAACGTGTTTTACTTGACTCAAAAGTTTTACCTTCTGTTCTTCACACATGAACGGTCATATAATAATTTTTTCTAAAAAATCTCATTTTAATAATAAAAAAATACCTAAGTCATATCCTTCTAGATCTCTGCGATGTATCCATGACGAAACCCGGCCGAGACCATTAGTCGCCGCGGTTGGGGTTTGGGTTTGGCTTGCCCTACTGCCCCCGGTCCAACACTAGCCCAATCTCTCGCTCCAGCTCTCGCCTGGAAATCTCGTCATCGTCTTCCTCTTGGTTGCCGAGCTCAAGTCTTCACAGCCCCAGCCCAAGCAATCCTCCTTTATGGTAGAGGTCTGTCCGCTGTACAACTTTTGGAATTAGTTTAATTATAGTACTTTTAATCCATTTATTTTTATGTTTTCTCTATATCCAAACAGGGTATGATCGTCATAGTCCTGCAAGGTAGCTTGAAGTGGTCCCCCTTCACAGCCACAATTGAAAGAGATTTTTGTACTCCTAAGGTGAAATTATTTTTGAGAGCTGGGCACTTGTTACTTTAATGCCTTACATTAATAGTGTAGAGTGCATTTGTTAGAATTTAAATTTTGGTTGATAAATTTACTTTTAAAACTTCCATTTTCTATTTTTGTATCTTTTTTGTTCGTTCGTATGAAGTTCAATAGCATATCAAGATCCTCTAATCATAATTCTAACTATTAATTCATGCCCTTGATGGTCTAGTTGGTAGCCAAGGGCCAAACTACCCCTGGGCTTGGGGGGACTCCAACTCCCCAAAGCCAAGGGTGGTCTCCCTTGGGGGGCTCCAACTCCCCGAAGCCAAGGGTGGTCTCCAATATATATATATATATTAAAATACCTTTAAAAATTAACTTTTGCACCCCAAAAACTAAACATTCTAGTTGCACCCTTGTTGGTAGCATTTATACCCCAAAAAAGGTCATTGTGTTTCTTGCATATGTTAAAAACACTTGCTCTTTTCACTTTTAATGATATTTTGATTATATATATATATAAAACATTGATTTCAGGAAGGCCTCTTCTTTTCAAGAGTCGTCTGTTCTTCGCATTGACAACCTCCGTGGTGATGTGACTGAAGCTCTCGTATAAGAAAAGTATTATGTAAGTTAATCACTTATTTTAAATTTTTTAATGTCTAACATTCTTTTTATACCCCCTTTATTCAACTATTGAGCCAGCTATAAAACGGTTATTGTAGAGTTTGGAATGAAAAGTGTAACATCCCGATCCCATACTAGGAAGATGAGAAGAAGCCTACATAGAGTAGGTGGTTTACAAAGATAGTCATGGGTGCTAAGTCCCACATTGCTTAGTTACTAGGTGAAACTATGCTTTATAATCTAGAGAAGCTCCACATTGATTAATCCTTTTGGGGTAATAGCGCAGATGTGGCTAGCGTTTTTTCCTGGGTCATTACAAGTAGGTATTAAAGCCACCTAGTAACGCCATGTCATATGGTACTAGAGTACTGCAGGACGTGGCCCTGACGAGGACGTCAGAAATGTAAGAGAGGGAGTTTGTAACACCTCCGTCCCATATTGAGAAGATGAGAAGAAACCCACATAGAGTGAGGGGTTATAAAGATAGTTGTGGGTGTTAAGTCCTACATTTTCGAGTTACTAGGTGAAACTGTGCTTTATAATAAATTCTAGGGAAACTCCAAATTAACTAGTCCTTTCGGGGAAATAACGCAGATGTGGCTAACGCTTTTTTCTTAGGTAGTTACAAAAGTATAATCATGTCTGCGACCATTAACCTTTTTTTGTCTTTTTTGTTTTTTCACAATACTCTATTTTCTTATTTTAGGGAGTAATGCTAGGGACCAACATTACATCCTTTCAAAGTTAATGTGGCCTTTAAAATAACCATTGGATTTAGGATGGATTTTGATCCAATGGTAATTTTAAAAGTTACATAAACTTTTGCAGGATATAAAAAGAAGGTCCCTAGAATTACTCTATTTTAGGAGTTTACCAAGCGCTAGTAGTTGTCACTGTCATCTATAATTGTAATAACTTTAACACGACAACCAAAAGCATTGGAGTTGATTGTTGTTATGCTAGCTTTCACATGACAATGAAGGCATAAATAATTTGCAGTTTTCATTTTCTATTCGTTTTACTTGTTAATATGTCCTGTCATTATGAAGTTACTGTAGAGTTATCGTATTTGTAAATTAATGAGCTTTATTCAATTGTGCGTGAGTCGGAAATTTATTGAAGGAACCTCTTATTATTTATTGACCATAATGGATTTTAGTAGTGAATGTTTCATACGTTGATATTTCAATTGGTAGTTTTTTATGTTCTTACGCGTGTTTTTGTACTCCTTAGGTGTCCATGGCGAAATTGTTGATGTGAAGCTACTAATGTATGACAATGTAAGTTTGTTATGAATATTACATCATGTTTTGAAGCTTGTTTCCTGTTTGAAGGTCATTTTTTTTCCTGGGGAAGTCATTTTAAGTCTATTCTATCTTTGCAGCTCAATTTTTCAAAGGGATATGGATTTGTGGAGTTCAAGAATATTGTAGAAGCTAGAATTGCACAATTATGGATGTATAATGTTGGTTTTATTGCAATGTTGGAGTAGAATTAGTAAATTTATAGATGTATGGAAACATGTTGCGTTAAGAAATTTATGTTATTAATTTGGCTTGATGCAGAACACATTTGAAGTAAAGAAAATTAGAGATATGCTATAGCACAATAAAAATACCATTTTTGGCCTCCTAGGTGGCAAGAGGTCATAGGCTTACTAGTGGGTGGGGCTACAACAACTATAGATGAGGCCTATGATCTCTTGCCACCTAACACTTTTATGAGCATGAAATGATCATTTTATTGCATTATAGCATTTCTTAGAAAATTAAAGTAGATTTCAATACATTGTCCTATCAACCAATGCTAGGAGTCAATATTTTCATCATATTTGGCCCATCTCATCTTACAAATCAACCATTAGATTTGTGTGGTCCACCATTGATTTATATGAGGTTCACATAAGTACATAGATCTAATAGTTGATTTGTAAGATGAGAAATGCTAAGAGTCAATAAATTTATCATATTTAGCTCATCTCATCTTACAAATCAATCATTAGATTTGTGGATTTGTGTGAACTCTACATAAGTCAATAGTGAATCCTACAAATCTAATGATTGATTTATTGATAGGAGAATATGAGCCAAATAGGGGAAACTTATTGATCTATTGAACTAGGTTTACTAGGAATGTAGGACTATAGTCTGCTTAATTGTAACAAATAATTTTATTTTTTTCACTATAATTTGCGTTTCTTATATGATATTTGTGATTGTACGTAGTTTTGCTGAACGGCGATAGAAGAAGGAAATGTCTGACGATATGAACATGGTTCAAGTCTGTCATTGTTGAGTTTTTCATAATATTTCAATGGTGACCTGATGTTTTAGAAAATTGGGTATTTCTGATTAGTGGTTGAAGCTTCCTATTTGGGATTTTAGAATAGAAGTAGTGAGTGAATGGAGATAGAGATCACTATACGCATGCATGATTTCAATTGAATCCAAATAATAATTTAAGTGAAAATATCTAATTATGATGTTGAATTCACCCTATCAACTCACATGGGGCCTAGCTAGCTTGTTCTCTTCTCTTTTTTTTTTTTTTTTTTTTTTTTTTTTTTTTTTTTTTTTTTTTTTTTTTTTTTTTTCTAATAGAAAGAGGGGAAAAGGGCTACATGGGAGGATCTTTCCCACTTCTGATCCGCAAGGAAGAGAGAATAGGAGATCCCTTGGGAATGCTTCCAAAAATAAGATGGGAAGCGGCCCATTGTTCTCTACTACTGCTTCAAATTGTTTTTTTCTTTGTTCTTGTGCTGCCTTTCAATCAGAGAGAAGAAGGTGCAGAGAAGAAAGAAGGTGTTACAGCACCTAAGCCGGATCCCTCAAAGACATTTGGATTTTCGACCAATTTACGGCTGCAATAGCTGTAATAACTCCGGCACCGAATTTCTCATCCCTACACACAGGCCAGCTTCCGGGAAGTATTTTTGGGTACAGAAGACATTTGTTACAGAAATAATGAAGATGGAGCAGTGATTCAATGCATATAACTTGGAACTTCAATTAATTCTCAAGTGCCACAGCATTCTTTCTTGTCAGATACAGAATAATACAACTGACAAGCAAGCAACTGCTGGCCGTGGTGAAATACATATCGCAGCTTGAGGCATACATTGCTTTTGCTTTTAGCATCATTAATTGAGACAGAATGATAATTTAATCTTTGGCCACAAGGGCAATAATGTGAATTTTTTTTTTTTTTTTTGTGGGTAATTCATACCCGCTTTTGGCTAGAATAATGAATTGGGTTCTAGCTAAATTGATTTTCGTATATGTTCATGTGGATTCCTAAACTAGGTAGCTCTCAGCTTTTCCAAATTATACTGACTCAAATCGTCAGAGTAAAGTATGCCATTTGGAGAAAGAATGCGCCGAAGAGAGAGGAAAAATCGAGCCTGAAAAAGAAAAACTTGTAGCAGTCAGAGAAGTTCAAGTAGATAACATTGGCACATGGAAGCAGGTAACGTTACTCTACTTACCCATTGAAATGCTACAAGTCCAAACCAGCAGCCAGGCAAACCATATCCCCTACTACTTACAAGCTGGTGAAAAGAAAGATGGGAAGGACTTGTAAATGCATGGTGAAGAAACGAACATGTACAAACTAAGGGCACCAGAAGAGCATGAAACAGATCTATACCAGTAGGAATAGTGCACCCATAGAAAAGCATCCGGTCATTGATAAGCTAATAAATTTAAGATCCCGTCCAGCCTGAAGAAACAAAACAGACATTTTAATATTAGAATACAATTTTTTTACTATTCTTATGGAAGTAACTGCAATATAGTAAATAAACTAGATCATGAACAGGGTGGGACCCCAGCCCAGCAGACCCCATTTTCATTAGCAGGGTTTGGGCTCATATTTCAGGCGTGGCATGGGGTTGGGCAAATTATACCATCGTATAGCCATGAGGATGTGATCTTGTGCTTTGTTTTGATGTGTGAAATTACAGTAAGATTCTCTAAATTAAGCTATATTATGTATTTCGTTAAGCAGAAAGTGCAACCAAACTAATAGTCACAAGAAAAGTTCTAGTGCCACAGAAATTCCCAACACGAAAGGAGAGCATGATATAAGGTCTTGTATGTTGTGTATAACTTATTTATTTGCGATAGAAACACCTTGGGAGTACAAGATAGCAGGGACTATAAGAGCCTATATGAGGAGAAAAGACCATAAGCACAGAGGTGGAATCACACCTATAATCTCTCTCTCTCTCTCCCCACCTTTTTTTTTGGTTGACAATTTTGATATTAAAAGGGCCACCTTCTCCTCCATGTGCAACCCTTTCATTAAAGAGGAGAAATAATACAAGAAGTAGCAGTCATAGAAGACCACCTGGCTAATTGCTCCAGGGGCCAAAGGGCACGTCTATCCTAAATTCATTCCTTTCAAAAGCACAAGAAGGGGGACGTCTCTTCCTTGAACCCAGGATATACCTCTTGAAGATGACACGACTAAACCCAGGGAGAATGAACTAGACCCTTTTATGAGCTCATAATTCAAGTGGCTATTGAAATTAGGAGAAAACAGAAATATCTAAGTCTACCAAAAGAGAGTTCCATTCCCCGCTCATATTCAAACAAACTCCACAATGCAGTTCCATTCCCCGCTCATTTAAGCAGGTTATGTTTTAAAAATATCCAAATGACTTGCAAGAATAAGACTCATTAGAAAAGCATGACGGAAACTTCATATTAAAGTAAAAATGAGTGTACCAGCAATGTTCCCTCGAGGCTGTGAGTTGGGGGTGTGACAACTAATGCAAGAAAATATGGAATGAGAACCTTGTGCATCTGCGTGGAAACAAGATATATAAAGAAGAATCAGATAAGGCTTCATCTGCCATTTGCACAAGATTATGAAAATGCACATGTTTCCAATAGAATATCTGATTAATTTCCTCTACTTTTAACTATGAACTTAAATAAGATCTCTACTGTATGTCAGACTTGAGATGTATGAATTTTGACTTACTAATGAAATAGCACAAAGATGATAATCTGTCAAAGTGTAATAGCTACAAATAAAACAATGTTAATTTTAAATTTCTCAGATTTATTTTTAAGTTATAATACTCTTTGAAATGAGAAAGAAACACCTTATGTATACTCTAAATCTACAGATTGGGCCACTGGGAGCTCAACTATTAATATCACCAAAAAGATTAAATTTAGTATAAAAGCAATTGTCATAATCCAATTAATGCAATCTGGTAAGGCACAAAGTGGCGTAACTCCAAAGGCTATAAAAGAACTGATACTACTCACAACAGACAAACTCAAAAAGCAAGAACTAACCTCCTGTATGACATTCTGATCATGTGTAAAGATTTTGGGGAACAACCAAGGAACACATGTTCCAACAATTCCTAATAGCAACCCAAGTATTGCTCCAATGATGACAAGTGACTTTAACAGCATTCGAGCCTGTTGTATTTCACTAAGCACTCAGAAAACTTTCAAGAAAGAAAAATCAATATAGAGACAGATAACATGGCATCAATACTGTCAAGAAAGAGAGAGAGAGAATCGGTAGACTGACTTTACATAAATCATACATCAATAAGATTTAAGACAAAACATGGTTGTAACAGCAACTAATACAACTTTAGAAGGCTGCAGCATCACAAAAGTGACCATCACTAACCTTTTCCAAATTTCGACCGACTCCATATATTAACTCCGGCATAAATGATTGCGCGGTCTGAGATAGAGGTTCACCCCATACTGTACACATACAGAACGTTTGAACCATGACCTAGATTAAAAAGAAGTTGTCAATGCAAATGGCAATTGTTTTTGTGAGAAAGATGGGAAGCTAAAGCGGGGAAGATAGAAACAGAAATTACAAGTGTAACAAACCTGATGAGCGGCCATGGTGTGTGTGCCCGTAGATGTGGAAAAATATATAAGGAGGGAATAGAAAGCCACCTGAAGCATCAAAATGTCTAAGAAAAATAGAGATGTGACATGAGACCAAATACAGCTACAGCATGGAGTAATACTATAATCTAACCTTTGACATCAGTGTTAAAAACACCGGAGCAGCAAGCCCAAGTACTGTTAAAAGTTCATGAGGTGATGGAACAGAAATAGAAAAAGCGTTGTATCCTTTCTTGTTCAGAGAGTCAATCATCATATAACCTGCAATAACCTAGAACAAATGCTGGTAAGTGGCAATGGAAAGAGAAATAAATGTATATCTGGTTGGCTTCAGTGAGAATGCATCAATAAGAGCATATTATAAATTGTATTCAGCCTGAAAGAAATCAATACTGAATCTTTCAGTCCGCACACCTGAGAAGCCATTGTAGCCCACGCTGCACCAGCAATACCATAGCCCAAGAAGCTGCACAGGACTATAGCACCAATGCCATTTACAACACTCGCAACCGCCAAAGCCTTTAAAGGTCCCCATGAATCTTTCATGCCGAGACTGGGAAATGGAAGAAAATATCAGATACAAACTTAATGAAGTAAAAAATGTTTCAATTCATTAAACATGCCAAGATCTCATTTGAGATGGGCAAATCAAATTGTATCATAGTTAAACACCAAGCCCAATATCTTATAAACACAAAAGGAAATATATCTTATTGTAGGCAGAAAAAAATTGTATGGAAAAGGATGCAAGCAGCACCAAATACGGCATTGCAGATTTAACAAAATTTGTCCAGTATAGCTCATAGCTAACGAGTATATGCATTAGCAGGTCAAGAACAAGTACAAACAACCATGCTAAGGCGATGTGAGCTTATTCAGTAGATAATGTATGCAGAGAGATATGGTTCATCAGCAGCACCTTGCACTTTGAGCAACCCATCCAATGAGAAGTGCAGGCCATGCTAAGCCTCGAATCTACAATCACAAAAGATTCAATTAAATACATCAAGTGGAGGAGAATATTAAATGATACAGACATGTAACCAGAATCCATTAGATATTTGTTTTCATGAACAAATGTTCAGAAGCAAAACTTTGTGTCAGATTATATTAACTGTCAAAGGCAGTCAGCAAAAACAAAAGATACTGCAAGCCAGTGCATAGATTTCTTGTGCCAAATACCATTTCCTTTGATCATTCATATAATAAATGAATGACAGCAAAAAAAAAATTACATTAAAGTATTACTGACTTCCAAAGCGACTGCTCCTCCTCCCAAATGCAAGTGGAATTTTTATGTTATTTTATTTTTCTTTTTTGAACTTTTATTCTTCTCCTTTTTCTTCCATAACGTGGTTTTATAATTTAATAATGGGAAATACATCTGCACAAAATGAATAACTGGAAATATTTGAAGCATATATCAAAACACAAAGAGGATTTAAAGAGAAAATGTACCTGAACATATGTGTTTGCTGCAGGTACAACATGTGCGTTCTTTGGACCAGTAAAAGCTGAAAAAGCGAAAGTAGTATATTCACCAGTCATTAGATTGTGTCTGGAATTCATTTAGTAAAAGACACTTGCTGTTATTCATTAAGTGGTGAAAAACATAAAACTGACTACCCAAAAACAATCAAACACTCGTTTATCAATCGTAATTTGAGAAATAGTCCAAAGCAGCTACAAGCTTTATTACCAGTCAGCGCCCATGAACCAAAGAACTTCGTAAACAAAAGCATCAAGCAGCCACAAGTGAACCCAATAAAGAGCAAGTTAGATATGTGATGCTGCACTTCATCTTTGTCCTGTACCAATGTCATACCATCAAAACAAAAATGAAAAATATTGCAGCATAAAACATCGAGGAGCAAAGTGACATTGATTAACACAAATGATCAAAAGTGAAGTAACGCACTTAAGCTTCCTCCTACCCTAAATGCAACAAAGGCCTTCTATTGTTAAAGAAACCAACCTTTCTGGCAAGGGAAGTAGCGACCATATTCGAAGTAGCAATCGAAAGGAACATGAACGTATAACTCATATAATCGCATATAACCGTTGCCGGGCCTGTCAGTCCAAATTCACAATCAAATTAAACCATAACTCAACCCAGCAATTAAAGAAAGCAAGTTTGAGCCGAAGTTCCTTTTTTTTCTCCAGCGAGAATTGTAAAATTATAAACTTTTCCTGCATTTTCTCAGCAACCAAGCAGAGAACTAATTCTAAACAACACCAAATTTTCAGGAGAATACAGTACCTAAAGCAGCGAGCTCAATGGAGCTACCCTGACCGATCACCACGGTGTCAATCAGACTCATCAAGGGCCCGCAAATCCAGAGCCCCGTGGCGGGTCCACTGAACTTCACAATCTCCATCATCTGGTTCCATATACTCTGTCTCTCTTCACTCCCCGATTCCCCTCCCTCCGCAACCCCCAACAGCTTTTCCGAAACCGAAACGATACCTCCATCGTTTTCGCCCGAGATTTCGGGGTCATTGTCGATGAGTTCGTCGGTGGGGCTAATGCAAGCGGTTATTATCCGATTTCGACGACTCTTCAGCCGCGAAGTGAGCGACAAATTTGAAGGGAAAAGAGGGGCGTGAAAGGGAGGGAAAGGAGAAAGTGGTCTTTGAGTGGGGTTTTGGAAGAGAGGGGTGTAAGAAGGGCGAACTATTAGGGTTTTGAATTGCATTTTTTTGCTTTTTTCTGTTGGAAATGGAGGCCTAAGAAAATAAGAAAGAAAAGAAAAAAGAAACTTTTTCCGTTAGAAATGGAAGACTCAGAAATGAGAAGTGGGAAGAGAGAATAACAGCACAGGTGAGGAGTTGACCGGAGACCGACATTGGTTTATAATGATTTTAACTGAATTTCAATTTTTTTTTTTTTTTTACATGCCACCGGAGAGGATATTCGAACTAATGAGCCTCCCTTCTTGATATGTAGAAATGTGCATTTGAGAGAGTACATGTGTATGTGTAGCATTCTTACTTTAATTTGCATTTTTGTTTGAAAAATGCTAGGACTAGGAGTACAAAGAAATTTACACACAAGCTTACATACTGATGTGGCAAGCACGTTGAATTGCCATGTCAGCTAAAAAATATAACTTAGTTCTATTTTGTTGTGGTGACACACATTATGTAATAATAACAATTAATGTGAAGAATATTATTATTATTTTTTTTCTAAACAAATGAGAAAAATGTTACACTTCGAAAGGAAGAGAGAATGGGAGATCAGTCAACAATGCTTCAAATCATAAGGTTAGAAGCAGCTCATCTAACTACACACTATGCACTAAAAAGTGCACTACAATTAAAGCAAATAATAAACAAAATTGAAAAAACATAAATCCAGTCTTGCGATGTTAACAGCACAATAGGGACTAATGTGAAGGATACTTAATAGAATACTTTGGTTGTGTAAAAAAAAAAAAAAAGGTTTGATGCTTTAATCTCAATTATGGTTTAGTAATAATACTTCGAATTAATTACCAATTAGATAATTTGGAAGTGTTATGGTATGGCCTTTACAGAAATAATGAAGATGGTGCAGTGATTCCATGAAAATAACTAGGAACTTCAATTAATTCTCAAGTGCCACAAAATTCCTTATTGTAAGATACAGAATAATACAACTAACATGAGCAAGCAACTGCTGGCTGTAGTGAAATACATATCACAGCTTGAGGCATACATTGCTTTTGGTTTTAGCATCGTTTTTTACTCTTTGTCCACAAGGGCAATAATGTGCTATTCATTGATTTTTTTTTTTGTGCGTGTGGGTTATTCATACGTTCTGTTGGCTAGAATAATGAATTGTATTCTTGCTAAATTGATTTTCATATGTGTTCATGTGGATTCCTAAACTAGGTAGCTTTCAGCTTTTCCAAATTATACTGACTCGAATCATCAGAGTCAAGAATGCCATTCGGAGAAAGAAGGCGCCGAAGAGATAGGAAAAATCGAGCCTGAAAAAGAAAAACTTTGTGCAGTCAGAGAAGTTCAAAAAGATAAATACATGCAAGCAGGTAAGGTTACTCTTCTTACCCATTGAAATGCTACAAGTCCGAACCAGCAGCCAGGCAAACCATATCCTCTACTGTTTACAAGCTGTTGAAAAGAAAGATGGGAAGGGCCTTGTTAATGCATGGTGAACGAAAGAACATGTGCAAAGGATACGAGAAGATCATGAAACAGATCTATACCAGTAGGAGTAGTGCACAAAAAGAAAAGCATCCGCTCATTGATAAGCTAATAAATTTAAGATCTCGTCCAGCCTGCAGAAACAAAACAGACACTTCAATACTATAATACAAATTTGTGACTATTCTTATGCAAGTAACTGCAATATGGTAAATAAACTTGAACATGAGCTGGGAGGACCCTCAGCGCCCAGCAGACCCCGTTTTCATTAGCAGGGTTTGGGCTCATATTTCAGGCGTGGCATCATATAGCCACGAGAATGTGACATTGTGCTTTGTTTTGACTGTGAGGAATTACAATAAGATTCCTGAAATTAAGCTATATTATGTGTTTTGTTGAGCAGAAAATGCAACCAAACTAATAGTCACCAGAAAAATTCCAGTGCCACAGAAATTCCCAACACGAAAAGAGAGCATGATATAAAGTTGAGGACATGAGGTCTTGTTTGTTGCGTAGAACTTATTTATTTGAGATAGAAACACCTTGTGAGTACAAGATAGGGGGGAGGAGCATAAATGTCTGTCGTAGGATAAAAAACCATAAGCACAGAGGTGGAATCACACCTATAATCTCTCTCTCCCCAACTTTTTTTTTCTTGGTTGAGAATTTTGATATTAAAAAGGCCACCTTGTCCTGCATGTGCAACTCTTTCATAGTTATCGGCAAAGAGGAGAAATAATACAAGAAGTAGATGACACCGAACATCACCTGGTTATTTGCTCCAGTGGCTAGCGGGTATAGTCAATCCCAAATTCATTTCTTTCCAAAGCACAAGGAGGGGGACGTCACTTCATTGAACCCAGGATATATCTCTTAAAGATGACATGACTAAAGTCACTAAACCCAGGGAGCATGAACCAGACCCTTTTATGAGCTCATAATTCAAGTGGCTACTGAAACTAGGAAAGAACAAAAATATCTAAGTCTATTAAAAGAGAGTTCCATTTCCCGCCCATATTTGAATAAACTCCATAATACTCGGCAAAGCCACATACTAAATAAACATACGCATACTTGATGTGGCCATGGAAGAAAGGTCAAGTTGCTGGGTTAAAAGTGATTTTCAGTTTTAGCAGCTTAAGAGCTTCTCATATGTGGGGCCATTATGAGACATCAGGTTGAAGCAAGACCTGTACGCTTTTGAAGCTTATATTGTAAATGTCTTAGCATTAAAATAATTTTTAATTTTGGTCATCAGTTTATAAGTTATGGGCTTTTTTATGTGCAATGGCAGATATGGAATTGCATAAACTTCCTGCATATATAATTTTATTTTTAGGATTATTTTCTGAATTATGTTTGGTCTAGAGCATTCTAGAATTTCCAATTCCGAGTCCTAGTCCTAGTAGAATAACTAAGAGTCAACAAGTCTATAAATACGCTTCATTATATTCAAAGAACTCAAATTTTGATCAATGGAATATTGGGTGTTTTGAGTATTGAGGCATGTTGGGCGTAATATGTTTTATCTCCCTTCTTCTTTGGCATACTTCACATTACAGTCGAACAACCCCAGAACAGTCTTCTCTATTTTGTAACCTCAAACTAAGCCCTTCTCCTTACTCGCCCAAACCCTAATATTCGCCAAATAACCCTTTCAGAAACCTGTTTGCTTCAAGAAACAGTACTCTGGTTTCTTTCCCGTCTAGTCAATCTTCGAACCAAGCCCTTTCCTCTAAAATTCTAAACCCTAGATTCACAAATTCTTCTAACCCTAAGCCCACCACAATCACACGTAGACAGAATCAATAAATCTATCGTAAGTCAATACTTCGACCGCAGCCCGAATTAGACATGACTCTTATATCAAGTTTCAGCAGGCTATGTTCAAAAAATATCCAAATGACTTGCAAGAATAAGACTCGCAAGAAAAACATGACGGAAACTTCATATTAAAGTAGAGCCAAGTGTACCAGCAATGTTCCCTCAAGGCAGAGAGTTGGGGGTGTGATAGCTAATGCAAGAAAGAATGGAATGAGAACCTTGTGCATCTGCGTGGAAACCAGAGATATGAAGAAGAATCAGATGAGGCTTACTTTTCTATTTGCACAAGATTATGAAAATGCATATGTTTCCAATGGAATAGCTGCACCTTAAATTAATTTCCTCGAATTTAACTCAGAATTCAAATAAGATCTATAGTGTAAGTCAGACTTGAGATATATGACATGAGATACCAATGAAACAGCACAAATATGTTGATCCGTCAAACTGTAATAGCTACAAATAAAACAATGTTAATTTAATTTAAATTTCTCAGATTTATTTTTAAGTTATGATACTCTTTGAAATGAGAAAGAAACACCTTATGTATACTCTAAATCCACAGATTGGGCAACTGGGAGCTCAACAATTAATATCACTAAAAAGATGAAAAATTAGTATAAAAGCAATTGTCATAATCCTCTTAATGCAATCTGGTAAGGCACAAAGAGGCATAACTCCAAAGGCTATAAAGAACTGATACTACTCACAACAGACAAACTCAACATGTAAGAACTAACCTCCTGTATGACATTCTGATCATGTGTATAGATTTTGGGAAACAACCAAGGAACACATGTTCCAACAATCCCTAATAGCAACCCAAGTATTGCTCCAATGATGACAAGTGACTTTAGCAGCATTTGAGCCTGTTGGAATTCACTAAGTACTCAGAAAACTTTCAACCAAGAAAAATCAATATAGAGACAAATAACATGACATCAATGCTGTCAAAAGAGAGAGAGAGAAAGAGATCGGTAGAGAGTGACTTTACCTAAATCATGCATCAATAAGATTTGAGATAGAACATGATTGTAACAGCAACTGATACAACTTTAGAAGGTTGCAGCATCAGAAAAATTACCATCACTAACCTTTTCTAAATTTCGACGGGCTCCATATATTAACTCTGGCATAAATGATTGTGCAGTCTGAGATAGAGGTTCACCCCATACTGTACACGTCAAGAACGTTTGAACCATGACCTAGAGTAAAAAGTAAGTTGTCAATGCAAATGAAGTAAAGCAGGGACGATAGTAACAAAAATTACAAGTGTAACTAACCTGATGAGCGGCCATGGTGTGTGTGCCCACAGATGTGGCAAAATATGTAAGGAGGGAAAAGAAAGCCACCTGGAGCATCAAAAAATCTCAGAAAAATAGAGATATCACATGAGACCAAATACAGCTACATCATTAAGTAATACTATAATCTAACCTTTGACATCATTGTTACAAACACTGGAGCAGCAAGCCCAAATACTGTTAGAAGTTCATGAGGTGATGGAACAGAGATAGCAAAAGCGTTGTATCCTTTCTTGTTCAGAGTTTCAAGCATCATATAACCTGCAATAACCTAGAACAAATGCTGGTGAGTGGCAATGGAAAAAGAAATAAGTGTATATCTGCTTGGCTTAATTGAGAATGCATCACTAAGAGCATATTATAAATTATATTCAGCCTGAAAGAAATCAATATTGAAGTTTTCAGTCAGCACACCTGAGAAGCCATTGTAGCCCATGCTGCACCAGCAATACCATAGCCTAAGAAGCTGCACAGGACTATATCACCAATGCCATTTACAACACTAGCAACCGCCAAAGCCTTTAAAGGTCCCCAGGAATCTTTCATGCCAAGACTGGGAAATGGATGAAAATATCAGATAGAAACTTAATGAAGTAACAAATGTTCCAATTTCATTAAACATGCCAACATCTCATTTGATATAGGCAAATCAAATTGTATCATAGTCAAACACCAAGCCCAATTTCTTACAAACACAAAGGAAATATATCTGATTGCAGTCAGAAAAAAATTGTA
>NC_081541.1:33790424-33799301 GCF_901000735.1 Corylus avellana | reverse complement strand
ACAATAGGGACTAATGTGAAGGATACTTAATAGAATACTTTGGTTGTAAAAAAAAAAAAAAGGTTTGATGCTTTAATCTCAATTATGGTTTAGTAATAATACTTCGAATTAATTACCAATTAGATAATTTGGAAGTGTTATGGTATGGCCTTTACAGAAATAATGAAGATGGTGCAGTGATTCCATGAAAATAACTAGGAACTTCAATTAATTCTCAAGTGCCACAAAATTCCTTATTGTAAGATACAGAGTAATACAACTAACAAGAGCAAGCAACTGCTGGCTGTAGTGAAATACATATCACAACTTGAGGCATACATTGCTTTAGGTTTTAGCATCGTTTTTTACTCTTTGGCCACAAGGGCAATAATGTGCTATTCATTTATTATTTTTTTTGAGCGTGGGGGTTATTCATACGTTGTGTTGGCTAGAATAATGAATTGTATTCTTGCTAAATTGATTTTCATATGTGTTCATGTGGATTCCTAAACTAGGTAGCTCTCAGCTTTTCCAAATTATACTGACTCGAATCATCAGAGTCAAGAATGCCATTCGGAGAAAGAAGGCGCCGAAGAGATAGGAAAAATCGAGCCTGAAAAAGAAAAACTTTGTGCAGTCAGAGAAGTTCAAAAAGATAAACACATGCAAGCAGGTAAGGTTACTCTTCTTACCCATTGAAATGCTACAAGTCCGAACCAGCAGCCAGGCAAACCATATCCTCTACTGTTTACAAGCTGTTGAAAAGAAAGATGGGAAGGGCCATGTTAATGCATGGTGAACGAAAGAACATGTGCAAAGGATACCAGAAGATCATGAAACAGATCTATACCAGTAGGAGTAGTGCACAAATAGAAAAGCATCCGCTCATTGATAAGCTAATAAATTTAAGATCTCGTCCAGCCTGCAGAAACAAAACAGACACTTCAATACTATAATAAAAATTTGTGACTATTCTTATGCAAGTAACTGCAATATAGTAAATAAACTTGAACATGAGCTGGGAGTCCTCCCAGCCCAGCAGACCCCGTTTTCATTAGCAGGGTTTGGGCTCATATTTCAGGCGTGGCATCATATAGCCACGAGAATGTGACATTGAGCATTGTTTTGACTGTGAGGAACAGTAAGATTCCTGAAATTAAGCTATATTATGTATTTTGTTGAGCAGAAAATGCAACCAAACTAATAGTCACCAGAAAAATTCTAGTGCCACAGAAATTCCCAACACGAAAAGAGAGCATGATATAAAGTTGAGGACATGAGGTCTTGTTTGTTGCGTAGAACTTATTTATTTGAGATAGAAACACCTTGTGAGTACAAGATAGGGGGGAGGAGCATAAATGTCTGTCGTAGGATAAAAAACCATAAGCACAGAGATGGAATCACACCTATAATCTCTCTCTCCCCCACTTTTTTTTCTTGGTTGAGAATTTTGATATTAAAAAGGCCACCTTGTCCTGCATGTGCAACTCTTTCATAGTTATCGGCAAAGAGGAGAAATAATACAAGAAGTAGATGACACAGAACACCACCTGGTTAATTGCTCCAGTGGCCAGCGGGTATAGTCAATCCCAAATTCATTTCCTTCCAAAGCACTAGTATGGGGACGTCACTTCCTTGAACCCAGGATATATCTCTTAAAGATGACATGACTAAACCCAGGGAGCATGAACCAGACCCTTTTATGAGCTCATAATTCAAGTGGCTACTGAAACTAGGAAAGAACAAAAATATCTAAGTCTATCAAAACAGAGTTCCATTCCCCGCCCATGTTTGAATAAACTCCATAATACTCAGCAAAGTCACATACTAAATAAACATACGCACACTTGATGTGGCCATGGAAGAAAGGTCAAGTTGCTGTGTTTAAAGTGATTTTCAGTTTTAGCAGCTTAAGAGCTTCTCATATGTGGGGCCCTTATGAGACATCAGGTTGAAGCAAGACCTATACGCTTTTGAAGCTTATATTGCAAGTGTCTTAGCATTAAAATAATTTTTAATTTTGGTCATTAGTTTATAAGTTATGGGCTTTTTTATGTGCAATGGCAGATATGGAATTTCATAAACTTCCTGCATATATAATTTTATTTTTAGGATTATTTTCTGAATTATGTTTAGTCTAGAGCATTCATGAATTTCCAATTGAATTTAGTAGCCTTTTATTGAGTTTTATGAAGTCTCTTGTTTATCAGTCAAATTAAGAGTCCTAGTCCTAGTAGATTAACTAAGAGTCAACAAGTCTATATAAATATGCTTCATTATATTCAAAGAACTCAAATTTTGATCAATGGAATATTGGGTGTTTTGAGTATTGAGGCATATTGGGCTTACTATGTTTTATCTCCCTTCTTCTTCGGCATACTTCACATTACAGTCGAACAACCCCAGAACAGTCACAAACTCTTCTGTTTTCTTCTCTATTTTCTAACCTCAAACTAAGCCCTTCTCCTTACTCGCCCAAACCCTAATATTCACCAAATAACCCTTTCAGAAACCTGTTTGCTTCAAGAAACAGTACTCTGGTTTATTTCCCATCTGGTCAATCTTTGAACCAAGCCCTTTCCTCTAAAATTCTAAACCCTAGACCCACAAATTCTTCTAACTCTAGGCCCACCACAATCACACAGACAGAATCAATAAATCTATCCTAAGTCAATACTTCACCGGAGCCCGAATTAGACATGACTCTTATATCAAGTTTCAGCAGGCTATGTTCAAAAAATATCCAAATGACTTGTAAGAATAAGACTCACAAGAAAAACATGATGGAAACTTCATATTAAAGTAAAGGCAAGTGTACCAGCAATGTTCCCTCAAGGCTGAGAGTTGGGGGTGTGATAGCTAATGCAAGAAAGAATGGGATGAGAACCGTGTGCATCTGCGTGGAAACAAGAGATATGAAGAAGAATCAGATGAGGCTTACTTTTCCATTTGCACAAGATTATGAAAATGCATATGTTTCCAATGGAATAGCTGCACCTTAAATTAATTTCCTCTAATTTAACTCAGAATTCAAATAAGATCTATAGTGTAAGTCAGACTTGAGATATATGACATGAGATACCAATGAAACAGCACAAGTATGTTGATCCGTCAAACTGTAATAGCTACAAATAAAACAATGTTAATTTAATTTAAATTTCTCAGATTTATTTTTAAGTTATGATACTCTTTAAAATGAGAAAGAAACACCTTATGTATACTCTAAATCCACTGATTGGGCAACTGGGAGCTCAACAATTAACATCACTAAAAAGATGAAAAATTAGTGTAAAAGCAATTATCATAATCCTCTTAATGCAATCTGGTAAGGCACAAAGCGGCATAACTCCAAAGGCTATAAAGAACTGATACTACTCACAACAGACAAACTCAACGTGTAAGCACTAACCTCCTGTATGACATTCTGATCATGTGTATAGATTTTGGGAAACAACCAAGGAACACATGTTCCAACAATCCCTAATAGCAACCCAAGTATTGCTCCAATGATGACAAGTGACTTTAGCAGCATTTGAGCCTGTTGGAATTCACCAAGTACTCAGAAAACTTTCAACCAAGAAAAATCAATATAGAGACAAATAACATGACATAAATACTGTCAAAAGAGAGAGAGAGAAAGAGATCGGTAGAGAGTGACTTTACCTAAATCATGCATCAATAAGATTTGAGATAAAACATGATTGTAACAGCAACTGATACAACTTTAGAAGGCTGCAGCATCAGAAAAATTATCATTACTAACCTTTTCTAAATTTCGACGGGCTCCATATATTAACTCTGGCATAAATGATTGTGCAGTCTGAGATAGAGGTTCACCCCATACTGTACACGTCAAGAACGTTTGAACCATGACCTAGAGTAAAAAGTAAGTTGTCAATGCAAATGAAGTAAAGCAGGGAAGATAGTAACAAAAATTACAAGTGTAACTAACCTGATGAGCGGCCATGGTGTGTGTGCCCACAGATGTTGCAAAATATGTAAGGAGGGAAAAGAAAGCCACCTGGAGCATCAAAATATCTCAGAAAAATAGAGATATAACATGAGACCAAATACAGCTACAGCATTAAGTAATCCTATAATCTAACCTTTGACATCATTGTTACAAACACTGGAGCAGCAAGCCCAAATACTGTTAAAAGTTCATGAGTTGATGGAACAGAGATAGCAAAAGCATTGTATCCTTTCTTGTTCAGAGTTTCAATCATCATATAACCTGCAATAACCTAGAACAAATGCTGGTGAGTGGCAATGGAAAAAGAAATAAGTGTAGATCCGCTTGGCTTAATTGGGAATGCATCAATAAGAGCACATCATAAATTATATTCAGCCTGAAAGAAATCAATATTGAAGTTTTCAGTCAGCACACCTGAGAAGCCATTGTAGCCCATGCTGCACCAGCAATACCATAGCCTAAGAAGCTGCACAGGACTATATCACCAATGCCGTTTACAACACTGGCAACCGCCAAAGCCTTTAAAGGTCCCCAGGAATCTTTCATGCCGAGACTGGGAAATGGATGAAAATATCAGATACAAACTTAATGAAGTAACAAATGTTCCAATTTCATTAAACATGCCAATATCTCATTTGATATGGGCAAATCAAATTGTATCATAGTCAAGCACCAAGCCCAATTTCTTACAAACACAAAGGAAATATATCTGATAGCAGTCAGAAAAAAATTGTATGGAAAAGGATGCAAGCAGCACCAAATACATACGGCATTTCAGATTTAACAAAAATTTCAGCTCCTAACTAATGAGTATATGCAAGAGCATTTGCAACAACTTCCCTAAATCCCATTCCCTTCCCTAAATGTAGGAAAATTACATGCAACAGACTCAATTGGTGTTCCCTAAGGCAAGGGAACACCAAAGAAACCAACAGTGCTACCCTAACTTTCTCTTTCCTCTAGCATTTATTTGAAACAATATTTAAATGGCTCTCTCTTTCCTCTCTTTTTCCGCTATCTTTTAATTTAAAGAATATTTAAATGGTATAGAGAAATGATAAGGGAAGCTATTGTGGATTTTATTTAAATAGGGACGTAAAAAGTAGTTTAGTTCTCTAAATTTAAGGAAAATTTATAGATAGCTGCTGCTAGTGCTCTTTCAGCAGGTCAAGAACTAGTATGAACAACCATAGTAAGGTAATGTGAGCTTATTCAGTAGATAATGTATGGGAAGAGAAAAGGTTCATCAGCAGTACCTTGCACTTTGAGCAACCCATCCAATGAGAATTGCAGGCCATGCTAAGCCTCGAATCTACAATCACAAAAGATTCAATTAAATACATCAAGTGGAGCAAAATCTTAAATGCTACATACTTGAAACCAGATTCCATGAGATACTTGTTCTTATGAACAAATGTTCACAAGCAAAACTCCGTATCAGATTATATTAACTGTCAAAGGTAGTCAGCGAAGTCAAAAGATACTGCAAGCCAGTGCATAGATGTTGATCATTCATATTATATATGAATGACAGCAAAAACACGTTACATTATCAAGTATATCTGACCGTCAAAGCGAATGGTTTTTTTTTCCCCCCACAGAAATGCAAGGGGAACTTTTTATGTTATTTTATTTTACTTTTTTGAACTTATATTCTTCTCCTTTCTCTTTTATAACTTGGTTTTAGAATTTAATAACTGGAAATAAATCTGCACAAAATGAATAACTGGAAATATTCGAAGTATATATCAAAACACACTGAGGATATAGAGAGAAAATGTACCTGAACATATGTGTTTGCTGCAGGTACAACATGTGCGTTCTTTGGTCCAGTAAAAGCTGAAAAAGCAATCAAACACTCGGTTTATCAATCGTAATTTGAGAAATAGACCAAAGAAGCTCTAAGCCTTATTACCAGTCAGTGCCCATGAACCAAAGAACTTCGTAAACAAAAGCATCAAGCAGCCACAAGTCAACCCAATAAAGAGCAAGTTAGATATGTGATGCTGCACTTCATTTTTATCCTGTATCAATGGCATACCGTCAAAACAAAAATGAAAAAAAATAAAAATAAAAATTTGCAGCATAAAAATCTTGGAGCAAAGAGATTGATTAAAACAAATGATCAATGTTAAATCACCGGCTGTCATAAAAGCTTAAGCTAAGCTAGTAGGAATAGGTAAATTTAATAATTTAATTAACACTTTAATAATCAAAAGTGAAGTAACACACCCTAAATGCAACAAAGGCACTCAATTGTTAAAAAAACCAACCTTTCTGGCAAGGGAAGTAGCAACCATATTCGAAGTAGCAATCGAAAGGAACATGAAAACATAACTTAAATTATCGCATAAAACCGTTGCCGGGCCTGTCAGTCCAAATTCAAACTCAAATTAAACCATAACTCAACTCAGCAATTAAAGCAACTAAAGCAAGTAAGTTTGAGCCCAAGTTCCTCTTTTTTCTCCCGCGAGAATTGTAAAATTAGAAACTTTCCCTACATTTTCTCAGCAACCAAGCAGAGAAGTAATTCTAAACAACACCAAATTCCCAGGAGAGCACAGTACCTAAAGCAGCGAGCTCAATAGAGCTACCCTGGCCGATCACCACGGTGTCAATCAGACTCATCAAGGGACCGCAAATCCAGAGCCCCGTGGCTGGTCCACTGAATTTCACAATCTCCACCATCTGGTTCCAAATACTCTGTCCCTCTTCACTCCCCGATTCCCCTCCCTCCACAACCCCCAACAGCTTTTCCGAAACCGAAACGATATCGCCATCGCTTTCGCCAGAGATTTTGGGGTCATTATCGATGAGTTCTTCGCTAGGGTTAATGCAAGCGGTCGTTATCCGATTTCGACGACTTTTCAGCGTCGAAGAGAGTGACAAATTTGAAGGGAAAAAAGGGGGGTGAAAGCGAGGGAAAAGAGAGAGTGGTCTTTGAGTGGGGTTTTGGAAGAGAGGGGTGTGAGAAGGGCGAGCTATTAGGGTTTTCAATTGCATTTTTTTTTCTTTTTCCGTTAGAAATGGCGGCCTAAGAAAATAAGAAAGAAAAGAAAAAAGAAGCGGGGAAGTGTGAGAAATGAGACGAGGAAGAGAGAGTGACAGGTGAGGAGCCGCCCAGAGAGTGGGTGGTTTAACTGAATTTCAAAATGGAGCTGGAGTCCAGCGGGTCAGTGGCGGCTCTTTGTTATTGACTGATTGTGCGTTGCGTGTTTTAACTTCCTTGCATTAAATTAACCATAGTTGGTTTACCCAACCATGGTTAATTTAACCCCATTGCATTAAATTGAGGTAATTAAAAAGAAAAAGAAAAATAACTTTAAAAGAAGGTCAATTAAATTCTTAACATCATTAATAACAGTTTATTAATTTAAACTATATTTAACGTGTGTTTTAAATGTTTATAAACACTTATCACTATTTTAAATGAGTTGGAAGATATTTCATTTAAACTGGTTTAGAAAAAATTTCTGTATATTTTTTTTTTTAGCGGGGAAAATTACATTTATCCCATGAACACACCCCATATATAGACACAAAAATCTATTTTAGGGCATTAAAATTAACAAAATTTGTTGCACGTGTCATATATATATATATATATATATATATATATTTATATATATATTGGACTTGAAATGAGCCAGCCAAAAAAAATAAAAATTCTTCAAACTAGTACTTTGAGATTCTTTACCTCTCCAACTATCATTTTGTTGCAATTTAATCAATTCATTAGAAATTAGCATTATATATATATATATAACTTACATGACTTTACATGTGCATATTAAAGACTTGAAATTGTCTTTGATTTTGGAGAAAACCCAAAGAATGGAGCACATCGTGGTTGCAATAATGAGTTCGATCTCCTAAATTTAACTAAGGAGTCATCCACATGAGAGATGGTTTCCAAACCCAGTATTTTTTTTTTTTTTTTGACACTTTGATCGAACTTAGGGCATTAATCCATATTAATTTGTAAGCTGCTTTATTTCCTGGCATTCATGCATGCTAGCTAGGTTCATTGCTATAGAAGTGAATAAGAGAAAAAGAGTGGAGCTAAAAGTTTGGCTCAAAGTTTCCCTGCTGCAGTAGTTTGATTGTTGAGCTCGAATTCCTTTACTCTCAAGCTTGATTTGGAAGAAATTTATTTGAATTTGAGCTTAACTTTTTTATTATAAAAATTATTTTGTGCTTAGTCTCCGCCACTGTGCTGAGAAGTAATGTTCAAAATAGGTACATGACAAAGAAGAGGTCATCAGCAATCTTGAACTTTGTCAAAAGGAAAGTCCAACTTTTATTTCCTACGTTCCTTCTTGTTGATCGAGGTGCTACAGTAATCGGCAATTGCTGACTACTGTAGCTCAACAAAGCTGAATGATATATATTAAACAATTAGCCCATGTGCTACAACTTCTTCCCTATATTAAAAGTAATTTTCTCCTCTTTCTATGCATGTGCTACGAGCCTTTGATGCTATTCTACGGTTGGATGCTGTGAAGGAAAAAATGAATAAAGAAAGAAAGAATAAAAAAAAAAATAGAAAAATAATATTTAAATGATAAAAGAAGATTATTTAAATGAGATAACGCGTCTTTCACATAATAAAACAAATATTTTGGCATATGGTCCACAATCTTTGGAAATATAAAGATAATAAGAAAAAATATATATATATATATAAAGATAATTTCATAATAAGGAAAAATAGAAAAGAAGAAAAATATAAAGATAATAATGACTGACGACCCGTTTGGCAACAGTTTTTAGAACAACTTTTTTTTTTTTTTTTTTAAAGAAAAAAGCAAAAGCGTTAACAAATAAATTAAAATATAAAACATTTAAAACTAATTTTATTTTTATATCATATCACAACAATAACCAAAAAAAAAAAAAAAAACCTCTTTAAAACATTTTGGGAA
>NC_081541.1:33772731-33790324 GCF_901000735.1 Corylus avellana | reverse complement strand
TTTATCACCCTACAGGCCAAAAACCGGTGCCAGAGAGAGGTGACCCACGGGTGGGTCTTGCCAAGTTCATGAAGGGCCAAGACCCCTTCACCATTTCTTTCATCTTTTTTTCTCTTTCTCAAAGCAATCCAGTGCATTAGGACTTAAGTTCTTTTGGTGTATTTTTTGAGTTTAAATAGTGTTTTAAGGAGGCTCTGACGAAAGTTAAACTCATTTATGTTTCATTCATTGTGGATTAACATTTTGTTTGGCGTAGAGCGCCAAGGAAACGACGCCGTTGCAACGTTAGCCTTTTACATTTTTTTTTCCTTTCTTCGGTGGATTTTCCCGTTGGTTAAACCAACCGAATTTCCAAACCCCTCTCCCTTTGTACAGGAAGAGAGCAAAGCACACACTCAAATGAATATGCTTTCCCCAATCCACCATCCCGCTTCCTCATTCCACTTCCTCCGGCCCTCATTACCAAAACACGGTACATCTCTCTCTCCACATGGCGTTTATTATACAGTAATACATAGTCGAGTTTTTGGTACAAGTTTCACTGTTTGACGTGTTTACTCTACACTTAATTTGCATAATTTTCACAGGATATTGTAATTCAAGAGGTGGGTTATGTGATATTGCAAGCAAAACAAGACCAAAGACAATGATTTTTGCGAGCCACGAAGGTAACCCAGAAGTGGGTCTTCAAGTCGAGGAGCGGCTTTATCTTGGAATGGATTTTGGCACGTCTGGTGCAAGATTTGAGCTCATCGATAAGCCAGGGACAATTCACGCTGAAGGAAAGAGGGAATATCCGCTATATAAGGTAATAATAGTTTATCTTTTGGAATTCTTATTTACAAATGTATGCAACGTGTTTTTAGCAATCTAAATTTCCAGACTGCATAATACTGGGCATGGTAGTGTCTTGAACATTTGAGAGAATTTTTATCATGGGAAAAAAAAAAGGTCTTGGAATTTTGGTGATGCGGGCCAAGTAAATTGTTGGGCTAGATTTTTTTTTTTGGATGAATAAATTGTTGGGTTAGATTTTATTCCAGAAATTGTCTGCGCATTACCAAATTTGCATAGAAATTTTATACATGAACTAGCTCTCACTTAGGAAGCCAGGAAAGAATATCATTTGTATCGACTCATGGAAAATGTTAGCTACATTTGTACAACCACTCCAAGCTCAATCTCACTTACTAATGAACCAATGTGGGACTAATTTTATGGAATGTCACACTCACCTTATGTGCTTAATGATGCTCAACAAGAAGAATGTAATGATTTATGTACTACTGCAACAAAATTTATTGCCCAGGTGAACTGAGAATTTTGTTTCTGATGTCTAGAAAGAGCAAAGACGCAATAGATTGGATACATTCTTGGAAATCAACACTTCTCTTGCTGCTTGAAGACGTTCCATTTCATCTTCGCCAGCTTATTGCTTCCATTTCCATTGATGGGACTTCTGCAACTACTATAATTATAGACAGGTGAGTACGTTTGAGATTCGTCCCTATTGTTTGCCTTGTTTTCCTTTCCCATGTCAAGATGCATTTGAAGAGGGCATTCTGAATTGGTTATTGCAGCACGACAGGAGAACCATTGAGGAGACCTTTCCTCTACAATGAGAGCTGTTCTGATGCTTTACCGGAAGTAAAGTCTATCGCTCCTGAAAACCATACAGTTGGTGCTGGGTCCTCGACCCTGTGCAAGCTCGTCTCTTGGTGGAATGTTTATGATTCAAATAAAGATTCTGCAGCATTGTTGCATCAAGCAGATTGGCTGTTGTGGCTTCTTCATGGAAATCTTGGAGTGACCGATTACAATAATGCTTTGAAGGTAGTTTTGACTATTTCTTTCCATTTAGGACTTGCTACCTCTACCACTTGTCAATTGCCAAAATTTTGTGTTGGAAAAACTATTTTGATTGTTGTTATCTTTCACAGGTAGGCTATCATCCTGGACTTGACTCCTATCCACCCTGGTTGCTCTCGCAGCCGTATTCTAAACTTCTGCCTTCTGTCAAAGCTCCTGGAAGTCCAATTGGCTTTTTAAAGGAGGACGTTAGAACACAATATAGTATGTCTTCTTTCAATTAAGTAGTTTTGTAATGAAGCCTATATGCGTTGTAATTTTCTTCTGAGACACAATTTCTAGATACATTGGTATCAATTGGAAGCTTAGTTGAATTGTTATTCGCTGGGAATTGACAACTTTGATAAAACGTTTCTTTAAAAAAATTTCTTTGGAAGATTTCATGTAATTTCAAGTTTATAAAATACATCTGTGCAGGTTTTCCAAAAGATTGTGTTGTATGCCTTTCTTGCAGCTCGTGCAACACAACCAGGGAAAGCTGTGAGATATCTGCTACATTTACCTTTCTCATTTAATCATTAAGGAAATTGTAACACATGGTTAGGGTTTCCATTTCCATGTTTTAGACGTCACATTTATTTCAGCATGAAGCCAAATGTGAAATTCACCCTACTGCAGATATTGCATTTCATAGTGCTATGCTCCTTTTTTTTTTTTTTTTCCTGTCCAGATGATTTCTAAAATTTCCTAGGAACTTTTTGCTTAACATTGATGCAATTAAGCTGTTCTCTGATTTTTCATGAATTTTGTTTGTAATGCTGATATTTAGGTCACTTCTTTGGGTTCAACCCTTGCTATCAAATTACTGAGCACCAGTAGGATCGAGGATGCACGATATGGGGTGTATAGTCATCGTCTGGATGATAAGTGGCTTGTTGGAGGTGCTTCAAATACCAGTGGAGCTGTTCTTCGACAAATTTTTACTGATGAGCAGTTGGAGAACTTATGTGAACAGATTAATCCCATGAAAACCTCTCCACTAGACTACTGCCCTCTGCCAACGGTTGGAGAGAGATTTCCCATGACAGATCCAAAGATGGCTCCTAGGTAATGAATCTCTACCTAACTTCTTTATGGAATTTATAAGAGTCATTCTAAATCTAATAGAATCTCATTTTTATATATTAATCCTTTTTATATATGCTTGAATCTTGATTTTGAGAAGCATACCCTATTATTTGCATATTAAGGTATATACATGGTTTCAAGTTTTGAAAAAAAGTAGAATATGTTGGGATTAATTTTGTGACTGCACCATCCTTCATGGTAAGTAATATGAGAATAAACTGCAACTTGAAAGGCCTTTAAAATATTTACAAAATTAAGGCACCTAGTTGGAGCTTGTGCAGGTTATATCCACGACCAGAAAGTGATTTTGAGTACTTGCATGGGATTTTAGAATCAATTGAACGTATCGAGGTATGAGGACTCCTATTTGTTCAAAACTTGTTGCAAATTGGCAAGAGGAAACATGTTGTAATCTTAAACTAGAGCCTTGTGACATGGATGTCTCTTTATCATGTAATCTTCAGGCAAAGGCTTATGGCTTGCTGAAGGATCTTGGAGCAACCCAAGTTGAAGAAGTGTTCACCGCTGGAGGTGGTGCAAAAAATGTGAAATACACCGCTGGAGGTGGTGCAAGATACGCGAGAGAGTGTTTGGTTTGCCTGTGAGTCGGGCAATTCAGACAGAGGCTGCCTATGGAGCTGCTTTACTGGCATTGAAGGGTGCCCAACAAGGTGTCCAGTGAGAGCAGAGTGGAGGTGATAGGAGAAAGCCAATTGTGAGTGATGAATCTAATAAATTTGTTTATTATTCGGATGATACAAAATATATGATTTAATGCATCAATAAAACACAAAAATTGCACATCTGAAAATTGCTTCTGGCAAATAGCCACCAATCTGCAACATCATGCATGATCGATTGAAGGAAACTTGTTATGAATTGATTCAGCTAGTACAAAATTTTGAATTGTTGTGATCAAATTTCATATTGATTGTTTTAATAGTTTTCAAATGGCCAGATTAGTGATGAAGTTTCTCCAAAACAGAGAAAGTGATCATTGGAGTCGGTTGGTCTCCTAAGGGACCGGGTACACTCTGATGATTAAATTAGTCTTCTGCTTGAGAGCAAGAAACCGAATGGAGAGTTTTAAAGAGAGAAATAATACATCTGTTTGCCTTTTGGAGAGAGTGTTAATTTTATAGCGGGGCTTGAATGCTTGCCATGTGATAGTTCCACATTCTTTTGATTATTGCCATATAGCGGACTGTTTTAGTGATTTCTTTTTTTATATTAAATGGGCTTTTAGCTTGGGCATTATGCTGAGTGGATTAGATATTTGGATTGTTAAGCCCAGTGAGACTACCAAGCTTGATATTTATCGGGTGACAGAAATAGAGATTTTTTACAACAGTGTTTTTATTTTTTTCTTCTTCAGGGGAAAACAATTCTTTAAAGTTATTTTTATATTTGCTTATTTTTCTAAAAGATCCTAATTTGCTTATTGCATAAGTTCACTTTATCTTTCAAACTTTGTATATCAATGCTCAAGTAATCCCATGTCAGAGGGAGGGTAGCCTGGGTAGATGTTTGGGGGCGCTCGTTTGTCAACATTTTTAAGCAAAAAATAAAAAGTATTAATAAATAACTTAAAACACAAAATACTCATAAATTATTTTTACATTTATATTATATCATAATTAAAAATACCCTCTAAAAAACTCCACCAAACGAACCTAAATCTTTTTGACATGACGTTTGAGAGGCTTAAGACACAAATTTAAGCTTGTGATATTTTGAAGTTGTTTGTTTGAATTATGTGAAATTTAGGGGATTGGGATCCTCGGCAATGGCTTAAAAATTGCTAACCCCCAATTTTGATAATCTAGGCCATCCATTACAACAAACAGCCTAAAATATGCCATGTGTAAACAAATTTGAAATTCAAAATTTAAACGCCCCTTGTTTTGTTTGAGTCTTTCAAACAAAAATCACTCTGTCCCCTCTCTCCCTCCTCCCTCTCCAGAAAATCGTGGTGCGGATTGAAGCACAATGGCTTGGCCATTGTCGGTGTGCGGAGGAAAGCTACTGGTGTGGTAGACCTTGGCCCAATTCTGGCCCTTATGTTTCTCGGTGTCCAAATGGGAATCAGCTAGGTAAGTGTTTAATTTTTCCAGCCTCGGGTATTTCTTCTCTCCCCTGCTTTCGCTCATTTTTTGTTGTAAATATCACTCTCTGCGCTCATTTTCTGTTTTTCTTTCGCTTATCTTGTTAAGTTTTCAAGGTTTTTGGGTGTTCCTTTAACCGAATGGGTGAAGTTTGAAATTTTGTGCCTTTTTTTTATTTAATCGAATGGGGGAAGAGTCTTGCTAATGTTTGGATAGGTTTTCTTGGGTTGTTTCTGGAATGAGAATTTTTTTTTGGATGCTCGTGTTGGCCGAATGAGTGGTAAGAGGGGTGCAATGGAGGAGTTTTTAATTTCCTCTTGAATTTTCGGTTGAGAAGTAAGCAACCGGTTAGGTGTTCATCCGAAGAGGTGATTTTGGATTGAGAAATTTTATGGGTTTGTGGGTAATCTTTGTGATCTCTGGCGTTGAGTATGTTCTTTACTGTTAATATCTATCTAACCCAGACACTATTTTCGTTACTGTTTATGTGTGAATTTTTTGCTATTTCTATGTTTTCCTGTATATGTGAGCTTATGTTGCGATAGAATTGGTTGGTGGTTTTGGATGCCTGCAAGAGGTGATGATGTAGTCATCTTTTATGGTGTTGTGGCAAGGGACCCTTAACTCATTGTTGCCCAACTCTATTTCCCAGATCTTTTTCTACTGGATTTTGCATGGAAATGAAACAATCATAGGTTTATATTACTTGAAAGAAAAAGGATTTGTGGAAATTTCCTCAAATATCTACAACTTAAAAGACGTAATTCTAGCTTTCTTAACATTTAGACGTATATCAGCAATTACCCTCTGCAATCATGACTAAATGGTTATGTTCCATTGCAGGGTGTTGCACCATTGACTTCATAAAAAAAATGCCAATTAGAGCAGCTTTATCAAACACTTTTGGCTTTGGAGGAACAAATGAGCGCAAAGAGTTAGAGTCACCTGATGTGGACATTAAGAGAGTTACAAAAATCAGATTATGCGGAGATGTAAGAGATTTGCTATTTTTTAGTTCAATAACTAAAATTTTTCAAAAAATATTTGAAAATGTAAAAATACAATGTTTTGAAATTATGTTGCTATTGTTTGAAACTTTTAAGCCAAAATGAGAACTTGCATATTATATTCATTTCTATTCGCAGGAAATGAAATTAAGATATTGATTTCTATTTTGCTTTAGAAATTTGCATTCCGGGATGAATGTTGAGCTATACGTTGGTTTTTTGATTTTATCTTTATCTCCAAATATTTGAGAATTCCTAGACTATAAATCCTTGAAGGGTTATGTTGTAATACCACTTGGTTTTGAATTTCAAGCTCACTTGAATGATTCTGAAAATCAAGCTCACGTGAGTGATTCACTTGCCTGGATGAAAAATGCCACTCTAGCACTTGAGCTAGATCACTAGATACTTAACAATACTACCAAATCTGTCATCAATATTCAATACAACCAAATATCAATACATCAAAAGCAATATCCCAATTTTTACAAACATCAATCCCAGTTTTTACAAATTCTAATGTCTTCTAAGATTAACAAGGTCTGATCATTTAGTTGAAATTTCAGCTCTCAATCTAGAAATTAAGATAATCATATGCTGTATAGTAACATTGAAAAATTGTCATATTGCCTAAAAAGTTTCATACAATAATAACATAATTTTCAAAATTGAATTGATTCCACTAATCACAAAAGTATCATCTAAACAACGCCAACCCACCAAAAGCCCAAAAATCAAAACCAACGTCACCATTTATACTCGCACCAACATAGCGGGCCTTTGAAATCTTCCCAAGTGACTATAGAAAATCAATGTCCTGAACACGTTTTCAAAATCAAAGTAAATTTTCAAATTAATAAGAAAGTACTAAAAAGTTTCTTTTCATTTGTAAGTTTGTTACTTACTAAGGAAATTCCTGAGATTCATATTTGTATTTGCACTATCAACAGGAGGTGTTGGTGTAAGATTGAATCCATCAGTTACCTAAAAAAAGCATAGCACTTAACTTGTCAACTTAATATGAGACGTATTATTTTTTTTCAAGTATGATGTAAGTTTACCTGTAGAAATTCAATGAAACCAGTTTCAGGTCTATCTCCAAATGGTTCTTCAGATGTTATCATTGGTACTGAATAAGGCACTTGCTCAATTCGCTATATTATAAAACAAAAAAAAATATCATTAACAAAAACAACAAACATGAAATGCATTTAGACATATTAGAAAATTACAATGATTTAAGGCTATTTCGCTACAAACTCAAATTATGTTCACCTGACGAGAATAACATTTTGCATGTGAGGTAGAGTTACCATCCTGAATGTTGAGAGAACAATTAATTTCCTGTAAGTAAAAAGAAAATTTAATGTACCTTATAGTATTAAATCTAATAAGTCATATGAGATAAATGTAAATTTATAAAGGTAGAATATTACCTGAAAGAACTTTTCCCCAACATTATTCTTTGTTGTAATTTTTGTGTTATTCTTTGACTGATTCTCAACCCAACTTCTAAATCGTTTTCCACATTTCCAACCTTCCTTCTTTTTGATCCCTTTAACTGTTTCAAGTAAATTCTCAACATATGGGGTATGAATCGCAGTTTCATTGCTATTTGGCAATGACATGTGAGCTTCATTATCAGTAGTACTTGAATTTTTTATATCTTGAACATGTTTTTCCATTTCCTCTAACATTCCCTCTACAACAGCATATGCCTCATCATTGTCAGCTGCTTCAGCGACTACTTTTACCACCCTTGGACACAATTTTCTATATCGTTGTGCAACATTTAAATTCACATCCTCTTCCACATTTCTGGTCTTAACATAGATATGCCCACTCTTTGCTTCTCTTGTCCACCTCTTCAAAATGTATGTATCAGGAATTATCTTAATATTAAGCAAGTCAAAAACTTTCAAAGCATGGCAATACAAAATTCCAAATGTTTCGAACTTCATGCAACTACATGAGATTATCTTATTGTCACGGTTGAAAATTACTTTATACTCCTTGTCTTTCTCATAAAGTGCAACAATATATTCATGCATAAACTGACTCTCACTACAATGTTTTATTATCGTTACTGATGCATAGTCATATTCATCATGAATTTTTTCAAATATCACAGGAGTATACATCTATGCTGCATGCTTTAACAAAAGAGAATTCTTCAATCCCAATGTGGGCATTTTTTGTTGAGCATTATTTTCAGCCTCCAATTCCTTATGCCGCTTTTGCTCTACCATCCGCTCAAAATGTCGAAAAAATTCCACTATACCCAAATTTGATTTTAAGTAAGCTTTCAAGTCCCCATTCAAGCTTTCATTTAGTTGAGTACTCCGCACTCCCAAAGTAAATGCATTCTTCATGTGACACTTGGTCCATTTTGTCTTTAATTTGTACATACAGTTCAACCAACTAACTAACCCACCATTATGTCTAAATCATTTTTTTCCAAGCATTTTCAAATTCAGTCTCATCTTCATATTCAAACATACAGGATTTAAAGTCCAGTAAAAAATGAGAACCATCCTTCATCAAATTCCCCAAATATTTGATGCCATTTTGCATTATGTGCCAAGTGCACAATCCATGCTAGGTGTTTGGCATCACCTCAGTTAATGCCTTTGCCATTGCAGCTTTTTGATTTGTAAATATTGTTTGAGGCTTTTTACCTAGAAATTTTCAAAAAGCCATTTGAATGATTATGTCGTTTCATCATATAAAAGTCCAGCCCCAAAAATCACAACTCCTTTATGGTGATTAAAACCAGTAAAGACTACTAAGGGTCTTAATTCTTTATTCGTGCCATATGTAGTGTCCAACGTCATAACATCACCAAAATAGGCATAGTCAATGATCATTCTAGCATCAACCCAAAAAATGTTAGTCATTTGCTCCTCATTATCTGATTGGACGGCATATTGAAACGATGGATTTTTAGCAAGTTGTTCGTGAAAGTACCTTAATAAGCAACCAGCTTCACCATATATCAAACTCTTTTGCCGTCTTGTTCGAAGATAATTTTTTTGATCAAGCTTAGTATATTTGCTCTCCCACCTGCCTCTCTCTCTATTCATCAGCGCATGGGTTGCCTTAGGTGAGATTTCAGAAGCACGTGCTAAATCAATTGCAAATGATTGAACTTCTGACATTTTTTGATGCGACCTCATCATATGAACAGTTTCTTGAAGATGCAGAATATGATTATGTTCAGCTACAAAATCATAAACCTTGTACTTCCCAGTCTCTCGTACTAATGAAATAAACAACCGTGCATGACAGTTAGTTTTTATTTCACTTGGATGACGAGTAAAGATGATCCCGCTTGTCTACTCTTTGAACACCTTCCTTACAACAAACAAATCCTCTCGATGTTACTTTTCCATCCAACTTACTTTTATTTATAAATTTTTTTCTCACTCCAAAACCCATTTGCTTTCCATAATTTTCCCAATGCTCCCATGCATCCTCTAGGGTTTTAAATTCCATATCAACTTTAGGTGTCCAATCTATTTGAGTATTCATATTTTGAAGGGAATCGTCCATAATGCTATCCATGTTTTTTTGTTGTTACAAAAGTATATTTCTGTCATCAACAAACAAGAAATAAAATTACCTAAGTCAAACAAGACATTACATTTTGTTGGAAGATTTAAACTTCCATAAAAAGATTTTTGTTGGAAGATTTAAACTTCCATAAAAAGATATATATATATATACATTAGCACTTGACTGGCTCTTAGGTTTTGGGTTTTTTCTTTTTCTTTTTCTTTCTTTTTAAATCGGGCCTTTCTCTTAGGTTTAGTTTAAAGTGTCTTTTGAAAACAAAAAGTAATATATTGAATAGAAAAAAAAAATTAAAATACTAAAAACCTTATTTAAAGTCTACACCGCAACCTTTTTTTTTTTTTGTTTTTTGTTTAAGCAATAGATTACATGAGATTATTCCTTAGAAGTCTTCACTGTTTTTGTTATAAAAATATTATCTTGCTTCAGGGACAACAACTAGAGAGACAACAAATAACAAATAACAAATTGGCAGCATAAAACAACCCCAATCCCCTATACAGCAAACCCACTAAAAGACCAAAATAAACTGCAAAAATGGGACAAAGAACTCAAAACAGGAATACCAGTTCCGTAGTGTGATCCCTGCTTGGTCGTAGTTTTTCTCAGGTTTTCGATATTAGATATGAACAAAGCCACAGCAGTTGTGGTCCGAAGCAGTTGTGGTCCGAAACAGTTGCAAAAGCTTGTTGTCAAAGCTTTTCTGGTTTTCTTTTTCTCCAGTAAAAGATGAAAAAAGAAGAAGAAAAGGAAGAGAAGCAAGCTTTTGGAGGGAAAAAGAAAAAAAGAATTCAACCTCGGGAATAGGTTTTGAGTGTTTCGAAAAGAGCATTTCAGAAATCCTCATGTGTATAAAATCTACAAAAAGTATTATTTCATTGTCCATCTTTTTTATTTTTCTGAATAAACAAATTTAGTGGGAGATGATATGTATTATGTAATAATTAGATCTTCTGAACGAAGAAAATCAGCCGAATACAATGATGTAAAAGCACCATCATATATGGAGGTGAAATTCTGACAAGTTGAAAATAATACCAAGAAATGCCAAGCAACTTCTTGTCTCATAAATGAGAAAGGAAACATTACGTATAACCTCTCTGCGATCTTTCACTTTGCACAGAATCTGAACATTAAATACCTCTGCACCAACGTAATCTTCCTATGGGTTGGTTTGGTAAACCATTTTGTTTCAGTTTTGATTCTGGTTTGATACCGTACAAATTAATTGATGCGAAGAAAAAAAAGAAATAATAATAATAATAATAATAAGAATGTTTAGTATAAAAAAATAAAAAAATTTTGTTTCATATTAATTTTTTTATTTAAATAATAATAAAAAGTGATTAATGTGATATAAAAAATAAGAAAATATTAAAAAAATAAAATAATAAGTTGCCTTTGCCTTTGCGAAAACCATTTAACAAACAGACACATATATATACCCTCGCACATAGGTAATTATTACTCACGAAGAAAATCATACACACTCGGCCTTCTTTTTGGTCACAAATGAATAGCAAATATGAAATAGTTTGTGTGAGATTGACCTGTTATACTAAGGGTGCGTTTGGGAGTGCGTTTTTAAAAAAATAATCTGCGGTTTTAAACCAAATCGCAATTTTATGGTATTTGGGATTGCGATTTTAAAAACGCAAATTTTAAAATCGCAAAAAAATCTGCGATTTCCATAAGCTGATTAGAGGGTGTTTATTTGAAAAAATGCGAATTTAAAACAAAATCACGATTTATATTAAAAAGATATTTGGCGCAATAGTTACCTTTTTTTGAGCGGAAATGAAAAAAATACCAAGAATACCCACCTAAAATATATTAAAACCCTTCTTTTCTCTTTTTTTTTTTTTTTTTTCTTCATCCTCTTTGTCTCATTCATCCTTTCTCCGCCCTGTAGCAATGTGCGCCGCTGTTGTCTATCTCTCCGCCCCTCTACCAGGTAATAATCTCACCTTAATATTTTCTTTCTCTCCATATAACTCATTTGCTTTTGTAAAACTTTCCACTGTTTGGTGTTCGGTGTTATTTTATGTGGTTTGTATGTTTACTGTGCCTTTTTATACATGCGTTTATGTTATTCGACCATTTCTATAGAGTAAAGTTGTGATTTTTTTTTTCAAAATTTTATTTAGATTAATGCGCATTTCGATAGCCGGGATTCAGAACCATCATATAAGATTTAATGATAGATCGCATTGTCGACAATAATCGATAAGGCGCCAGACAAGAATTATGTTGAAAGCCTTTTTTTAAAAAAATAAAATAAAATAATTGCATATGATCGCGATTGATGTTTCGCTCATCACAGACCGAGCAACACGCACAACGACGATTTTTTTTTTAAAGGCACTATACAATAATTCAGGAGGAATTTTATTTTTGCATTTTAATGGTATTTATAACTCTGTTCACTTAGTATAGGAGCATATATATATATATATATATAAAGTATTTTAATGGGTAATAAATAGTGATAATTTGTGATTTTTTTTTTAATTTTTTTAATTTTTTCTCATTATTATTTTAATTTGATGGATTGTTCATTTATTTTTTTATTATATGTCTGTTTTGAATATGTTTCAAGAAAAAAAAAAATACAAAAACAAAAAAGCATATAGAAACAAGTAATATAGCAATATATAATTGCCTAAGTAGAAAACTCAAAGTTAATGTCAAAGTATAAGTCATACTTTTGTTTGCATAGGTGTTAAAAATGGAGGCTTATAGACAATGTTAATTATTTTACTGTTATAAAGAAATGTCCTTATTGGTAATTTAGTCATGAAACTGCAATTATATGCTAATGTTATCCAAACACTCAATTGATAAAAAAAGTACTTTTTAGCATGTTTTACCAAGCATCTGTGCGATTTTAAAAAGTAGCGATTTTAAAAACGCAATTTTTAAAATCATACTTATTGAAATCGCACTTTCAAACGGGCCCTAAGTGAACCAACCGTTTAAAACTTGTTGAATAGGTAAACATTTCACAATTATTATTTAAATTGTTAGCAATTCAGACAATAAAATTGTTAGGATCTCTATCTCTAAAAATCACACTTATCTTACTGTGCTAACATGATAGTGTTAATCGGCCATTAGATCAGTTATTGTTTAAAAAAATAAAAATAAAATCAAGGGCTAATTGACCTGTCACGTTAATAAAGTGAGATAACGATAAGATAAAAAGTATAATTTTTAACGTTACTCTGTTCCAAATATGCACACTCGAGCTTGCCCCTAAGCTTGTATGGGCCAACACTTTGTGGGCCAGTAAAGAAACTCTACCAAAGAAGTATAAGCACAAAATGACGCATTTATATCTTTTTGGGTCATAATAGACTAAGCATAATTTTTTTTGGATAAAGTCCACTTAACCCACTCAAATTACCACTTTAATAACAATCTACTCCTCAAACTATCAAATGCGACAATTTACCCTCCAAACTACCAAGACAATGACAACGTACCCCTAATTTTTAAAAAATGACGAAATTACCCTTACTAAAATAAAAACAAAAATACTAATTTTTTTTTCTTCAAAATTTTAAAGGTATTTTTGTCTTATTGAAAATTTTATAGGGTTAATTTTGTCATTTTGCTAGAATTGGAGTTACATTGTCATTGTTTTGATAGTTTAAGAGGTAAATCATCGTAATTAATAGTTTGAGGAGTAAATTATTATTGAGGTGGTAGTTTGATGGGGTTAAGTGGGCTTTACCAAAAAATTTTCAAACTTTTCCTATGGGCCTAGGCTCCAGATGATTGGCATATCTTGGACAAACGAGTTAGCTATCAAGCCATCACCGAAAATATATATTAGATCAAAGATTAATAATTTAAACATTAAGTCCTTAATTTATCTTTTATTTTAATTAAAATACTTTACATGAGAGGTGTTCAAATGTTAATTAAATAATTAAATATATAAATTTTGTAAAACAATTGATAATTTGAAAAAATATGCTATCAACTCGTAGAGCGCCAAAGAAACGACGCCGTTGCAACGTTATCCCTTTCCAGTTTTTTTTCTTCCCTTTCTCCGGTGGATTTTCCAGTTGGTTAATCCAACCGAATTTCCAAACCCCTCTCCCTCTATCCAGGAAGAGAGCAAAGCACACACTCAAATGAATATGCTTTCCCCAATCCACCATCCCACTGCCTCATTCCACTTCCTCCGGCCCTCATTACCAAAACACGGTACATCTCTCTCTCCCCATGGCGTTTATTATACAGTAATACATAGTCGAGTTTTAGGTACAAGTTTCACTGTTTCACGTGTTTACTCTTCGCTTAATTTGCATAATTTTCACAGGATATTGTAGTTCAAGAGGTGGGTTATGTGATATTGCAAGCAAAACAAGACCAAAGACAATGATTTTTGCGAGCCACGAAGGTAACCCAGAAGTGGGTCTTCAAGCCGGGGAGCGGCTTTATCTTGGAATGGATTTTGGCACGTCTGGTGCAAGATTTGCGCTCATCGATAAGCAAGGGACAATTCACGCTGAAGGAAAGAGGGAATATCCGCTATATAAGGTAATAAAAGTCTATATTTTGGAATTTTTATTTATAAATGTATGCAACGTGTTTTAAGCAATCTAAATTTCTAGACTGCATAATACTGGGCATGGTAGTGTCTTGAACATTTGAGAGAATTTTTATCATGGAAAAAAAAAAAGGTCTTGGAATTTTGGTGATGCGGGCTAAGTAAATTGTTGGGCTAGATTTTTTTTTTTTTTTGGATGAATAAATTGTTGGGTTAGATTTTATTCCAGAAATTGTCTGCGCATTACCAAATTTGCATAGAAATTGCATACATGAACTAGCTCTCACTTACGGAGCTAGGAAAGCATATCATTAGTATCGACTCATGAAAAATGTTAGCTACATTTGTACAACCACTCCAACCTCAATCTCACTTTGTAATGAACCAATGTGGGACTAATTTTATGGGATGTCACACTCACCTTATGTACTTAATGATGCTCAACAAGAAGAATGTAATGGTTATATGTACTACTGCAACAAAATTTATTGCCCAGGTGAACTGAGAATTTTGTTTCTGATGTCTAGAAAGAGCAAAGACGCAATAGATTGGATACATTCTTGGAAATCAACACTTCTCTTGCTGCTTGAAGACGTTCCATTTCATCTTCGCCAGCTTATTGCTTCCATTTCCATTGATGGGACTTCTGCAACTACTATAATTATAGACAGGTGGGTACCTTTGAGATTTGTCCCCTATCGTTTGCCTTGTTTTCCTTTCCCATGTCAAGATGCATTTGAAGAGGGCATTCTGAATTTGGTATTGCAGCACGACAGGAGAACCATTGTGGAGACCTTTCCTCTACAATGAGAGCTGTTCTGATGCTTTACCGAAAGTAAAGTCTATCGCTCCTGAAAACCATACAGTTTGTGCTGGGTCCTCGACTCTGTGCAAGCTCGTCTCATGGTGGAATGTTTATGATTCAAATAAAGATTCTGCAGCATTGTTGCATCAAGCAGATTGGCTGTTGTGGCTTCTTCATGGAAATCTTGGAGTGACCGATTACAATAATGCTTTGAAGGTAGTTTTGACTATTTCTTTCCATTTAGGACTTGCAACCTCTACCGCTTGTCAATTGCCAAAATTTTGTGCTGGAAAAACTATTTTGATTGTTGTTATCTTTCACAGGTAGGCTATGATCCTGGACTTGACTCCTATCCACCCTGGTTGCTCTCGCAGCCGTATTCTAAACTTCTGCCTTCTGTCAAAGCTCCTGGAAGTCCAATTGGCTCTTTAAAAGAGGACGTTAGAACACAATATAGTATGTCTTCTTTCAATTAAGTAGTCTCGTAATGAAGCCTATATGCGTTGTAATTTTCTTCTGAGACACAATTTCTAGCTACATTGGTATCAATTGGAAGCTTAGTTGAATTGTTATTCGCTGGGAATTGACAACTTTGATAAAACATTTCTTTAAAAAAATTCCTTTGGAAGATTTCATGTAATTTCAAGTTTATAAAATACATCTGTGCAGGTTTTCCAAAAGATTGTGTTGTATGCACTGGAACCACTGATAGTATAGCCGCCTTTCTTGCAGCTCGTGCAACACAACCAGGGAAAGCTGTGAGATATCTGCTACACTTACCTTTCTCATTTAATCATTAAGGAAATTGTAACACATGGTTGGGGTTTCCATTTCCATGTTTTAGACGTCACATTTATTTCAGCATGAAGCCAAATGTGAAATTCACCCTACCGCAGATATTGCATTTCATAGTGCTATGGTTTTTTTTATTATTATTTTTTTCTGTCCAGATGGTTTCTAAAATTTCCTAGGAACTTTTTGCTTAACATTGATGCAATTAAGCTGTTCTCTGAATTTTCATGAATTTTGTTTGTAATGCTGATATTTAGGTCACTTCTTTGGGTTCAACCCTTGCTATCAAATTACTGAGCACCAGTAGGATCGAGGATGCACGATATGGGGTGTATAGTCATCGTCTGGATGATAAGTGGCTTGTTGGAGGTGCTTCAAATACCGGTGGAGCTGTTCTTCGACAAATTTTTACTGATGAGCAGTTGGAGAACTTAAGTGAACAGATTAATCCCATGAAAACCTCTCCACTAGACTACTACCCTCTGCCAACGGTTGGAGAGAGATTTCCCATGGCAGATCCAAAGATGGCTCCTAGGTAATGAATCTCTACCTAACTTCTTTATGGAATTTGTAAGAGTCATTCTAAATCTAATAGAATCTCATTTTTATATATTAATCCTTTTTATATGTGCTTGAATCTTAATTTTCAGAAGCATACCCTATTATTTGCATATTAAGGTATATACGTGGTTACAAGTTTTGAAAAAAAGTAGAATATGTTGGGATTAATTTTTGCGTCTGCACCATCCTTCATGGTAAGTAATATGAAAATAAATTGCAACTTGAAAGGCCTTGAAAATATTTACAAAATTAAGGAACCTAGTTGGAGCTTGGCCATCTGCTACTTAGAGACACTTTTTTTTTTTTGAGGATTTAGATGTTGTATGTTGTGTGGTCATGTTTGATGGGAAACTGCCATCCCCTCCTCTGTCCTTTCTCTCTCTCCCCTGTTTTGCAGATATTGAAATAACTAATCTTGCTTTTGGTTGTAATCTGGCTGAAGACAACAATGTAACTAGAACTGACATCTCAACCCTGATATTTCTACATTCTATGTCTTTTGGTTTGTGGATTTCTGTCTGCAGTAAAGCAAGTACAGCAGGTAGACTTAAAAGTGAGAACTTAGGTTTCTCTGTTTAACGTTACCAGGGAGTACACTACAACAATTAGTAGAGAGAGAAAAATTGGCTGGGTCTTCTCTATGTATCAACTTGTTTGCCGTTTTACCATTATTCTAAGACTCTTTGCATGTCCTGATTATACATAAATGTCGATCATTTTATTCTGTTTTTAAGGTATCTATGAGTCCCATGATCTATCAAAAAAACAGAAACAGAAAAAGAATGACATAAAATCCAACATAGAAGCCAAATCAAAAGTGGCAACAATATTTTATGTTTTTATGGAGCAAAATTATGTGAGAATGAAATATATCCAGAAAACTGTATGAGACAATATCAAAGAATATATTTTTTTTGAATTTTTGGTATTTGGTTGAATTGGCCTATGATGAAAGTTAAAAAAAAAAAGAAAAAAAAAGCATATTTCTTTGAAACTAGTTCTTATTGAGTGGATTTTCTTCTTATTTTGATGAATTTGAATGGATTGTTTTCAACTGCGTTGTGTTAACTTTTCTGGCTTCAACAGCTACTGTAGAGTGAGCATCTTCAACGTAGATATCATTAAAACATGACTTTACAACTAGATGGAAGATGACTTTCTTAAAAATGATTTAGTTATCTATATCGAGAAATAAATTACTGAAAGTTTTAGCTAAAAAGTGTTGATAAATGACTTCCATTATCTAAAACAG